>NW_028262413.1:33499918-33802949 GCF_047370975.1 Nipponia nippon | reverse complement strand
CGAAAAAGAAAAAGGAGAGAGAGAGAGGGAAAAAGAAAGAAAGAAAAGCCACTGTGAAAAGAGGGGAAAAAAATAAGAAAGGTAGAAAATGAAGGGCCTCCCTTTCTGCTTAGCTGTCTTTTGAGGAAAAAACAGAGGTCATACATTAAAAAGCATCTAGTAAGAGTGTAAAATTAAATTTCTTCAAATAACCCAAATCCTCCTCTGAAAGTAAATTTACACCACAGTAAATTTAATATTTAAAATAGAACTGTTCCTTGGTGTTCTATGATAGGCAAAGTGGTCTGATTTTTATAAAAGGGTACTTTCTCATGCTCATATAACTTAAAAGTGCTTTGTTAAGTTTGTTAAAATGGTTGAGATACAGGTACAATTTTAGAGATATTATTTTAGAATCAACTCTGGAAACATTCTGCTCAAGGTAAAATGTTTTGAGAAAACAAATAAGTCAGTGAAAATAATGGTAAAGACTAGAAAGAAGACCTGAATTTTGAAGACTGTTTCTTGAAATAAGAAATAAAAACATCTATTCAGTACCTTAGTAAATACAGTAATAACAAGGATAATTTTGTGATTTCTTAAGCAACAGACATCTAGTCTTTTATAATAATTTGAGAAAATTTGCAATATATATTGTAAAAGATGAGTCAGAAGCAGTGTTTCAAAGTAATTATACGCTGTGAGAAAGACTTTTTTTTCCTTTCCACTGGGATTATTGGATCAGATCCTTTCCTGCAAGGAAATCAGGAGACTATAATAAAGTGTCAAAATTCAGTTCAACGTGTAGTCGAATACCAAGAGATAGAGATGCATCTTGCTAGGAGCCAAGCACAGCATTAATAAACCAAGCTGAATTTAGGGAGTGCTATTCAGTACCCGAGGTGTGCTGGAGCAGCTAGCAGCTGGAATTAATCGACAGCACAAGCTGCTAGGGCATTACTGTTTGTTTTTGCTTTAGCTGCATACTCCATTTTGTATTGTATTTCACAACTGCCTGATAATACGCTGCCTGGACAGAGAGACATTAATCATAGTGTCGAGCCAGTTTTGTAAACAAGGACCAAAGCCTTCATTTAAAGGAGAGGAAGAGAAAAGTAGGTGGATGAGGGGTGGGAAAGGAAATGGTAGCCTGCACTGAGATGATACTCTGTGTATGACCTAACTCTCTCTTCAGTGCAATTTTAGCTTATTGCCGTGTTTGTATACAATCCTTCAAAAAATTCTTACCTTATTTTTGCAGTATTCCAGCAGGACAATGGCTCTTAGTGAACAAAGTCTTAATCTTTGTAGCATTATTATACCAAGTACTTCTAAAAGTCATGTTCAGAATATGCCAAAGATCTGTAAGAAACTGTTTGACAAAATGTTTGATTTAAACTACAGTTTTTCATGAAAATTTAAAGGTTCGAATTAAACTTTCCTCAAAGGCTCATAAAATGCAGGATAGAGAGCTTCGAGTCAAAATCCAGTAAAAGCTTTGCTTTACAGTCTGGGATGCTCACAGCCAATATAAAAGTTTTAGCAATTGTGCTGGTCCCACCTTTTTCTCGCTTCTTTTTTTTTTTTCCTTTAATACAAAAAATAAAAGAAAGAAAAAAAAGAAAGAAAGAAAAATGCCTTGGCCTAATTATCATATGAAACAATTTTTCTGAACCTTGATACAGAACAAGAGAACAGTTTTCTAAGCAGTTTAATGCTGAGCATGCCAGATAGCTATTCAGTTGTCTCCTGAGCTATTACCTGATAGATAATACATCATGAAAAAAAATAATTATAGACTATATAATAATGACTAGTAGTTATCATAGCCTGGTTGTTTTAGCAAGAAATGAATCTTTTAGGGTTTTTTCTGGTTTGCTTCTAAATGCAATGGAAATGTATTATTGTATAACATAATTGATTAACACCTATTTTAATTAACCTCTAACAGTAACCTGAAAATTACAGGTGTATACACCTCTTCAATGAAGCATTTTGTTTTCTGTTAAGTTCAATTCCTTCACACGTTACAAAAACTACAATACAAGGCTGAACAAACTGTCAGCATATTTCTTCACACTTTAATTGTAATAAAATACCACCATATATACATGTGTCTGTGAGTTCAACTGAAAACTTTGCCACATAGCTCATGCAACTCTGAGGAAAAAAAAGTTTAATTACTTCGTTTCTTTTCCATTCCTTGTTTCTCAGTTTTACCAGTTAGAGGGGGTGGAGGGTAAACTTCATGTGCTTTCTGAAAACTACAGCGAAAGCAGCTAAGCAAACTATATAAATCTTTTACTTAAACAGCTCCAAGATTAGTCATGGCCTCTAGTTCTGTGAAAAAAATTTATATGAAAAGCAAATGTTACATGGCAAAATATGTAACAGATCAAGATGGCAACACAAGTTCAGGCTGTTCTGTCCCATGAGCGTTTTTCTGACAAGTCAACTTAACACCAAGGGCAGAAAAATTCATACATCTATGACTTTCCTCTCAACAACCATTTTGAGGGAGAATGAATTTAGTACATTATGTAGAGGTGCATTTTTCCACAAGAGAAGTCTTTATAGCCCCTGTTACACCCAATACTTCCATCCTCTCAGCAAAGGAAAACATCGTTAGATATCTGCAAACACCTCACTAGCTGGCTGTTTAGAACTGTTTATAATTTGTCCAATTCCCACAGTTTACAGTTCTTTCTTCTGATTAACTATCAGTATGGTATGTTATCACAAGCTATTGTTGTCAGTCATTATCCATACTCCTGTAGAAAAACTCTAAGTGGCTTTCTTGGCTTATATACCGAATTTTTCCTTCTCATGTTCACTGCCCTGCATTTCTCTGTTCTAGATGTGGACCTATCATTTTTTTTGTTCTTTTCCCTGTACATTCACTGTAACTTTTTTCTGACAATGCTGCTTGGTTTAGGTGGTTCAAATCTTGAGAAAAAATTTCTGAGGGTGGAAGAAATTAACCGAGGCCCAATTCTTGTGAGATGCATATAGTTGCTGTATTTTTTTTGCATGATGCTTGTAAACCGTAAGTCCTTAACACCTAGCTTTCCTTCACACATGGGTCAGGGGAGAGAGACATGCTGCAGTATGGCAGCACTTCAGTTCTCACTACATACATAGAATATTCTGGAAATCTGCAAACACCTTGTTGTGATATTTCACGTCTAGCTGGAGACGTTGTGAAAATCATCCAAAACGCTGAAGACAGCCTAGGTGTGCTCAGAGGTGCTCGTAACGTCGTTCTCTGAGCAGTACGGGCACGCTGCCCTGTTTGCTCCAGACTGCGTGCCGCGGCCCGACTCCTCACTCCTTCCCTCTTACCTCTACCACACGTTCAAAACCGCGCCTGCCCTGCCCCGTCCTTCTGCTGCCTCAGCTCTTCCCCCGCCGCGGCGGGAGCCTCGCCAGCCGCCTCCGCACGCCGACGGGCCGCGCTCGGGAGGGAAAACAAACCCGACTGTCAAGTGGCCTCGACCTGACAGTACCTGGGCCCGGGGCTGGGTTTCTTCTTCAGAGGACTGTTCTAGCCACCCCCTCTCGTCCTGGCACCGCTTGCCGCAGCCCGAACACAGGAGGAGTCGGGTGTTTTCCCCCTCTGTTTGCGGTTTATAGGTGTCTGTCGGGGGGCTCCAGCCTGAGGAGACCCCGCGCGCCCCGCTCCCCCGTCAGGCAGCCCAAGGGGCGGGAAGCGGCCGCGCGCGCGCGAGGAAGCCCCTCGCTCACCTGAGGGAGCGCCCCCCGCCTGGCTCCTCCCCGGCAGGGCCCGGGCGCGGCCCCGGCCCCGGCGGCTCCGGCACCCCCTCCCCCGCTGGAGGGGGCGGGCAGTCCGCGCTCAGCTCCGGCGGCGAGCGCAGCTGGCGGGGCGGCGGCGAGAGCGGCACGAAGTTGACGGGGATCCCCCTCAGAGGGCGAGGCGGCTCGGGACGGGTGAGGGGAGCGGCGGCGGCCGGTTGCGGCGGGAGGTCTGGGAGCCGAGGGGCGCGCCGCGTCGCCCCCTGCTCGCTGCCGAGATGGCCGGGGCCGGGCGGGCACAGGGCTGTGGCGCGACCTGACCGGAGCGCGGTGGGCAGAGAGGACGTCGCCGTGTGGTGCCGCAGGGGCTGCCGCCCGCGGCGGGACGCCGCGGCTGTGGAGGTGGCTCCCCGCGCTGAGGCGCCCTGGGTCGCTGGCTTTCCTCCTCCATCTCGCTCCGTTAAACACGCTCCTTTCCAAAGGCCAAGGACGCCGAGTCCTCCCGGCCGTGAGGAGAGAACAACACGGCTCTCCCTGCACGACCAGCGGGTGACGCGCGGGGAGGCTGGCGGAGCGCCGGCCGTGCCGGGGCAGGCCTCCCCCGCCGAGCGCTCCTCGGGGCTGCCCTGGCGAGCGGGGGCTCTGCCGCCCCCGGGGCCGGCGTGCTAAACGGCGGGGAGGGGATCGGTGCCGCCGCGCCGCGGAGGGGAGTTGCCGGGAAAACAGACTCCGATGAGACCCGAATATTCCTGCGTTTTCTCTCGCGGCTGTAAAGAGCGGGGGCTCTTCCCCGAGTGCGCGTCCCGGCCGCGGCTGCCCCGGCGCGGAGATTGCAGTGCCGCTGCCGGCCTCTGGTTTCAGGTGAACTCGCAGCGGCCGGGCCGGGCCGGGCGGGGCCGTTGGCCGCTGCGGGCCCGGCGCCCCCCCGCGGGCCGGGCGGGCCCGGAGCCCTGGGCGGGCCGGCGGGCGGCCCCCCGCGGGTCGCCGAGGCCGCCGTGCGTCGGGGGCGCCGCGGCCGCCTGTCCGCACGCATTCCTGCGGGGATTCCTGGCATTCCTGAGCTGAGGGCATTCTGACTTCTTCATCTCCCTTTTATTCCAGGAATTAGCGTGTTTTTGCGAAAGGGTGTGTCCGCATTGTGTGTGTTCTTTTTCATGGGAAAAGCTTAGAATGGCAGTTCAGCCATTTATTCTTTTTCCCATTTAACTTTGCATCTGATATAATTTATATCCCTCCCATACGATGACAACTTTATGGGGAGATCAGTGCTGCGATAAAACTTTTTGTGGTGAGTTTGGGTTAGCGTCTGCAGTTGACAGAAGAATAGTTGTTACAGCTTTTGTCTTTCTCCTGTTTTTCTCTTTAGCATGTAAGTATTTTTAAAAAAAATCACTGCAATGTACTCTGAATAATTATCAAAGTAGAAATAGTGGAAACCTATCCTTGAAAGCTGGTTTATTTATCTGAACATCTACACTGTGTTTAATTCACACGCATTCATATAAAATGAACCCTGTAGATGAATCAGAAACCCCCTAGGATATAATGATTTGTGGTATACCCATGTGAATTTGATAGATTCAGTGTCTGACGCTTATTCTGACAACTGTCACATGTCTCATAGTTAGGGATCTCTTTATACAGCTGGTTTTAACATAACTTTAAAACTTTTATAAAAATATCATTAAAATGACAAAACCAAACCACTGATTACTTTTTTAAGATGCTTTGTAAGAACTTGTTTGGCTAGCAATTATATTTTCTGGAAATCTCATTGTCATCGAATTGTCTAATTTTTCTCTTATGTTAGACCCAGAATACATTTGCTTATGCTCACAGTGTCTACTAAGCCAGCTGTGGTTACTGCTGATAAATATAAAAGTATACCAAGTTGCTATAAGGTTTTTTGGGTTTTTTTGTTTGTTTGTTGTTGGGTTTGGGTTGTTTTTTTTTTTAGTAATTAGAGTGTTAGTTTGAAGTCAGGTCTTTTCTTTTAGGAAAAGGTTATAAATGGAAATGAAAACTTTTCATACAGTATTGGAATGTACCATTAGTAGTGTAGTAAGCAGCATGTTTTACAAAGGAGATGAAGTCTGTCATGTTATGAAAGGCAATTGTACTGCTTTTTATTGTATGATACTCTTTTTGAGATAGTTGGCTATACTTTTTAAACAGAAAACTGTAAAATTAGAAAGCAATATTTCTAATTTTTATTAAAAATTCTCTTAGGATATTAAGATAATCCTTCACATAAGAGAAGGTAATTGTCATTAGTAGATTTTTTTTCAGTTCAATATTCAGATATATTTTTTAAAAAATGGATATGAGCTAAACAAAAAAATGCAGTGCTTCAAATGAAGTCTCTTATAAAGGGACTGATATTTTTACATGTATGTGTTTGCAATTTAGAGGCATTTTTGAAATGTATTAATCATTGGAAAAGAAATTCCTAGTTGGTTTACATACACCTTGACTGACATTAACTGTTTCTAAATCCCACTTCAGTGCAAATACACATTAGAAAGGATTATTTTAGCAAATGTCAGTAATGTTATGACAGTAATGAAAAGGGAGGGCTAACTTCTTTGATTACAGTTCCATTGCTAACTTCTTTGATTACACAATTTGTAGTGATATTCCAAAGAGCTTGTCTTCTCCATGGGTGTATCACACAACTGTTTTTGTTCTCAGTATCTGACTTAGTTGTGTTTTGCTTTTAAATCTAATAAATGATTAGACTGCTTAGGCTGCCTGAATTGCCTCCAAGCAAACCAGCTTATTTTAATTTCTGTTAATTGCATTATTAGATCTCACTGTCACTAGTAAAATGTCTGAGAATGCACTTAGGTTCCCCTCACAGGGTATATGGGAGATGTGGAATTTAATTCACTGCAAAAATGATCTGTGGTGTATCCTGTGTAAGGAATATTACATCAGTAAAAGCATGACAAAGCTGAAAAAGAAAATCAGTGACAGTTCCTTCTTCTGGTTTATCTTGTGTAATAGGAAGTTGATCTTTCTGGGAGTATTGGTGAAACTGGTTTGTCTAGGCTCTGCAATGTCATCTGAAATGTGTAGGTGAAATGGCATGACCTCAAACTTGAATTTTTAAGTCTTTTGTCATGGAGCAATGCGAGAAGAACGTATGTGCAAGGAGTTTGTTCAGCCTGGACCATGGTGGCTAGGTCATTATTTAAAAATAGCTACTTAAGTATTTTGAGGCCAAATAGTTCTGCTGATGTCAGAAATTAAACAAAAGTAGACCAGCACAGTTTCATTCTGCAGCCTGCTGTTTTACCATTTCTGCTTTTTGAAGTCATAGTCACAGAGATGATGATGATGATGTCATTATTATCTGGCCTTTCTACTATGTTGATAACCTGAAAATGTGTGTATTAATATCAAGCACGTGAGCCTGGTTATGCAAAACAATGTTCAGCCTACGGCAGTGTCTGCCTGTGTTGATAGAGGGGAACTAGCAAGAATCTGGTCAAGATCACTGATGTTAATAGATTTCTTAGAAATGGCAAGGAATACTAAAATAATGGGCCATTTCTCCCACTTCTGCACCGTCTCTATGCAACTCTGAACAGCAGCAGAAACGATGGAGCTCCCTACTGCCCATGTATTCAGATAAAGCAGGCTTAAGAAATTTGTATTTCTTCTTTCTTCTGTCTGGTCCACTTCTCCTTTCTTTTTAGGGGTAGGAGGAGGTTATCTTCTGCCTGATCAGTTCAGTGATATGATTCAGAGCTGGGCTTTACAAAAACTACATCTTTACAATATAGAGATTAACAGCTGTGTTTTGAATGGCCAGGATGAGGTGAAGATGTTAGAATTTCTACAGTTGCTACGTCTCAACAAACTTCATACTGAGGAACATGGTGCTGACTTGATGCATCCTCAACTTAGGTTTGGCAGTTTACAGGGTTTTTAATATGTCTTGAATGCTGTGTTGGTAGGATGTTCAAAAACCCCAGAAAGGTTGGTTTTATTGTTTCTGTCCTTACTTGGCAAAAGAATGGAGAATCCTCTCTCTGAGAATGCTACGTTACCAGGTTATTGTGTTCATGGAGTATTTATTCCAGGTGTGTTTATCTGGAAACACTAACACATTTCAGAAACTGCTTTGGCCTTGACTTTCTGACTGGAGTTAAATCTAAATGGTAATACTTTTTCAGTATAGCCAAGTATGAAAATTAATGTTTAAACCTGAGAAATTAACAGGTTAGGAATGCATGTGCTAAAGCTTTAGTGGAGTGGTAGACATGGAGTCACCGCTGTTTGGGATTAGAGCTCAGTGTATTTGCTGTGACCTTGTACCATCTCTGCCAACAGAGCTGGCAGCCTCCTTGAAGGAGTTTATCCAAATGTAGGCTTATAACCTTTTGTTTTATGTGAAATAGAGTGGATGACAAAATCCATAGCCAAACATTTTAAGTACATAGTATAGTTTTTCTATCAATGCCTGTAAATTTTTAGCCAAATAAACTCTGTTTTAAATTAAATTGATTAATTTTTTGTATTTCTGAGATGCATTAACCAGATTGACAGTATCAGATTTAAAATGAATATTCTATAATAAATAACCTTTTCACATTCTACTTGATTTTGGTAAAGACAGAGAGCAATGAGGAATAAGGGTGATTGGAGAAATGTCTCAGAAAGCACTTCGACTTAAAAAAAAAAAATCAGGGAAATTGGTAAGACTGGAAGATGCCTCAATTATTACCACAACTGCCCCTTTCTGTGAGAATCCCCAGGCATGCTAAGAGTCATTACCATTCAAATAGCTGCATGACTCTCAGTAGTCCGAGCATCACAGGAGTTTGACTCCAGGCATTTGCAGAAGTTCATAATTCTTTAGTTATATGTACATTACACACAATTTTAATGTAGCTAAAATGTCGATGGGGAAACTATATAAATACACTATGAAAAGGAGACTTATTGGCTAGGCTGCCCATGCTTATACGTTCATATGCATATGTGCCTATGTATTTCTCTGTATTTCTCTGTACATAAACTCTCACAGACACTTGCAGAAGCCTTATAAGTAATTACCAGCCATTAGGAATGTTTCAACCCTATTTTAAATTTTGTTGAAATGTATCTGTAAGAGCTGTTGAAGTTTATTAGAATGGAAGATGTATTTTATGTACACAAAACCACTCAAAAGTGAGTAATGATTTGTGATCTATTTCAACATGCAGCATAACACAGAAGTGGTGGGTAAAATTTGAGTTTTTATATAGAGATGGGGGAATGTTTTCAGTTATGTGAATCGAGCTCAGAGTATTTTGTTAGGCCTTGTTGAAACTGGGAATGGGTTGGGATATGCCTTCATACAGTCATTTGCACATCATTAGCTGTTATACGCAGGGAGCAAACGTTCAGCAGTAGCGGCCTTTATTTACAAGAACAATTGGCATGTAATGTTAGATTACAATTCCACAAATACTTCAAGCCTCATAAAGAAGCAGCCCTACCTCCCTCATTTCCCCCCTAGTAATTATGCTATTCCAGCGTGAAGGTAAGAAGAGTGGTGGCTTGTGGGAGCTGGTTAAACCTGTGCTCAGTGTACAAGCAGGGTTCACACCAGGAAGCTTTGGCTGCATGGGCTTTGTAGGCCCTTTTAAGTGATGCATCTCCTGGTGGAGAAGTCGAGCACACCATGAAGCTGCTTTCCTCTGTGGAGTTATCTAGCCTCTCTCTACTCAGCTTATGCCTCTTAGATTGAGTGTGATGATATCATCTTGTTGTCTTGTGGTGGCTGGGCTCAGGGCCCGCAGTTCTGACTGCTTATTTGAATTTTAAAATGCATGGTTGAGTTAGTTGAAAGAGACTAGATGGGTGTGAAGCCAAGTGTTTAAAGAATACAATGCAATTAAGACAAAGTTTAACAATAGAAAAAATGGGAGCCATAACCAGCTTGAATACACATGAAGCTGTGGCCTTATGTTGGCTGTGTAAATATGACTCCTAAAGTCTATTTTACATGTAGTTTTTCTGCTTAAATACTTCCATCTGTATAGAGATTAACCCTTTTCTGTGTGTCTTCATATAGGTGAGACCTTGGTCTCTGCATGCAGTTGTACTCAGCTCATCCTTAATTTTATTTAGGAATAAGCTATACTTGTATAATCAAAGTTTTGCTGGTTGCATCTGTTGTGTTGCTGTAACTGTAATTTCTCTAGACAAGATTATATTTTTTTGGGTGGGAATACTGAGAAGAAGGTTCAGTGATACGTCACATCTAAAGCCAAGGAATAATTTTTGGAGTAGGGGAACTTTTTTTTAATAATTTGTTTATTTTAAATAATATTATAAATAATTTTGTGTTCTTGAAGCACTGGCAAAACTTTTTAACAAAGGTTGCCCTAACTCTGTTTCCATTTCTTGAAGAAGGGCTTTCTAAGATACTTATTATTTTACTTTATTAACTTTTGATTTTTGCCTGAGCCCCTAAAAGTATGAACAGGATAATCTCTTCTATTTAAACAACAATGATGTCATTGGGATGTATTAAGATAATTTCCTTTGGAACAAAAAACAAAGTTTCTAACACTGACAATTGGAGGAAAATGTAGTGAAACAACATAGAATCTCTTGTGGAGTGAGTGTAATCATATCAGATGTTTGGATACAAACCAGCTATTGTATTTGAAATCACAAACTGCTTTTAGAATCCGTAAGTATCCTTGTGTCACTCAGCTGTTGTTTCTGTCAATACTTCAACAGATACGAACATTTAGAATTTGCTAAACTAGAATAGAGTATATAAAATAAAATTTCCTCTTGGTGACTTTATTACTTTTTTTTTTTAACCTTCTCCTTTGCAATTTTGTCATAAAAATGAGGAAAAACTGAGTGTGGTCATATCACATGTCTGTAATTAACTCGGAGATAAGTATTTATAACTTTCATTGTTGTTTGCTTACTTTTTGTATTTGAAGTTTATAAACATTAATTGTGCTGCAATGGTGCTAGGATACTTAAAGTGTAAGTAGATAACCCCAGTAGATTGGATGCTGTGTTAGTTGCAAAAAAGAGCTTGTACAGGTGTATATGAGCCTGTGCGGGAGACGAAACAGTACAGTGGTATAAGTACACTTATGCAAGTACTTGAGGCCACATAAAGCTTGTACCAATGTAACTATTAATAAACAGATGTAACTCTCCATCTTCCTCCAGTGACTTAACTAGTACCACAGTATAGAGCACCTGGGACTAGTCAAGACAGATGACATGAATTAGTTTCTTGGAACTGTATTTCAAATACAGATTGACTTCTGTTTTAGTATACTTGTAATGTGCTTTTTGTCACTGATTTCCTTTTGTTTATAATTTGTGAGAATCTGGAAACTAATTACTTCAATAAAGAAAAAGAGCGCTTTTTAATAATGATACAAAATATATATTGCAGTGGTAATAGTTTAGAATATTACATGAGAAATTTGGGGTTTTCTTAATATTTTTATCATTAACAAAAATTAAGGCTTTAATTTCCACTCAGTAAGCAAGGTTAATAGGTCATGCCATATTTCCTCTGGGAATAAATCCTGTAAAATTATGACTAGATGACTTCATACATAGCAGGTTAAGAAAATGGGATATATATTATGTCCTTGTCTTCAGTCAAGCTTTGACAATTTATGAACCTGAGGATCTGCCAAAATGGCTTGTTGTTGACTTACAGCCATTGAAGCAGATTCTCCTTTAAAAAAAAAACAACAAGAACCCCCAAAAAATAAACGAACAAAACCTGCTAGTTGTCACACAGCTCAAGCATTTGGCTGATCTGTCACATACTTTCATAGGACTAACAAGATGTTTACATTTGAGACATTGAGACTTCCTCACACACAACGTTTTTCAGCCAGAGGGAGTATGAACCAAGCTGTAAGCAAGCGAACAGTATCTTTTGCTCTAACTGCTGTTAATAGTTCTTTCTACTGACAGTCTTTATTAAATACAGTTCTCTTCCTGTCCTTGAAAGGGTGGCTATTAGTATTCTGTTTTATTGGCTGAGCATCTGTATAAGATTAATACTTGGGCAGAACCAAAACTGAAATCCTCATGTCTAAGGCAGCAGATCCAAGACTCATCCACTTTGCTATACTGTGTTTCAGGAGAAATTGATAAAATAATACGTGTAATCCATGCTAACCTAAGCATGGCTGTTTCCTTCCACTAACAGCTATGGAAGAAAAGTGTTCTTTGGAATTTTCATCCTGCAGGAAATTCTAACTTGTCATCCCTAGGCTGCCATCTGAAATCAGAACAGAGTGCTATTTTTCACAGAATAGAAATGAAAGTAATTGATTCAGAAATGTTGAAATACTCACTACTAAAATGTATTATTGTGATGGCATGCTTCCTTCTGTCCACAGACTTCTCTGTGTGTCAGTGTTCCTGGCTGGACTTCATTTTTCATTATGCACCCAAAGCCATATGACTACCATATTTAATCACAGCTTGGTTGAAGGAAAAAAAAAACAAAACATGTTGCATTTATGGAAGGCATAGACCTATATGGCTTCTGGTGTGGAGGCTGGAATTATTGCTTTCAAAGGGAGGCTTGAGTGACCCACTTGCAGTGCGGGTGTGTGGTCCTCCAGCATTTACTTCTCTACGTGGGCACCATGCACACCTTGGACTGGCCATGGGTATGAATTTCATTGCAGGTAACAATGCAATTTTGGGTAGGCAGTCCTGAGGCCACAATGGAATGCAGCAGGTCAAAACCTGTTTCTTTTCTCTTTGCACTGCACCAGTTAGTAGTATAGGTGCATGCAGGGACTGTATGAGGAGGGACTGTATCTAAGGTGGTGGATGGGATCTAGTACAAAGTTTAGAAATAGCTTGTGTGGTTCATTTATATGTAGTGTTCTTGGAAGAATATAAATTGCTAGCTTACTTTTTATGAAATATGTAAGATTAATTCTGCCTATAATAATAGGTCAGCCCTGTCTTGGAGACTGAAGAGATACCTTGATTTGGTCTTGTGTCTGTGTGATACCAAGCATAAGTCTTTGTGCTGTAACACTGGTATATGAAGTTCTGAATAATACATGCCATATGGCTTAGGTTCCCAGCAACTCATGATTTTTTTCAAGCACAGAATTTTTCAGTTTCTCTCATTCCAACAGGTAAGAAGAAGAGGTGGGACATGAAGCTTTTGGGCTGCTTTTCATGTGAATGAATATTTTAAAACTCAGTGGTCTGTTTTCTAATTCTTCATTTATAGAAATTTTAGGTAGGTCTTTGATACTGACATCAGAAATGCTGACCAATAATAAAACAAATCTCTCTCAGGGTATTTTTTTTTTCCCCACTGCTGCCTGCAGAGAGCCTGCATGAACTGAATTATGACATGATATATTGTAGAAAATCCTCTGCATAGGCCTTTCGAAAGTTTTGAATTTTGACCACTAGACAGGGAGTGACAGTTTATAGACAGTACAGGGACAAGAAGAAATTGCTGTGGAAGTTTTATTGTGTTCTGTAACTATCATAATTTTCTTTCTAATAGTTGTGAGGAGTGACTGCCAGATATGCTACAAATATAATTTCATAGAGACAAAAAATATACCTCAAGTGCGAAAAAAATGTTAAATGGGGATAAGGAATCTACTAGAAAGACGGCAAGCTTGTTGTTTCAGATGTCTTTCTGTTCCTGGATATTGTCAGTTTGCTCTTAAAGGAGTTTCACTGTCACATTTTACAGTCCCATATCTAGAACTTTAAAATTTCCCTTTCCTCCCTTCTGCTCTCTTGTAAGCAGTAGATCAAGTAAACTCAGCTACCCCAGAGCTATCTTCCATATAGACTAAAAGGGACCCAGGCACATTTTCCTTTGCAGAAGCCTCAGATTGTAGGTAGGATTGAGGGTGATGGAAGTTTCCCCTTGTGCTCGCAAAGCATGTTTGTGAGATTGTGTTCCACTGAGTGTAAAAACATTGCAGTTTCGGACTTGCCATGAATTATCCTGTCTGCTTCCTTTTCTTTACCCTCACAGTATGTAAGTTTTCCTTCCTCTTCTCTCCTAAAGTTATTTCCTGTCTTTTTTCTGTAGCACGGTCATTTATTATTGACCTAACACCCACTTTGTCTTTGTGTGATATTGCTGGTACTTTCTGAATAGTCAGCTGCACAGAGGATCCATTATTTAGCTTGGAGAGCAAGCTCCGTGTTATGTAAAGCTGGAGGACAAATTTCATAGTTCCTTCCTGGCATTTTGCTGTGTGTGTGTGAAAAATCCGGAGTAAACATCCATAAACTGTTACATCCCCCTTTTTAAAAAAAAGACACTGATTAAATAATATGGGCAGTGACTTTTTTTTTTTTTCTTGTGGTAAGAAAATTTGGAAATAACTTCCATGGAACCAAATGTAATTTCATAAGTTAGCCTTTAATAGCTTGAAATTTTCAGAATTCCAGAAGTTCACTCCTCTGAAGAGAAGATAGTGTGGTATGCCCTAACCTTCCTTTAATGAAAAATCTTCAGCTGATCTAGTCTTAGGAGTCTCAGGATTATGATATTGGATATGCAGAAGTTCCTGTTTTTCTATCAAGAGAGCCAGAGAGGAGTCCTAGTGCCATAGGAAAAGTGGAAAAGTCAGATCCTTTTTATTCTTCCATATACCTTCACTGGATGTATGCAAAAGGAGCATACATGTAATGTGAGGCAATACCTGTGTAGGATCTGTGGGTCTTTAAGGAGGCCAGGGAGTGTATCTGCTGGGGGTGGGATAGTGTGTCCCCCCCACATGCCTGTGTTACATATCCCAGGAGCCCTGTCTGTCCAGCGCGGCTAGTTGGCTCGTGTGCTGGAAGCAGAAAGTGTGAGGTGCATTATTGCAGATGTGTTAGAGGCATGCTTAGTAATGAGGGTGTATGGGCAGGATACAGAAGAGCAAGCTTCATAGGCGGGGTTGGGAAGGCATTTTTTTTTATAAATCTCTCTTGTAGGTTTGGCTAAAGAAGAACTGAAATGGATGAGTGGACACAATTCCATGCCTTTGTGATGCTGTAATGTTAGGCAGGCTGCAGAGCCGCTGAAGGGAACAGCCATGTCTGGCACAGGAGTATGTTTCTCAAACGCACACTTTTTCTGCTCATGTTGGCAGGGAGAACAGTCGGGGTTCCAAATCACAGGGGTTTTCTTTTTTTGTAAGGCAGGTCACCAGTAGCTCCTGGTAGCTAGCTCTAAAATAGCCGTGAAAGGAACTGTTTTGGAGGCATTTAAAAAAAAAAAATGTTTTTGAGCTGTTAAACCTTCATTATTCCTCTCCTGTGGTTCTTTGTAAAGTATCTTATCACCACTGAAGAAGAAACTACTACAGAAGTACATGCAGAGTATTGGATTTTCAGACATGAGAACCTCTGCTGACAAGTTCTCTTTATAAACAAAAATGTTATAGTTTCTATTTTTGGCAAAAAGAAGTCGTTCAGAAAAATGAAACCACTTCTGAGTAAGGATAAAATATGGGACTTTCATACCCACTGGAGGCCAGTATCTGAGTGTTTAAACACCTTTATGAAGGCTTATTTTTAAAAGATACCCCAAAAGTGAAAGGCCTGAACAGCTTTTTGTGCCAATTTTCTTTGTTTGTTCGCAAAAGTTTTTAAAGGTTTCTGTCCCTGAAAATGGAGTTAAAATACAAATTCAGTTTGGAATTTTGTGATTGCCTCAAGCAGTCCAAGGCCATGTTGCTGCCAAAATAGGTGATCCCATCATTCCCTGGTGCCTTACTTGTTGATCTGATAGAAAACTGCTCATTTTTTTGCTGGATCAGTAAAGCCGTGTGGCTGTGTGGTTGCTGGCTCACAAAAGGAGCAGGGAGAATTGTACAAGCTGAGGTAATGGGGTGCTAGATAGTGTGGGGTGCTAGATAGTGTGTTATGGCCTACATTTTTTAAGTCAGTTGGTAACATACAACATTGAAGTGAAGTAAGCATCTTTCAAACCAACAAATTAGGAATTTTTAAAGAACTTGATCCTGTAGCCTGATGAAACTGGATGTAACCACACAGGGACTGCACGTGGTTTTCATGGGGTTTCAGAGTGAGGAAAGGCCTATGTAGATGCCAAGGGTTAGGCCTGCAGGCTCAGGCTGCATCTATGGTAGGGTCATTAAGTCAGTTTCTTTCAGCTCTTGGCAGTTTTCAAGGAGATACTTGATTGAAAATTACTCTTCCGCTGATATTTCAAAGAAAATAACTTATCTGGGGCGTACAGTGGATACACTCCAATGATACCTGTAAAACATCATGTGTTACTTAATGGAGTGATTTTGCCTTGTTTGTGCCTGCCTGTGTTTCCTGGATCTTTAATTCTGTATTCTTTTGGACTTGCTGTAGATGATGACTGGATTTACTGAACTTGTTGATCAGTAAGTCCAGCTGTTTAAGTTTATATGGTGTAACTGTAGAAAATCAGCCTATTTTTTTTTCTGGACGGTTCACAAGTTTTCAGGTGAAACTTTGCTGCTCAATACAATTTGGCTTGGTATAAACAGCAGATGAAGTTACCAAGCAGATGATGTCAATATACTTTCATTGTTCTAAACTGCAGCTGAACTTTTAATCTGTGGAAGATATTGATGGTTTTATGTCCTTGGCTGTATTATCTGTTGTTTTGGCAAGTAGAATATTATCAAAAGAAAATAACATTGAAGTAGTTATTTCTTATGTCCTGATTAATTTGTATATGCTGTTGGGATAATATTCGCTTCACAAATAGGAGATAAGAACTGATTGTTTTATAAGATAATAGAATGACAGTCTTCTGCCTAATAAAGAATTTATGCAGAATCATTGCTTCTGTTTTCTGAAAACTGTATTTTAAACTCCTCTGAGACAGCAAATAAAATTACTAGCAAGACTAGGTTATTTAATATTAGAAGTATTAGTTTGGCAGAAAACCTGGAATTAAGATTTATATCACCCTCTATTTAAAAAAAAAAAAAAAAGCTGCTATTTTTTTATAAGTAACTACAAGGAAACAACAAGCAGGCCCAGAAACAAGGAGAATCTCTTCCTAATTACTGTTAAAATATCTAACCTCTTTTCATAAGCTTAAGAGTAAACAAACTGTTCTGTTGTAACATTTGAGGGCTTCAGAAGACTTAAAGAAGATTAAAACTGGACAGTTGTCAGTGCCCCCAGCTGTCAGCTCCTCCACTGTATCGGATGTCAGAATTTCAATTGTTAATAGTAGGGAACACAAGGCTGATTGCATTTACCTGAGTGTGCCAGTCTGCAAATTTTCATGGCAGAGGTGTATACTCAGCCATCAGAGTGTTCAAATGTTTTCATTTTTGTCATGATGACGTCCATCGGCGGAGTGGGGCAGACAGATGGGAGAGGAACAGCTTCAGTCCTCTCATCTTAATCTATTGCTGTAAGCCTGCCAAACCCTGAGATGCCGACTGCACAATATGTGTGTAGAAATATGACTGTAACTGTAATTAAACAATTAACATCATTAGAGGTTTTAGGTTTTCATCAGAAAGGTTGTGTGTGAGGAAAACCAGCAATGCTTTTTTTTAATTTAAAAATGTTTACAATATTACAAAACCAGTGTTTTCATGTATTGTAAAATGACTTTTTGATATTATGTAGTTCATGGGAGTATTATCCATTGTGGCTTGACATCCTATAAAGTACAAACTCTAAGTAAAGCCTTCAACTATTTGAATGGTAGGGCCAGCTGTCTTATTTTCTTGTGGATGTAATGGGGATTTATACACATAATTTTTTTCACAGTTCCAGAAAGATAAAATGTTTTATTTTAAAAATTGTTGGTTTAGCACTTTGATTTCTACAAGGTTGTACCCTTCTGTATAGTAAAATCAAGTGTTTTATTAGTATAATGCACATGAGGGAGACAAATACACTTATTTCTTTATAGTTTTAGAGACAAATCAAATACACTAATGGTTAATTTAAGGTAGATTATTTATTATTTACTATTTTTAGCAACTTTGCAACATGTTTGAAAGTGCAGCTTTTGCAGTCACACTGAATTTGACATATTGTAATTTATTGCTTATCTATTTTTTATGCTGGTTGATTTGAATCCTTTTTTTTTAAGTTTTAGGTTTATTTTTTTTGACCCTTTTTTCTTGTGTTTGTTAATTTTTACCACTATGGGCAAACTCAGATGAACTTTACTCTTTTTATAGGTCTGCTAATGCATACAGCTTTAAAGTGCAGTGTAAAGTTTCATATACTGAGTAATTTGTCTAAATTTATCGGCAGGATTTCTAATCTTCCTAGAATTGCTAAGCGGAGAGCCTTTTTAAAGATGTTCATGTATTCATCTGCTGCAGATATATTCTACCAAGTATGTATAAATCATGGGTTTTTTTCACTTACATGGTCACATGCAAATATGCCATGAGTGATTTTGACGTACTCAGAGTAGTAACAGCACACTGTGTTCTGCAAACTAGATTTCTTTTTATAAAGTTAAGTTCTGAATCATTTGTGTTTTCTGAAAACATTAATTGAGACACTTTAAACGCTTGCTCTTTGGAAGATATAGAATTATGTTGCTTTTTTCACGGGCTGTTTGAAGTCTCTTTGTTAGTAATTTTCAGTTACAAAATCATGTCTTGTTAACACTTTTTCCCTAGACAATCATGCAGATTTGATTTAGGAGTCTGAGAAACTTTATTTCATAATTTTTATTTTGCTAAAACTTGAAATTATTTAAATTACTATTTCATTACATACCCATAGTACTAACTTCAGATCAACATTGTATAATGTAACAGTAATATAAAAATGGAAAGCATAAAAGGTTCAAAACGCTTACTTTATTTGAAAACAACTTTTGAACTTTTAAAAATACTTCCTTTTTGTTGCCTTGAGCAAACAAAGAACAATTTTGAGACATTGATGAATGTAGCTGGACCCACTCAACAGTTTAAAGGGCAGAGCGGAGAGCCTGGTTTCTTTCCCACCTCCAGCAACCATTCATTAGATTAGTGTGGTCTGGTTCCTTTACAGTGTAGATTCTAAGTTACAACTCTGTACAGTGCTCGCTCTCTTTCCTCCATTGCTTTCTCAGCCACGATCAGTGCAGCTCAGAAGGTGATTTCAGTGCCGTGGTCAAAAACCCACTGAATCAATGGAGATCTCTTTGTTGACTGGGTGATTAGAATCAGCTGCTGCTATTTTTACTTTGTCATTTTTGTCTCAGCTTGTACATTGAAACAGTGCAATTAATGTGAGATGTTATGAGTATTAAGAAAAGAAGGTAAAAAATTATGGAGAAATACATAGAATGGAGGCCCAAGATAACGAAGTGTATTGGTCCTTGCTGTTTCCTTCCATTGTTCTTGCTCCTTCATTTTTCTGCTTCCCTTAGCCTTCTCTGGCTCATTTTTGCTTTTCGCTTGTTCTGTTTCTCTTCCTACTCCAGGAAGTCTTAAATGGAGATCAAATTCATAGCATCTATTTACTTCCCTTTACTAAGTGAATTTAACCCCTGAATTAATTTTGGTGAATTTAACTAGTTCACCAAATCTTTTTAATATCTAAGGAATACTTTGACAGTGAGACTGCTTTTTTTCTTCATTAAAATAATCACTTGATATCTAGCATTGTATTTAGAGAAAGATATGCTGATTCCTTCAGATGAAGTAAGCCTACTGTTGAGGAGCTGGAGTTGGTTTTTAGGGAGCGGAAGAGGTTTTTGAGGGGACCTGTCCTGCTAGAAGGCAGAATTGGGTGGGAACTAGCATACTATGAATATTGAGCCAAGCTTTTTAATTCACTGTCAGGAAAAAATGATAATTCTGCTGCTGATTAGAATATCTGAGGGAGATGATTCATGCTGAGATAAACAGGAGAGTGAAAGTGGCTGCAGAGGTTTGTTTTTCCATGAGACATCCTGTTGTTTCTGTTTCCTCTTGATTATTCACCATCATTCAGTGATCTTGGTTTTGTCAGGCTTCAGTGATAACTCAACTCTCCAGCTCACTTCAACAGTTTATTCCCTCCAGGTTTTGCATCAGTCTGACAGTCTTGTGTTCCATTCTTTTATAGACACGGCTCTTACTGTCACTGCATTGCCTCTGCCACTAGACAGTTGGCTCATACTATGCAACAGATAGTTAAGTAAAACTACCCACAAAACCAGCTCTTACAGAAAGAGAGAATGGCATTTAACATTAAAAGTGCAGGTAGGGTTTAATTTATTGTTTTCTGGAACTGAAACAGTTTTGGCACGTATAGGCTGGAGTTAGCATTCCTATTGCTTCTGAAAAAGGTACTATCAGCCTTGGAAATACTACCCGTATTTTTCCATTTCTGCTGCTCAGCGAAGTATCTGTTTTAAAATAGCAACTGGAGCTTTCTGGAACAAGCCCACAATTGGAGGATTGTTAAATTAATCTGTAGGAAAGTTTATTCTTATGGATGACAATGAGATAATGAATGAAAAGTTTATTTTCAGGTATCTTTAGAAACAAATGTTGAAAACCAGGTACATAAAAGCGCAACTCAAAGGCATGAGGATATTGACCTTCCTTGCAGTGCTTTAGTTACCTAAAACTGTCTGGTTGTGTTTTGTTCTCCTGGGCTTATGTTTCAACGTTAATATGTCTGGTACTAACTGCTGGCTATAAAATGATCATTGATTTGAGAAGGGTACAGTCCTGCAGTAAATGTAGTGGAGATACCCAAAATAAAAGCTGCTTTGAGTCAAAAAATTGTGCTAGAGTTGCTTATATTTGAAGTCAAGCACCAACTTTGTGTAGGTAATCTTAACCGTTGTTATTTCTTAATGTTATTTTATGACTGTAAATGTTACATTGATCCAGAATCAGTCAGACATTTGTCTTTGTATCACAATGCACTCGCTTTGGACTTTGTATAGCTAGTATATCGATTTCTCTGCATATTACTGTTAGTCTTCATAGTTGCACTGAATGGTGGAATAAAGTAATCAATGAAATAATCTAAAGTATTTAAAACAATGACATTTTTGTAATTTTTCTTCTATTCAGCTATAATCCTCTGACAATCATGGAGCCATATTTTGCTGGTTTTAAGCACGTGCAGCAGGACTATGAAGTCACTCTTGAACTCGCAAGCGAGGAGACTCAAAAAACTAGAAATGCACAAAATTCTAGGACGGGGTCTTATGGTGTCAGTATTAGAGTTCAAGGAATCGATGGACATCCTTACATAGTACTAAATAATACAGAAGGATGTTTGTCAGAAAATCCCGCTCCTTCTAGAAAAGAACAGCAGGTCATTTCTCAGACTGTAAGCAAGCCAGCCACAGACTCCAATACTGCTTTTAAGTTGGAGGACAAAACCAGTGAACACACAGAGTTTCCTGGAACACAGCACATGCAACCTTCTGTGCTTAAAAGCCTAAAGATAGCCAATCTGAATGAAAAGGAAAATGGAATATCAGATTTTAAAGATGGAACAATGAAATCCTCCAATTTGTTGAACTTTCAAAGACATCCTGAACTTCTACAGCCTTATGATCCTGAAAAAAATAACTTGAACTTGGGTAATTACCAATCTTCTGTGTGCAGTAAATCTAAATCTTTTGCAGATGAAGATAAAACTGAAGCAAAGCCTCGGATTTCCTCATCTAAAGTAGTGTCCCTACAGAAAACAAATACATATCTTGCAGAGCCAACCAAAGCAAATTCAAAAAAGATACATTTGAACAGATCAGTAGAAGACCAAAATAAGCAGCTGTTGGATTGTCCCAGTAGCACAATCAGCCCCAATGAAGTGTGTGTTTCAGAATCATTTTCATCTGCAGGAGGATCCCCATGTGTTAGTCCCACTGCTTATCCGGAGACAAGAAAACCTAGACCAGATGTTCTTCCCTTTCGCAGACAAGATTCAGCTGGGCCAGTATTGGATGACTCACGAAGATCATCGTCCTCATCAGCTACTCCCACTTCTGCAAATTCCTTATACAGATTTTTACTTGATGACCAAGAGTATGCCATCTATGCAGACAATGTTAATCGGCATGAAAACAGAAGGTATATCCCATTTTTGCCTGGAACTGGCCGTGATATTGACACTGGTTCACTTCCAGGAGTAGATCAGCTAATTGAAAAATTTGATAAGAAAGTTGATCATCCCAGAAGAGGTAGGTCAGGAAAAAGGAATAGAATTCATCCAGATGATCGTAAAAGATCAAGAAGTGTTGATAGTGCCTTGTCATTAGGGCTTGATGTAAATTCAGATTATTTAGGTGAATTCAGTAAAAGCTTGGGTAAGTCAACTGAGCACTTGCTGAGACCATCTAAAGTTTGCCTTCACAAGCAGTTATTCAGAGATCAAAAGTCACCTTCCAAAGAGATCAAGATTTCTGCTCGAAGTATTGGAAAACTGCAGATGCCTAATAAAGACACACAGAAGAGCAATTTCAATTCTTTGCAATACCATAAACAAAATGGAGCTGATACCGAGAGCTTGATGTTTAGGTCGTCTACACTCCCAGGACAGAATAAGAGAGAGGAAGTTAGAACAGTAACTTCTACTTTGTCGTTGCCAAACCAAATCACAATTCCACCTGATTCGGGAGCCAAGAAGATTTCTGCAAAAACATTTTCGTCCGTCCCTAATATACAGGTAATTTTGAATTTACTCTTTGTGTTTTGCACTCTAGCATACTAAAACTGTCATATTGTTACAATGCATATTTTTCTGGTCTTCATTAGAACAAATTCCCATTGCACAGTACTTCCAAATGGGATAGCAGAGTTGTTCTGGAGAAATGTAAATATAAAAATTACTCCTGTAGTTGAAGGTATAGAAAACATAGTTTGTAAACCAGCTTATTCTAGTATGGGTGAAGGAAGATGGTGGGGTCAAAGAAGATTATTGTAAATGATGTTATGATGATCCTTAAGCACAAATGCACAAAAGTAGAATGCTGAAATATATGTAACTGAAAATTATGTTTTCTTTCTTTTGGTGTGGAGTATGCTTTCTTCTTGCACTAAGCCAAAACTCCAGTGGATCTTTGTGAACTTCAGGTCCACAGTACATAAATGTTTTCATAATAGAATAGAATGGAGAACTTCAATTGTACAGGTTGTATTTACAGCCCTCATAGGATTATATTTTTTGACACTTTATCTTGTCCTTTTAGGCAACTCCTGATCTCTTAAAAGGGCAGCAAGATCTTGCACAGCAAACGAATGAAGAGACTGCTAAACAGATACTTTACAATTACCTTAAGGAAGGGTTAGTAAATGTAGTTAACTTTTGGAGAGGAGATTGCATTTTCTCAGTGTTTATTTTCTATTCTGTTTAAAATGTGAAACTGTAAAATCAAAGCTATAACTAAATGAAATATCTGTTTCATAATTCTGTATCTCAGCGCTGTCCTTTAAGGCATTATAGGATCCCAAAATAGCCAGGCAATCAGGACTTACATAAGGTACTGTACAGGATTTGATGAAATGTACTTGACATTTGTGAATCAGAATATGTTTTATCTTTTAAATACTTCTGGAGTTAAACGTCATGTGATGTGGAGGTTCATGAAGAATTCAAATCATACCTCATGGGAGTTTAGGCTTGTGGGTTTTTTAAAAGACAACAAAAAAGTGTTATCTCTTACAGTTTGACAGAAGCTCTCTTTTTGCTGTGCATTTAATCCGTTGTCCACCTGTAATTCTTTTACTTGGTATTTTCTAATGAGAACACATTGAAGGAAGGAGAAATGAATTAAAATACACATCATGCACTTAAATTTCTTTGCATTCCTGATGTAGCAGCTTCTGGGATCTGTTGAAGTGTTATTTTATGGTGCAGTAGTCAGGACTTGAAAAACCTAATAGTAATTACTTCTAATTTCAGCATATTTGAGTAATATACGTGCTGAATACCTGTCTTTCCACAGGTATAGTCTTATAGAAGAGAGTTGCAATTAAAGAGTTCAGTGATTTTATTTATTTATTTATTTATTTATTTATTTATTTATTTATTTATTTATTTATTTAAGAAAACATTTGGAATATAAATATTTAACAACCTCTCTTTAAAGGGTTTAATGAAATCATAGTTAAGATAATTTCTGACTGGTTCGTATTAGATTTTTTTTTTTTATGGTGGTGATTTTCAATAGTTTGGACACTGAATTTGTTTTGATGTTAACAAATAGTACCTTTGATCATATCGTTGCTTACTTGTACTATCTGTGTTTTAGAAGTGCTGATAATGACGATGCAACAAAGAGGAAAGTCAACTTAGTTTTTGAGAAAATTCAGACTTTAAAGTCAAGAGCTGCTGGGAAGACACAGGTAAACAATTTTTTAAGTTGCTTTGGCTTGTTTTCATAGTGATACAGTGTTCAAACAGAGCTTTAAAATTTCAATCCCCTCATTGACTTAAATTAGACTATTCTTGTAGACCCTCAGTAGTATAGCTACTGCTATAATCATGCACTGAGGTGACTTATGGGAAATTTTTTTGTTAACAATTAAAAAAGAATGTAAAGGAGTCTACCATGAGAGCTTCTATTTTGCTTCTACGTTTAAGGAGGAGAGGGATGCAAACTGAACGTGAACATCAAAAGGCTGTTGGATTGAAGAAAAAGCATTCTCACTCATTATAGTGGCGTAAATAGATACATAAGTGAAGAGAGTATTTTAATTTGCAATTTAAAAAAACAGTAATCTGGGATATTGTTTAAAAGCCATATTACAATAATAGCATTTGTCAGTCAGCCTACAGAAAAGTTTTTGTTGTTCACTAAAGCAAAGTGAAGAAATGCCCAGTTGTTGCAGTGATGGCATAAGAAGGATTAAATGCTTACTTCTGATGATTATTTTATCCTGGGCTATAATTAGGCAAAATGAAAATATAAAACACATCTTAAGAAATTACCAAAACCCAATGTTTGAAAATCTGTCTTGACATATGAGCATGAAACCCTTTGATGTCCATTTTGTGTAACTGGTGATCTCTCAGTCAAATTTGGCCCCAGTTACTCGTGGTTTAATTCACATGTTGCCCAATTTGAGTTTTTCTTCAGGTTTGTATATTTTCTGTATTGTTGGCAACATGCCTTGAGCAGTTACCAAGAGGTTTTATGAAAATCAAATCATGGTTCCTTTGAAAATATTAGCTTGGCTTGACCCATATGAGAAGTCCCTGGTGAGCTCAGGCAGTTGATGCTACACGTTATTAGCCTTGCTTGTAGCTTTACTTTAGATTTTAAAAAACGATTGTCAAAGAACATCTTGGCTTTGTGGGAGTAAACATCTCTATTTAATTGTAGGTTTCGGATTCTTCAGCTGAAGTAAAAGCATTGGTGGAACAAAAAGCAGAACTTGAAAAGAAAGTGGAAGAATTAGAGAAAAAACTGGATCTAGAAATTAGGGTACGGCACTTTGTTGTTGTAAAGCATTTGACTATTTCAAATATGCTTTTCTTAGTAAGTGACAACTGTCAGCCAGCTGAATCTTTTTTTGTTTCATATTCTTTTTAATCCAGATACACCTGTGCTTTTAAAGAAGACTATTTTAAGTGTAGTTGCTCATAGCATAGTTACCCTTTTTAAGAAATCTTTTTCTTCTTTGTATTTGAGCAGGAGTTTGGAGCGGTGAAGAAAAATGTTAGGCACGTGCACATAAAATTTCTTAGGTATCTGCAAAGGTAGATGGTAATCTGTTGACTGCAGTGAGACAGACATGGAGTGAGAGACAAACTATTACTCACTAGCTGCTGTTTATTAATTACAGTATTATTTTTGCACTGCTGAATTCAAAGTAATTAAGTACAGCCATGCTCTGAAGACATGAGAAGGACAGCTTGGCTTCTTTCGGTTTGCATTTTGAGTCTGTGATAAGAATCAATATACTTGAAACTGATTACATAGTACTGAGGAGACTTCACTTCTCACATTTCTAATAAAAATCAAAAAGCAGTGCTTCGTGTGTTTTAATAAACATACCAAGCTTTCAATATTCATAAATTAATAAGCACTTCTGCAAGTGAAATATATCACATCTTGAAATAGCGTCTTTCGTATAATTAAAAAGAGCCTTTTATTTATTTATGCTTAGTTTATTATCTTGCTTAACCTTTGGTGTACAAAATTCAGAATCAGCAAAATTCGAAAGAAGAGAGAGATGCTACACGAGCAAGCCTGAAAGATCTTCAGTTGCAACTTGATGAAAGTATACGTGAAAAAGAAGCCTTAAAAAAGCAGCTTGAAGAAAGTGAGAAGGAACTCAGGCAAAACCTAGAGGAGTGAGTTAATTCTAGAAAAGTTATTCATCATTCATACTCATAATTTGTACCTTTTCTTAAACCTTTTAGACTAAAAGTACCTGTGTCTTCAGAATATGTTAATAGCATCAGACAGAGTGATGTTTGTTATTGTAGGAAATGTGTCTACTGTTTAAAAATGGCATGTTTTTAGAACATCTGGAATGAAAAGAAAGATTGCTTAATTTACAGTCTTCCTCTTAGTGTGAATTGCTTTTAATATTTCATGGTTCAAGTCTTTAAAATATGGAAACGTTCTAGTGCTTTAGTCAAGAATATAGTACCGGGTTTAAAATAAAATACAACTTTTCACTTAAATATCTACTTAAGAGTTCTCATTTTTACCCCTCCAACATTTCATTTTTCTGCCTCATTATATCCCATTCCCTTGTGCGGAACATGGGAATAGATAGTTTTATCTTTTTAAGACTTGAAAGAACAAATCAGTATTTCTACAAATCAAAAAATCCTGTCTGATTTTTCCTGATGAGGCTTTTTCAAGTGAAGATGGAGCAGGAGCAACACCAGACTGAGATCAGAGATCTTCAAGACCAGCTCTCTGAGATGCATGATGAACTGGATAATGCAAAACATACTGATGAAGGGGAGAAAGAGGTTCTGATTGAGGTTAGTTATAAAGTACCAGAAGAAAGATGAAAAAATCAAAAGAATTGCATAAAAAGTGGGAACCAAGATGCAGGTAGAAGAAATAGATGCCTTAGCTTTTCCCATTCTATCAATCCAAAACAATATGCCATTATTAGGTAACCTAAGACAGCATGTTGTAATAACTACATTAACAGTAAAAGGAATACGAAGTATAAGTATCATTGTTTTACAGAATAGGAGAACAAATAGCGTAATGGTTGAGAGACAGCTGAGTTATCTACTATTACCAGATAATCATTTCAGCCAGTTTTAACAATTAGATAGGATTTTGGGTCAGAACAGGGAAGATTAGTTTAAAGAAGGTGTACGTACTAGCAAGGCCAGATGAGATTCAACTAAGAAAATTAAAAGAACTCACCAAAGCAGTCTCTAAATTGTTGAGTCCCTATTGATGGGACCAGGGAGAGAAGAGAAGGGATAGAGTCTGAAGTGGAACAAAAGAGTTATGGGTATTCTGTTACCCTGGGAAGAAAGAGGAATTGGCTGTAGCCCTGGCTATAGTAATATGCTGATGATGAAATAGAGAACACTGCTTATTAAATTTGTTGATAAGGGTGTGTAAGAGTGTCAGTGCATAATGGTTCAAGAGGAAGGTTAGAGTTCAGAATTATCTTAATACTTTGTAGTACCAAAATAATTAACTTCTCTTAATACGAGTGCAAAGAACTAGCTTAAGAAGTGGAAGCTGAATGTTAAAATGCAAAATAGGGACCAAACGCATAGACAGTAGATCTCAGGAGTATTAAAGATCTTTGTATGCAAGACATGCTGAGTAGAATAACTACTTTGTTTTGTGTAGGTGAGATTTGATTACTCCCTTAAATTACTCTCTTAAATCTCAGGCACTGCCATTGAAAGTTGTACATAAGTAGGGGAGTATCTGGAATGATGGTGATAGTACTAAAAAGCATTACCTGTGAAGAAGGACTTCAATCTGAATGGAGGAGTGAGGAAAGAGTCAAAAGCACGTCTTATGTAATGTTGCTGTAAAGGAGATAGCAATCAATTTTTCTATGTTGTGTGGGTATAGAGTAAGAAATAAGAGACTTAGCTGCAGAGAGTTAAAGTAAGTAAGTATAGAAAAGCATTTTCTATCAATATGGATAATTAAACAGTGGAATATAGCTATCTGGGATGGTAGTAGAATCCCTTTCGTTGTAGGCTTTTAAGGACAGAATAGACGATGTGTGTCAGGAATGGTTTAGATGTACCGATCCTGCTTCAGTGGAGGGGAAGTTTACATTCTTTTTCAAAGTGCAATTATTTACAGCTTGAGAAATACCGAATTAGGTAATTCTTGAAGCTGTACATTTTTGATTGTTGCTGTTATTTTATTCTATGTTTGTATACATGAATGCGCATATTTATTCTTCAGATTCACTGGCTACCCACTTCCTTCCCAGCAGTTTGGAGAGGGGAAATGCCTTCTAGGGGGAACATGGTGGGAGGAGGAAGGGTGTAAAGGCACGGACTCAGTTGGGAAGCACTTGTTTTGTCTTCAGCACTTGCAGAAGCAACTTTCTTTATTCTTTCCAGCAGAAAAGACAACAAGGAATTATCATTGGGTTCACTTCTCTTGCAGTGTGGGAAACAGAGATTTTTCTTTGTTCTTATCTACCTCTTTGCTACAGAAGGTAGGACTGAGGAAGCTGTTAAATTGCAACCTTAGTTTGACTCGTGCTTTATTTACAGACAGCATAACATACACCATCAAAATCTTTCCATAGTTTTGCAGCATCAGATATGTTGACCATTATATAAAACATCAGCTGTATGTTATACTTCCAATAATCTTAGGGTTTAGTAAATTTTTAGCTTACTATAAAAGCTGCAAAAAAATACATCAGTCATACAAAACAAAGTTGGCCTTGGGGAGCTTATACTTAGATGCTTTCCTTCTCTGAAACACGAACAGAACATCCATTGGAGCTATTTGTCATGCAATTGTGTTTAATTTTGTTCTTTAGGAGCTGATGCAAATGAAGCAGGATCTG
This sequence comes from Nipponia nippon, assembly GCF_047370975.1. Taxonomy (NCBI): domain Eukaryota; kingdom Metazoa; phylum Chordata; class Aves; order Pelecaniformes; family Threskiornithidae; genus Nipponia; species Nipponia nippon. Next base: position 33,774,276 of record NW_028262413.1, on the reverse strand, counting down.
CAAGATGTATTAATAGCAAAAGATCAACAAGAAGAGATTTTGAGAAAGAGAGAGAGAGAGCTTACAGCTTTAAAAGGAGCACTGAAAGAAGAAGTATCTAGCCATGATATGGAAATGGATAAACTTAAAGACCAACACAATAAAGAATTGCTCAATCTACAACAGAGCCTGGAGAAAGCAACAGAGGTGAAATAAGTGATTACAATTAATCTCTGCAGGGAAAAATCATACCTCTCACAGGTGTCCCATACTAGATGCTTTCAGATACTAATTTTTTCTTAGCAAAATAAATAGGTAAAGATTTGGGCTAGGAGATTCTTAGCTGCTGATAGTAAGTTTTACTTCATACACTTATATAATGTTTTGATTGTTTGTCACAGCTGAAGTTGTGGCCCTTTCTTCAAGCAGTTATTTACTATGTTTGCTTCCGTGTAAACTTTGAGAGAGAATAGATGGGACTACAGTACAGAGGACCATTTGCTTGTCTGGGGTTAAATGGAATCACTGAAACTTTTAGGATGCCCTGAAGGGTGCCAGTGTGCTTTGCCAGTGATGCTGTTGAAGTTACAGTTCTGGAGCTTCTAGCAGTTCTTTGCAGCCCACTGTTCCTACCTTCAGCTCCTTGTGTCATGTCCTGTTCCCTGGTTACATTGTCCCACCTTATGCCTTGAACTACTTACTACTAGGGTTTTTTTTTGTTGTATTTTGTGTCCTTTTCATTTATTGAGCTTATCTTGTTTACTGAATGGTCAAATGAGCACCAGCACAAGGGAAACAGCAGGGAGTGGGTGTCTGGAAGCAGACAGGAGGAAAACAGAACTGAAGGAATTGCCTCTTCCAGCATCAGCAGGAAGTCTTTGTGAGGGGGAGAATAGGAACAGTTTTCATACGTGCATATCTGTTACTGTTTTCTGAAAGATGTCCTTTGTGAAGTTATCTTTGTAGAGACAGCAGCTAGGAATCTATTGAAAGATTTTTTTTGTAAGGCAACAGTACTCATAAAATTTTGAGTGTTATTTTACAATGACAGTTATTTGTGTCTTTTCCATATGCCCTTCCCTCATTTTATTTCTGTCAAATATTTGAGAAAATTTCTAAAGGCAAGCTGTGCTTGACCAATGTAAGTCAAAATTGTAGGCCCAGTTTTATGCCTAGACATGTCCATGCTAATTTATATCTTTTACCCCCACTTCATTCATGTTAGGTGAGTTGCAGTTGTCCTACTAGTCGTGGCTGAAAACATAATGTAGAACTGAATTAAAATTAAGCTTGAAACTTGAAAGACGTTTCCAAAGCTTTATATGCTTTATGAGCAAAATAGGAACGCATATGGAAGATGCTGGATAGATATTGTACAACTGAATTCTGATAGAGTATTCTTTTACAGGATTGTTTTTAAATGTTTACATCATCATGAAGATATTTGACTCATCTGAGCTGCTTGAACTGAATTAATTTTTTTCTTTGAGAGAAGTAGAACATTTAAATTATCATTTTTTTATTATACAGTAATTGTAGTGACAGCTTAACCTCAGTGAACCATCTTTCAAAGTTATTGCATGGTAATTTACTGTATTTCAATTATGGAACTGTAATTACGACTGACAAGAAATGAAAGAGTAGTCTGTTTGGCATAACAATAACACAGTCTGGGAAATGGCTCTGTGACTGGGTTGCTGTAGCTTAGAGATAGTTATAAATAGCATTTATTTACTTGCATGACACAGTCTATCTAATAGTAAATTTAATAAGATGTTCAAAAGTGAAATTTAATTAATTAATGTTGCTCTAAGCACCAGTTCTGCTCTTCCAATTTTACTTCAAGTGATTTTTGTTTTTTCTATTTTAAGGAAAACTTTTATCACGCTTAATTGAAAGGTGGTTTTTTTGTTGTTGGTTTTGGTTGGGTTTTTTTGTTTGGTGTTGTTTTTTTTTTTTTAAATCTCACTAGTATTAGTACCCTTAATGATTTTTTTGAAGACCAGCATTATCTCTATGCCTGCTGGCTGAGATTAGTTGTTGAGTTTGATATATCATCTATCAGGAAAGTATAACCAGTCTCTGCACAGGGAGTTAGATGAGTGATCTGCTGTGATCTTACATATGATGTTAATTATTGGTCTTATAATTAATCTGGAATACCCAACAGTATGTGTGAAAATCATGTTTTATACAATTGAAGCTGCTCGACCTGTTAAATTATTTATTTACATTGTTGTAAGCTGGAAACATTTATATTGGATGGTAGGATACAAGAAATTTACATCAAAGATTAGTGGAAAGGGCCGTTCTGTTGTATTTAATGAGGAAAACCAGTGTGTAAATGCTGTAAGAGTGGTTTATCATACAGAAAATATGGATACTGATGTTTGACAGATCAGGGTATATCGGAGTTTGTATGTACAAAGTTGTTAGTTCTTATGTTGCTTCTATATCATCCAGATTGGTACACTGAATAAAGGTGTTTTGTGATACGTATTAGGCCAAAAAGGAGTTTTTTTGCAGGGAGAAAGGAAGTAATTTTTGTGCCAGTGTTAAATCAACAGAATTTTTCAGCTGCTGGAGACATCAGATAGGTTGGCAAGTAATGTACAGTGCATTTAGTCTGTGTGATTAGAATGCCACATACATCTGTTTTGAAATCATGTTAGAAACATACTCAGGGTTATCTGATAGGAGAACAGAGCGGGGTTATTTGTCATGTGCAATTCTGTTCTCATGCTCACTGATGTGGTGGTAGGTTGGGGGTTTTTTGTTGTGGTTTTTTTTAAATAGAGGTTGTATAAAGTCACAGATATTAAGATGTTAACTTTTTTGCTACAGTTTACCTTTTTAACTCATTTTTGTGTTATGTCTTCTGCTTGTGGTGGTCTTGAGATGGCTGTGATTGTTAACTTCATTGCTTGTTTATTAAGACTGAGACCAGACTATTTCCAGTTAACAATAGTAAAAGTTTTACTCTTCTGTAATATACCCCTGGGGGGTAATAATTACCTTTAATTTAATAATAAATTAAAAAATCAATGTCTTTAATTAAAAATGGTTTACTACATGACTACAAGTGCTAGAGCAGAAATGAGTATGAATCCCCTCCTGGTTTTAATGTACAAAAATTTGTATTATTTAAGCTGACCCTACAACACAGCAGGCCAGAATTGTACTACTTAACCATGAGTGCTCTGTCACTGTAGATGAAGTGCCACTGTTTCAGTAAAATTTGGAAATAGCTTTTGGAATGTAATACTGTAGGTAAAAGGTTGTAGCAAATTGCAACTAGTACTGTTCAAATTCCACTGAAATTGTATCAGCTCAGCAGTTGCAAACTGCCCAGCAATGTCAAATTTATGTCTGTTTTGAGAAGCAGTCTGCACAAATTATGTTGTTCAGAAAAAGCTGTAATCACCACATTAGGAAGAGACTTTTCTAAGCCTGACTTAGACCAATTTATTCAGGGTTCATCCTACTTCTAACCTTGTCCTCAAAATGATAAAACAGACACTCAGAGTTTAGGAGCTCATTCATTTATCAGCACGTTTAAGAATGCAATGAAGCTTGTGGTCATTGGAGCTTTAACTGACATGTATGTGTTAAGACATGTGATATGATAAAAGAGAAGAAGGAATTTTACCGGATCAAGTGGTAGGAACAGCAAAAGACGGTGCTTACCTTCTGCACATGTTACGAACTAAAAGTATACTCCTTTAACGTAAAAAAATAATATAAAATTTTGAGCACTGTAGATGAGAAGAAGCTTTGGTTTTGTTTTTTCCCCAGCTGTATGAAGTGATTGTGAATTTATAGGTGAGTCTAGCACAGAGCTGTAAAGAACTTTGAAATGAAAGTGAATATTATATCTTTTTCTACCTGATCTGATGATATGATGTTTCTTCTTCAAAGCTAATAAAAATCTCCCACATAGAGCAGAAGCTTAACAAAAACTAGCTTAAGCATTGTAAATGATGCTGATATATATTGTGTATGCCTTTCTTGTAGAAATGGCTTGGCATATATAGTTTAAATGTAAAATGAAATGTAACTAAATTTCGTATACTCGGAGAACCTATTTTGGAATAATGCTGTACAAACACCAAGCAGTGGTTACCAGAGTTAGTCAGAGTAAAGTGAAGACGGAACTGATTGTGGAGTATTGCAGAGACACTTTGGTACATAAAGTGATAGACAAATTTAATTTATATAACTGTAAAATTATATATATGGAAAAAAACAATAGGATCCCAACTAACTTGAGCCACTCTAAGGTGAAATCTTGGGGTTATAATAAATAGCTCTATAAAAACATAATCTTGATAGCAGTAAAAGAAACAAATTATATGATGAGTTACTTGTGCTTAAGAACATCATTATGCCCTTGTATACATACATCCAGAACTCATCTGAATCGTGAATGCTGTGTCTGAATCTAGTGTGTTCACCTCAAAAGAGATACACAATAATTGGAAAAGATTTAGAGATGATGAACCAGGATTTCAGATGTCACTGGTGGGTTTTTTCTTTCCTCTGCTTGCCTGAGGCAACCTTTGCCATGTTGAAATAACACTTTTTTTTTGTTTAGATGGTAGAAGCTGATTGGTAACTGATCTAAACTGTATACAGAGTCGAAGAATAGTGGGGTGACTGGTCCAAGTCAATGTTTCCTCTTTCATGACCCGTCCCCCCTGCCCCATTTCATTTTCTGCCCTCCTTTACCAGCCCTCTAAAAGCTTGGTATGTTTTTGATTGATTTCCATTGTGGTCCTACAAACACAGATGGAGTGGGGGAAAGAGAGGAAGGGTGCACAGACAGAAGCTTGATGGTGGAAGGAAGACTGCAGGCTTTCCTTAAAATAGGCATCGTTATTGGAAACACATATTTTAGAACTGTATATGGAAAATCTGGGAGACAGATTTGATTTGTTTTGCTGTAGTGTCTGTTCTGTGCATGGAAAGGAAGTTGTTTGGTAATAGCATCATGTATGTTTTTAGGCACCCATTAAATGAAATACCAAACAAGTTATGGAATATTAGCTGTGTTGTCAACAAGAATAATAAATGTGCCTCTAAAGCGCACTGAAGATGTAACTTGGTGGCTTTGTCTTTGGTGCTAAAGCAAGCTTTTTAAGTTCCAGCTCCTCTGGTCTTTCATCTCCATGCAATTTACTCTGCCATTTATTTAGTGGGAACATGTGTTGTTTGGATGCAGACAGTACCATGAAACTACAGCTGAGTGATTTTTAAACTGTATATAGAGTCAAGAAAGCCTCTGAGCAAAACTGTCCTGCAAAGTTTTATTTGAGTTGGATTGGACCACATTAAAAAAAAAAAATAAATCTGTTTTATCTGTAGTAGTCATTTCACCATTGTGAACCTTATTCAGCCAGGACTATTTCAGTTAGTCTGGGTTGGGAAGGGGGATTGTTTGTTTGTGGGGTTTTTTTGTTTCTGAAAGTTGGCAAGAGCCTGTGCAGTCAGACACTTCTTTAATACCAGCAGGAGGATCTCTAATCCTTATCAGCAGAAGACACAATATATGTATGTTCAGGTGGTTTGTCCTGTGAAAGTGTATGTTTGCGTATGTGTGTGAAGTGTTTGACTATGGAAGTCCATTCAGTAGGGTACAATGTGAACACAGAACTAGTTAATATTTTACTCTAGTCTTTGCAACAACTTCTGACCTTGAAAAAATTGTTAGTATAAGCCAGTCTGAGTATGTCATGATACATAGCTAGGAGCATAATGTGACATTGATATAGCTGCTGGTTGAGAGGTTAATTCTTTCCTGGCGCTGGATTTTATAACTGTGTAAATGTTAGGTCATGCCTATATTGGGAAATTTTGATTAATATACTCTGTGTAAAAAAAAAAAAAAAAAAAAAAAAAGGGGGTGCATTCTCAATTTTTAAAATGTGGGCATTTAAATCTTTCATTACATCTTATAAATGAAAACCTAAGTAGTTTTGGAAATAATATTCAGGATATGATACCATTTAGATCAGTGAAAATGGCCTTGCAAGAAAACAAGCCTTATCTCTAAACTGTCACAAGTGAACAATTTTTAACCAGTTAATAGAATGGCTCTAGCCGAAATGGAAGGAAAGACAGTCTGACTTGCTTGTAAATTTGTGCACTTGCTTACTGAATAATCTCTTGAAGTACAGCTGAGGATTCAGGTTGGTTGCAGCGTACCTCACTAACAGATGAAAACACACTGACCCTTTTAATAGGTGACTAATGATAGTTAACTTCCAAAGGCATAGCCATGTGTTAAAGTAGGCTAGGCCTAATTTTGAGATGATGGGAAGAATTAATATGATCAATGTAAAGTAGAAAAGCAGTAAGTAAAGCCATTTAGGCCATTTATTCTCTTTTCCAGAAGCTTGGGGGTTTTTGTTTGTTGGGTTTTTTTTTGGGGGGGGGGGGTAAGGATGGGGGGGAGTGTCGCAGCCTAACACTCCATTTTGCTTTTAAGGAGCTTTCACGTTCCTTTTTTAGAGGTATGAGATTTTATTATTCGTGCTACCCAATGTTACTGTGTCATTCATCCCAGGGGTTCCAGCTGCTTTAAGAAATAGTTCTGAGGTTAGAAGAATTGCCTAAAGGTACACAGTGGGGAAAAACACCGGAACTGCAAACAGAAATAAAAACCTGTTATTTGCATTCATGAGCTTTAAAAACTAGATGACTATACCTGAATAATACTGATTTTAGAAGCTCTCTTTAGTAAAGAGCCAATAAGGATTACAATTAAAGGGCTGTCCCTATGTTGAGACTTAGTATGTTTGCCTTTTTTCATTGGGTGTCATTCTTTGGGTGTAGGTTGGTTTTGGTTTTTTCTTTCTTAGGAAATCATCTGCATGTTACCTAGGGAAATCAGTGCCTAGTTGTTTTATTTAAACTTGATTTGTTTTTATACAAAAAGGAGAGGAAAAGATAATAGAAAGGGATTTGATATCTCCATCGCTGCTACCTCCTCAGGATCATCTGAGGGAGCTGGGTAGATCTGAATCCCTGAAGCCATGTCAAACTTTTTACATGTAGTTCAAGATGTTAAACAACTAGTCCAGCATCAACCTAAAAAGGTGTCCCATGAGACTTTAGAGTTGGTTTCGGCAGACAATATCTTCCTTGATACCTTAAGTTTTCCACATCAGGAACAGAATGAAGTGAGCAGCCACACTGTTCCCTTTTTTTCAGAAGGTTTTGGAAGATTATTGTGTCATTTGCTTTGATTCCACAAGTATGAATATGGAAAGAATATTTGAAAGTCTGTTACTTCCATTAAAAAAACTTCTGTTTGTGCTCTAGCTTATTTTGAATGGAGATTTATTCTTTAGATTTGTACTTCAAGTGTGGCAGTTAAAGAACAAACAGTTAATTGGTTGAATTCAGTTTTACTCAGTTGAACTTGATCCTGAAAGGAAATGTAAAGGTTTTTAGAAAAATTGGCTGAGTTGTGCCTAATAAACATTGAATTTAGCCAAAATTTAACAATTCTAATAAGCTGTGAATGAGATACTTGGCTTCCCCTCACTTTAGCTCTTCCTGTATTTTGTAAAAGGACTCTCTAAAGGTCCTGTACTGTGCGGTCACTGCCAAAGGGGAATTTCACCAGCTGAAACACTGAAGTCAGCCCAAACCATTTTTTAATGATCAGTTACACAACCACTCTCATGTCTTTGCCAGTGTTGAGGGTGTGGTAAAAAAAGGTGTGGAGCCACAGAACATTTTCTGCATTCCTATCCAAGAGGTTTTTTGCTGTATTCAGGTTGAAATAGAATATTTCATTTGCATCTCGAGGACCCTGTTTCTGTGTTCTGTCTAGTTTCTTTGGGTTTACAAAATAATGGGTGGTGGGAAAGATTTTAATGCCTTTTGTACTAACTGATCTTCATCTCTGATTCTTTAAATCTGTTCACTGCTTGCACCAAAATTGAGAGTAGAATGGTGTATAAATATATTTGCTTTACCAAGATTTCTGCAACAAAGGAGTCGGAACAATATTTATTGTTTTATTTAAACTTGGTCTTGACTAATTTTAATATATTTTAAAATATTTCTGGACACAAACCCAAACTTTATTAGATTCATTTCTTATTAGGCAAAACACCTGAAAAGAGCAGAATGACAAGTGAGGGAATTGAATTTCACTGCTGAAGTTCCCTTATGGAGAGTAACTTCCTTAGGCCCAAAGCTGAAAACTAAATGCCCCATGCATATGAACTCCAGAAGCTCTGACTATGTGGGCTCAGATAAGCAGACCTGTGCTAGGTAAAACTTGATAAATCAGATGTACATACCAAATCAAATAGTACACATATATATGTGCATGCATTCTCTCACTTTCTTCTTATCCATCTGTTATGAGTTCAAAGTAGCTTTGTACTCACTTAAACACAATGTTAGAATATTTCAGTTATCAATGTTTGTCAGATTTTGGTCTGTTCCTGCACTCAGTACATACTATTAAACACTTCTTCTGAAGAAAGAATTGTATTGATTATTTCACAAACTTTAATTTCTTTTCTCAGCAGAGCTGCAAGCTCATGAGTAGCATTATTGCCCCTTTTAAGTATAGGAAAGTAAGAGCTAGAGAGATTACTGTCAAAAGTATCCATTAGTTGTGCATGTTCAAATTGAGGTGCCTAGATTAACATAATGTTAACCATTATATAGTCCTTGATATATTCAGAGAACAATTTTTCTGACTTCAGTTGCAACTGTACACTCAGGACTTTGGAAACCAAACCCTAGTGTCTCAAATCAAGCACCAAGGAAATTAAGGAGCATGCAGTTATTGATCCCCTCTGGAAAGTTTTGTTTGAGTGACTTGCCTCAGGAGCTCTTGGCAGAGACAAGAATAGAGTCCAGATTCTCTAGGGCTGTATTTGGGTACCTTAACTGTGAAACTGTCCTTTCTCTTACTGCCTCACTTGTTTCTGCAGCACTCCTTACTTCTGCAGCAACAGCCTCTTTCACTGTAAACTCTTGACTTGTTCTCAAGCTGATTGACTACTCCTTTAAGCTTCAGAATTAAAATGTATGAGAACTATTAAAAAATTTCAGTGGTTATTGACTGCCATAGATTATTTTCCTCCATGTATAATCTTTTTTTGTGGTCAGAAACTGATCTTTTGCAGTGGACCTTTCTTTTAGGATTTGATAACTCGTTTTATTCATGGTGGTTTGAGTCCACTGCTGGGCTAATAAGTAAAGCTACTGCACGTGCAGTATGGCACAATGACAATGTCAGAATGCAGAAGCTTATGTTCAAGCAGTCACAGAGGACTTTGCATTGTGGGACCTAATCATTACAGCTATGTTTTCTTTCTTTTAGACAGGCTTCTTTTTCTTTTTTCAGCTTTTTCCAGAAATTTGCAACCCATTTCCAGCTTCTTTTACCTAATCTCTGTAGCTTAAGTCTGCTGATAAGGCTTGCTCAGTCTTAAATCATGAGTTTAAACATGATAAAATTTGAGAAAGCATAGTAAAATATTTCATGTATTCAAAAATAATAAATGAGGAGAAGGTATGAGTGTGTTTAAGAAGTCTGCAAGGATGTGGGTACTAAGAGGAAGGTATTATTTCTTCGGAGATTGAAGAAATGGAAATCTGAATGTGAAACAGGCTAAATGTAGGGAATAGAAGGCACTGAATGCCCTGGAAAACAGAGTGAAGACAGACAGATTAGAAGGAAAGACGAAGCAAATGCAGGCAAACAAACACAAGGAAAATGCTATAGGGTTTTTACCTTACATAAATATAATTCCATAATGTAATATAGTAAAAAGCTGGTTTACTAAAACATACTGCCACAACTAGCAAGTGGAAGTAAAAAGAAATAAGCATGTTTTATATATCATAGGGAAGAAGCTGCAGTCTTGGAATTGAGATATGTTAATTTTAAGATCCAAAGAGCCCACTTCAATGCTTGATAGAATTTTTTTGCCCTCTTTTTGGGGGCGTTGGGGTTTTTTGTTGGTTGGTTGGGTTGGTTTGGTTTTTTGGTTTTTTTTTTGGGGGGGGTGGGTTTTTTTGTATGGCAAATATGTCTGAATATACAGTATTTCATTCCAGCTTTTGTCTTCAAGAATCTTGTTTAACCAGTTTTATGTGTTATGTGCTCTGTATGTGTTAACATTTCAACTCTCTGAAGAGGCTGATCCACAATTCTGTGAACTAAACATCATGTTATGTTAACAACATCTTTGTTAATGTTTCATATTCAGCTTAAATCATTACTTTGTGACCTTTACCCAGTTCTGTTACCATGGGTTAAATTTTTATAAACTTAGTTAAAATGATTGCCAAAACTTTACCGACATCCCCAAATATTAAATGTAGCAATGTAAAGGATTTATGAATGGGTACCAACAGGAGTCGTTAATCGATGTGTCATTAAGCCTTAAGGACCTTTTGTTAACTCACACTGTTTATGTATAGCACCATTACAAATAAATCATGTGTGGACTGAAGGATATGGATCCACAGCACAATCTGTACATGTGAGTTCTTCCTGTGTTGCTTTTTTCCTCATTTGTACTTACTAGCTCTGTAGTGTTGAGTTATCCTTCTGCTTTCATCCTCATTACTCTAACCTGCTCTAATTCAATGCTTTTGCCAACAGCTTTCAACTCCTTTTTTGAATGTGTGAGCCAGTCACTAAATTTTAAATGAAAGCTGTGCCTTCTTGCTCATGTAGACAGAACCAAAGAGAATAGGATTATACCGCTGGCTGTTAGCAAATACCATCTGCTGTATAGTTTAAACTGGCTATGCTGTTGCCTCTTTCAGTTTTAGCCTATGAAGTGCAATAATTGGCATTCAGAATTTATCAATGTACATAGTAATTTCTCTGTAATTTCAGTGCAGTGGTTTTCATATCTTCTATTGGCATGTTTTATTAGGGGAATTTTATGCAGAATATAGTGGGCCATCTCTAATAACAGAGTGGTGAATTTAACATGCGATCTCTACGTGAGTAATACTGCCTCCTAGTTGCTTGGGGCTGGTTGAGTACACTGCCTATGTGGTAGGGTTCCATAGTCAAAGGATGTAACAATCTATTTCTGCTTCAGCAGTGTCGATGTATGATTTGATAGCTGCTGGCCTGAGCCTTATGTAACTGTTCAACATACGGATAGGGATCTCTCTCCACCGGGTTGTCTCCTAATGCTGTTGCTACAAGGTCTGTCAGAACTACCTTTCGGTGCTTGTTTCCTTTGCGTACTCTTTCTAATGACACCTAGGCTTTTTTCTATCATGTTCATCTGTCTTCCCAAGAGAAGACCTGGAGGGGAGGCAGAAGGTGATGTGGGGTGCCAGATAAGAATAACAGTGGAGAATAGGAGAAGGGAAGAGGTGTGGAGTTTTTTGATACCTTAACTTTCTCTGGCAATATGCTACAGGATATGGCATGTATTGCCAAAAGCTGTTATAAACCAGAAGCTTCATTTATGCCAGTGAAGAGCTCTGCATGCAATTCTCATTACACTGGGGATAAACGAATATAGGCTTTTTCCTATCTAAACCCACCTGTGTGATTTGACTCTTTTGGAGAAGTGATGTTATGTGTGCATTTTCTACTCAAAGAACATCTAAATTGTATTTGTGTGGTTTGACTTTGTTTAAATTTCACTATCAAATTGAAGATACTTGGGTATTATTTTTTCTAATATCATCCTGAATGATATCCTGAAGGTGATCTTCCATGCCTTATGTGTATAGTACAGTTGTGTAAGGTGAACTGATGGGATAGATACTTCTGTGTTTCTTTTCAGTCTTATATGAAAGAAGTTAAAAAGACTTTGAAACAATAGTATACAGTGAAATGTGCACTGTGAAGAAAATTTCTCCTCCTCTCCCCAGAAGATAAGTAAGAAAAATGCCCACTCTCCAATACTCTCCAATACAGTAAAGCTCCCCATATATACTAAGAGAGTTTTCCTACCATCTTGAAAAAGTGTGTGTGTGAGTGTATATATTTATTGTTAGTATTTTTTAAGACATACCCCTTCCAGGTGAAATAAAGGAATTTTGTACTTAACGTGTTAGAGAATTTTTTTGGGAACAGTTCGTTCATGTGAAGGTGTAACCCTTGTAATGATGCCAAGGTCATTAGAGACCTGTGGCAATCTGCTGGTTAAGTGCTGGTCGTTCAGGCAGCTGGAACTTTAGGCAGGTTTTACTTATATATGCAATTTATTTCCAAGATTTTAAATTAGGTTAATAAAGATAATACTTGCAACTTGCCCTTTATGCTTCTCTACCTTTTATATATATTCACCTAGCATCTTGTTAACTTACTGAAATACATAGTGAAAAAGGAGAGAGAATACCAGTTTAATTTAATTTTAGTGGCTGGAACAGTATCCTAAGATACATACAGCAAAAGGCAGGCTGGAGCAGATCTGTAGATACGACTGCATCAGTGTAGGTTGAACTTAATTTTTAATCTGTTAGGTTAAATACATATATATGTGTGTGTGTATTTGTGTGTGTATTTATCTATGTAGATCTGGAGGTTTTGTTTGATTGTATGCTTGTGTGTGTGTGCATGTACTTCTAAGTAAATAATGCTTCCTGTGTGGGGAAAGTAGAGCAAACCACGGTAGATGAGGTAGTGGGATCTTCAGGTACAGTGCGGGTCTGCTGCAGTCCTCTCTTACTGTGCAGCCCTGTGTAGGCGGTTGGATGAAAAAGAACAGACAAATCAACATTCCTTTCCCTGAACTCCCCAGCATGCCTCAGCTGCTTTCACTCAGCTCCAGAAAGGGGAAATGAGACAAAAAGGAGCCACTGGTGGAGTGCCTGCTAATTAGTAAAACTTTGCTCTATGGTAAAAGCAAAAATTAAAGGAATATATAAATGCTGTTGAAATTTCAGTGTGTGAGAACGTAAAGCATCAACAGAGATTTATTTCAGAGCTTTTAACTCGTCATGTACTTAGAAGAACAAGTTGTTTCAGTATTTTCAAAAGACCGAAACTTGTCAGCCTACTTATGCTGCCAGTTTTTGTATAATAAGTTCATTGACCTTGTAGACAGTCTGAGTGTTTTCTGAGTTACTGCTTTATCGAACTAATTTGCATGATTTTAAAGCTGTTGCTTGCTAGAAAACAATCTAGTGAGGGCGCACTTTGTAAACACCCTTTTATATAACTTTGCATATTCCTTTTGGGGGTGGGAAGGGGAAAATCGGGAGCTACAATCAAAAATAGCATAACTGAAAAGTGATTTTCATGCTTTCATGAAATATTTCACCAAATAGTTTCTTACCAAACTACTCTGTAGGATTTCTTTTGTTTTCAGCCAGATAAACACAATCTCACATGCAAAAACATTATGCTTCAGTAATTAATGTGTAATTACCTATTGTCACCAGATAATATAGAGGCCAAAGGTATAAATGGATTCAAAAAGGATTAGAGAAATTAATGGATGATATATTCATGGAGGAAAAACAGTGAGAGCTGGGAGTGTGTAATGGGGAAAGGCTCGCCCCGTAGTTGTTCTTCCTCTTTTTGTCTATAAACATCAGCTATGGCCACTGGAGAGAATACTGGTCTGGGTTGACTCGTGTGTATGTTCGGGTGTCTTACTGTTGTTTAAGGTCTTGATGTAGAAGGCAGTGAGCCTATACGTGAGAACCAGATCTTTGTACAGAGTACTGCTTTGTATCAGACCCTGAATGCCCAAGAGCAAGAACCACAAATTATATCTCGGATTATGTTCTTTGGAGGGGATTCTGACTGACAAGTCAATGAAGAGCAAAGATTAAATCCTTCCAGCTCCTTACTCCACAGAATTAAATGTTTACAAGTACATACCTGGTCTGTGTTATAGTATAACAGTATAGATAGTATAACAATATAGACACATACTTCCACTCATGGTTTCCACAATAAATGGTAGGGTGTTTTAGAGAGGGCAAGTGGCGAGACTAAGGTGATGATTAGCTCTGAAAAGTTACATGCTGCAGCCAGTTACCCTGCCAAAAACAAACAAACAAACAAATCTATCACCATGTGATAAATTGTGATGAATAGTTTATTGTAGTTTTTCATTGTGCTGTGTATTGATTTCAGTTTCTGAAAAAATACGAAGTGTATACATTATACCACTGTAAGGTACTTCCAGTCTCTATTACTTGTTCATGCCTGCTCACTGTCTGCTCTTTTGTGCTGACACAGCACTTTGTGGGACCATGTTTTGAAATGGATTGGGGCTTTTTTTCTGGTAACACCTTCTCCCCCCCCCCCTTTTTTTTTTGGTGTCAAGATCTCTTCATATTTATGTGTGTGTGTGTATATTACAGTTGATCCTGTTCCCTAAGTTGATTTACTCTGCAGTCCCACAAGTAGTTGCATGGATGCAGAGTGTTGTTTGTTAGTGCTTGGAATAAGCAGTGGGGCGAGACTGCCTAAATTTTATGTTCCTGTGGAAGACACTCTTCATCGATATGCTCTTTCTTAAAGGTCTGTATGACACTTGATGTCTGTTAAGTTTTTTAGATTACTTGGAATTATCTAACAATGGGATTTGGTAATGAAAATATTTTAGGGTAATAAAGAGGAAAATATTAAGGTGAAAATAAGTCATGGCAGGCATGAGACTGCTCAGATGTTGTATGTTACTTTAGCATGTAGGTATGCCTGAGAAAAAAAAATGCTTCTTGTGTGTTCTCCCACAGTAATACGAATAATAAAAATACATGTTTGTAAGGCATAGAGACTAAGTTAAATATTCTGTTGACATTTTAATGTTATATCCTAGCTATGTTTGCTGTGGTGCCATATGAAACTTCTGTCAGAAAACAGCATCTTTTTTTTTTTTAAAAACATGATATAATTTGTTTTCACTAGAGTGCTGCTGTCCTTGCCAGTGAAAGAAATGCTGCACAAGAGGTGCGAAATAGTATAGAAAAACAAGTCAAAGAGCTGACTGAGGAAAATGAACAGTTGAAGAGAACAGTTGGTGAACTAGAGAGTATAATTGAAGAGTTGCACAAACAAATTGATAATATGAAAGGAGAAGAAGATGCAGTGAAGGAAAAAATAAAGAGTTATGAGGTAAGTTAAGAAAACAAGCCCCTTAAGTAGTCTCCTTCCTTTTTGCAAAGGATACTTTACAGAACAAAAACTGACAAAGAGGAGGATGGGCAATGTCATTGGGAAGGCTAAGCAAAACCAGCAGGTTTTCGAGAAGCAGGATGCAGTTTGCTAACATGTATAGGAAAGATTTCCCCAGTGAAAACCAGTGTAAAAGCAAGTCACAGCTTGGAATTGGGGAGATCAGTGATAGGCCAGAGTGAACATACTTTATAGCTCAGTTTACTTGTCAGATTAAAGGCCTTGCCCCTATTTCTAAATGTATCAAATCATATCATTGCAGGAAGAGAAGCAACATTTAGAAGAAGCTTTGAAACATGCTGAAAAGGAGTCAAAAGAATTGATGGTGTTAAAAAGGTCTTTGGAAAGGCAACTGGAAGATATGCAGGTAAGAACAAGAGCAATTTGGAATAATTAAATTTTAAATTTCCTGTTTGTTTACCTGAGTCACCATTGCTTTCTGCAAATGCATTCTTTTTGAAGTAGACTTTGTTTTGAAGTCCAGACCTCACTGCAATGTTCAAATGTTTCCTGAAAGCGTAGCATCATCTAATTAAAATTGTTTTCTTGCTAAAGTCTTTATTTCAGGGAGATGAATCGCAAAATAAACTGCCTAAGGTTTTATAAATCTGTTTTATTATTTTGAATGATCATTCAACTCTGGTTGTGTGTAGGTATTTACATGTAAAAGAATAAAAAGCTGTACTTGGATATAAATAAAAAAATTGGTAGTAGGCAAATGTCAGGAAATTGGCTTCTCTTTTTATTTTTTATGAACCTGTCTTATTTGCAAATGTTGCATGGGACTGGTATATTTAATCACAAAACCAGAGAAATTTAACACATACCACTAGGACTTGCAGCCTCTTAAACTCTGTACGAAGTCCTTTTTCCACCTTGCTCCTTACTCTACTCAGTATCCAGGAAAGGATATGCTTTCTCCCAGATTAGCCCAGAAATTAATCGTGTGGAGAATGCATCTACTTCAGAGCAGTGGAGAGGGATGTTGGCAATATTGTGTATGAGTAAAGATGGAATTATTCAGATGGAATGAAAATTCAGGTCTGTTTAGTAAGGAGATGAATGTGTATAAATTTTAAAACTCTTCTTATTGACATCATATTCTGTATCTGAAAAAGTTGTAAACCTAATCTTTCCTGTTTGTAATTCACCTCTTATATGTACCAAAGAAGCATTTATTTCTACAGTATCATAGTTTAGAATTCTCTTAGTTTTGCTTACAGAAGCAAAGCTTTAAAGTGATTCTATTGAACAAGTCAGGCTCAAAAGTGAGGTACGTGTACGTTGCTAGCGATCCTTTTTTAACTGAACAGATGTTTCCCCTTGTTGTCTTCAAGACAAATTTTACATTACTGTTCTGAAAATCTGAAAATGAAACTTGTCTATAAATGGATTATAAACCAAGGAAAGATTGCATTAACCAGCATGTTCTCATGGTTCAGTTAATTACAGTAAAAAGAAGAAAATAACAACAACAAGAAAATACTACTGTGTCTTTAAAATTGAATGTGCTTCAAGAATATAAGGTTTTAACAGTACGGATAAAGAAGTTTTGTTTCTACAAAATGATGTTTTTAAGCTGATGTTCCTTGTAACTACATCAATAAGTGTTTCATCTGATGTTTTTGGTCAGTTGTTTTTTTGTCTTTTTAAATCTGTTTTTCTGTTCTACCTCACTGATTCTCCAGATTTGCTTGTATGTATTGCTGGTAGTCTGCACAGTCACGATAGATGGCCTGTTGCTCATCGTTGGCTTGCATTTAGTACTGTTCTCTAAGAACTCCCTTCTATCACAGTCTGGTTTGACCTTTCTGCACAACATGAATCAATGCACCATATGCATCTCCTACATCTTGATTAGCTGTGGGTCAAGATGCCTGCAAAGTATGTTCTTTCTTTTCTGTTTACACATCCTTTAGGGCATCATGCCAAGTAATGCTGCCTCCAGGCTGGGTCTCCAAATTCGTCTAGGAAAGGTGACAGATAGAAGAGTCTGTCTTGTCGTTTTATTCACAACTTATATCTAATTTCTGGCACGCCAAGTTTAAACCTCTTTCTGATTCTACACACTTCTTTTCCACTAGATATGAGCACTAACGGACTTCAGGATGTAATCAGCGGTCTCTTCTGTTTAGAACAATTCAACATTTCTGTCTTTAGATTTTTGTTTGTTTTAATGAACCATGATGTTCAGTAGGCTGATTTGGCCTTCCGTTACCTTTGATAATTTAGACTACAAACTTTGGCACAGTAATAATGCTTATCACAGTGGAAACTTAATTCCTGACTGCCCCATCTTGCTTTTTACATAATACGAATTACTTTTAATGGTGGACTAGCATAAGAAAGACAATGACAATATGAAGAGAATTATAACAGTTACTGTAAA
Organism: Nipponia nippon; assembly: GCF_047370975.1. Classification (NCBI taxonomy): domain Eukaryota; kingdom Metazoa; phylum Chordata; class Aves; order Pelecaniformes; family Threskiornithidae; genus Nipponia; species Nipponia nippon. Next base: position 33,756,763 of record NW_028262413.1, on the reverse strand, counting down.
CATAGCCAAATCTATTCCTCCTCCATCCCAAATTTATACTTGGAAAAGTTAAAGCTGGAATACACTTAATTATTATAGACAATTTGTTTTAATGCTTTTGTCTAAAATCAACCTCAGTATGTATTGAAATTTTCTTTATGGCTAGTCAGGCAGGCAGTATTTTTTTGTAGTGTCCCATGATGTGTTATAACCTCTGTTTTAGGGTAGCCTCCTCTATGTAGTCTGCTGTTTCAAGAAATGAAATATATATTAACGTTTTTGCAACATCGATAAGACTTTTGGAAGTTTCTTGAGAACTCTCTTGGGAAAGGAAATAATTTAGTATAATTATTATGCACCTTAACCATAGCATATGTGGTACTGCAATATATTAAAAAATATCAATTATACCAACATTATGAATGGCATTGCCAAGTATTCTGTGCTTGTTAAATTAAACCATCAGAATACAGGATCCTTTCCATGGGTGGAGGAATATGAAACAGAAGTTTTCATTGTGGTAAATAATGGTAGGCACATAGAATTAGTGTTACAGAGCACTGTAAGTTGAAATACATTCTTAATTTTCAGTTATCAGTTGAAAGAAATTATTAATTTTGTAAAGAGATGCTTCAACTAATGTTGTTCAGAAAAATAAGGAAGTATCACAATAATCTATAGGTTACTATGAAAACAAATTACTACTTTTGTTTTCCCCCATTTTGTTTTCTTTCCTTCTCTGGGTATGTGGAAATGTGAGTGTGTTCTATTGTTATTTTATGTCTCCCTGTCTTCTGGACAACCGTCTGTCCACCAACCTGAAATTGAGAAATTCTGCTGCAGAGTTAGCCTTACTTGTGCTGAAATAACACCTAAGCTTCTTCACAAAGTAATTAATTGCCACTACAGATTGGCTTTGAAATGGCAACTGACAAACTGTTTACTTGACTTGTGTTTACACTGTAACTGCCAGGCCAGCCAATTCCAGTGGAAAGTACTCAAGGATTTTTGTATGTGAAGGGGACTCAAATTAGAGGTTATACTTGAGTTGACTATTGAAGCTGTCCTGTAGGGCATCCCAAATTTCAAATATTGAAATGCAGTATAGTGCATTGAAAGGCTAGACGCTGAGGAAACTGCAGCATTTGGATAGTCAGTTGCAATGTTTCGATTGCATCATGTTTTTTAAAACTTGAGTTAAGCAAAGCGATATAAATGAATCTCAAATATGAATGTTAAACTAGGCATGCTAATTTTTTTCAGTAGTTTTCTCTTTTATCAGCTAATCTGGAAAAGGGAAATACCATATCCTAATTTGCGTTGCCCAAGGAAAATGAATGTTGATGGGAAACTACATATGACATGTTATTTCCCCTGAATAACATTACAAGAATGAAGCAGTGTATGTTGTAATGCAGGATTTTTCGTAAAACAAGGATGACTTCTGTTGCAATGCTCAGTTTTCATGAGGAATATTTTTACCCTATACCTATGTTATGAAGTTTTCTGCTGGCTACATTTTAGCAAAACAACACAGACCTTATTATGCTTTACTGGTAATTTCACTATTTGAAGAATAAATTATTCTATGGCATAGTTACTAGCTGAATAATATAGATCATAATATGGACACCTGTTAAATAGTTTTTTGAAAAGAAAATTATGCAAAATGGTGTTTTAAGGAAATTTCCAGCCAAGTAGAATTCATCAAGCCCAGAGAACAATCAGCTCTTATACACTTGTCCAAAGAGAATGGTTGTGCATGTGAACCATTTGATTGTGCATTAAAAACTTGTTGATTTGGTAAGAAACAATACTGGTGTAAATTTTTTTTCAGTCTTGTCCTTCATATGTACGCGGAGAAGCCTTTGCTTTCTCCTGTCACTAATAAATGTGATATACCAGAAAGGCAGGCTGGAAAGCGATAGGATCTTTACTGGGTCCAGGAAATGCTTAGTCCTGTGATTCTTATGGCACATCAGATGGCTCAACAGATACTGATGCATCACAAGAGGGACACGGGCAGGAGAGATGTTAATAGATGTGGGGGAATGAGAGCATGACGCACCTGAACTTCAGTTCCCGTGATACCCTGAAGCAGCATTGCCCCTGTCAGTTTATTATTGAACAAACTAAAAAAAAACTCAGCAAAACCAAAATTTGTCCTTGGAACAGGTCAGTTATCTAAGAGTTGCATTTTCTATTGAAATAATTATTACAACTTCACAACACTTTCTAATTTTTAGTAATGTACTTAGTATTTGTTTTATCATCCTTCTTAGTAATAAACAGTGAAAATAGGTTGATGAAAATGGGGAGATGCAATGCATGAAAGTATAGGTTTTTCTTTTCAGGATGCCGGAATATAACTCAAAGGAAGAAAAGCTAAATTTCAATCTTGCGTGTCTCAGTCTGCTACATATCTGAAAATCAGGCAAAAGTTAGCATGACCTGATGAAAACTGAGGTGATCCACTGCTTGCATCAAGCCCCCTATTTATTATTTTCCTTAAACACTGTAATTATTCATACCTATTCATACCTTTGGCAATTGCCCTAGTTAGTAGCTGAAATCTCTTCTCATATTAGTGATTGCTTTTTTTTGTTTGGTTGGTTGTTTTTTGTTGCTGTTGATGATAACTCTGAAGTAAAGAGAGTGACCAGATTTGCTCTGATGTTTACTTCCCTTTTCAGCACACTGGAAATGCAGAACAGCATCCTGCTGGTACCATTAATCTGCTACAAAGTATTTCACTGATCCCTGTCTGCCAGTTTATTTCTCAAGAATGTGTAAACAAACAGTAAAGTTAAATGATCTGTGAAAGGCTGATGGAGGAGGGGGGCGCACATGAGGTTTTTATAACCTGTTCAAATATGGCACATTAGCAGGGTCCCAAGACTTCAGCAGCAACTTCTATTAGCCCCCAGCATGTTTTAGGGTTATGTATGCACTTCTTAGGCATCCACCGTAACTCCTGTTAGTATCAGAGATGTCTTTTGTTGACAGGTTATACAGGAACATAAGACAGACAATGAATCTAAAGAAATCTCTAACTTCTAACGTTTGATGATATTCTTTCTTTTCTTTTATAACAGAACAATTACTTCTTGTTATTTTGATCTGTATTGCCTACAGAAATACTATTGTTTTCACATTTAAAGTTTTTTGAAGTGTAATGAAGTAAGCATCATAGGTATTAGATACTCAACAAAACTTTATATTCCCAATATTAAAATTTAAAACAATGTTTTGGAATGCTTTTTACAATTTATGGTGATTTTAATTATTTACATTTTTCTGTTGGAACAATTTAAACTGTCCATAATCTGATTTTAATCAATTTAATGATGCCTCTCAGACTTCATAAAAACAAATGCTTTTTCTAGTCTTGTAGTGTCTATTTAGAGTAGGGCCATTAAGGTATTTTATTATGGAGGGAGAAGAAAGAGGTGAAAGTCCCGACATGCAGATGGAAGATAACCTGCTTTTCTTGTATTGGAATGGACTAGTGACAGTCAGTTATTCTGCTGATGGACACTATTTAGAAGTTGGAGGGTGGTAAGTTCTTAAACATCCTGAATGTAATAGCAGACACATTTGGAGCTCCTGGTAGATGAGCATACAGCGTAGCTCTGCAGTTCATTCAAAATTTAATTCAAATAATGAAGGGCTGGTTTGAACATGAATGGAGAAAGTTCTTTCAGGAAGGAGATTTCTGTGCTAGGAGCTGCAAAGTTCTGTTTGCACAGCATCTGTCACAATGAGACGTCATGCTAGAGAAGCACACCAACAGGGGGAAAAAAAAGTCACAGCTAGTTATTTCTCACTCATCGTAGCAACAGATTTGTATTTTATTTTATTTTTTTTTTACCTAGGAAAAAAGGTTGTTGTTGGGAAAACTTTTAAGGGAGCATTAAAGGGAGCATATAGGAAAATGTGAATCCTGAAGTGGATATTGAACCTTGTGCAGGAGGTAGGATTTGCTGACGTGTGCAACTGCAGAGGAATGTACGCTTTGCACGTAACAGAATCATGAAAATCATTTGGTCCTACGAATGGTGCAAGTGTTTTAGGAATTTATAGGAAGGATAAAGCGCTGCATCGCTAAAATAATGTTTGTCCTATAATGGCTAACTCCATAAACTTTTTTTTTTATTTATTTAAGTATGTCTTAATGTTACAACAGCTGGTGGTATTATTGCTGCACAGAGAGTGTTATATAACATTCCTTTAAGGCATTAGAAAAGAGGGTCTACATTTCATTATATATATTTTTTCATCTACTACAGGAGAACATCCGTTGTATTTCGCAGGAACGGCAACACTTAACTCAGCAGTTAAAAGATGAAACTCACCAGAAGGAACAGTTAAAGCAGATAAAGAATGAAATGGAGAATGAACAATGGCAACTGAACAAGACTCTTGAAAAGTTACAGGAGGAGGTATGAGTTCACTCCAAAGAGGCTGCAGGAATCTGAATATCTAACAGACAGAAGCAAATGAGCTGCCAAATTGTAAAGAATTTTTTTTTTTTTAAATGTGTAAAAGAAAGTGAAATGCAAACTTTACTGTTAGTCTCTTTAACCTAGAGGCTATCAATAAAAGCTTTCAGGGCTGGAACAGCGGTTGGAACACTGCTATCTCAAAATACTGTTGTAAAACAGTTCTGTTTTGTTTAAACAAGATCCCAGATTTGAGTTCAGTTCTAATGAATGCTACAGCAATATTTCAGTGTGTTTTACAGCTGATTCTCAAAACGCTACTGCATTAGAATTACTTTGCCATCACTGTGTAAACCATACAACTTAATATTGATATACTGAAGTGTGACTGTGCAGCTCATAACGTCAGTCAGCTGGAGAACTGCTGACAGACAAAAAGAGAATTGCCACACGTACTATTAGAAAATAACGTTACTGTTTTGTGTTTTCACACTTCTGCATAGAAATACATTTGTTTGGGAACGTTTGATAAATTTCCCATCTGAAAATACTGAGCTGAATATTGAAGCTGGAGGAAAAAAACCTTTTGGTATATTAAGCGTGATAGAACCTTTTGTAGCACTATTTTAGGAAAAATTTATATGTACTGTTTTCCCAGATGTCTGAAATGGTGGAGGTCTCAAGAACATCAACTCTGGAGCTGCAGAACCAGCTTGATGAATACAAGGAGAAAAATCGCAGGGAACTTGCAGATGTGCAGAGACAATTAAAAGAGAAAAACCTTGAGGTAGAAAAATCACGCCTGACAACCATGAGAATGCAAGATGAGGTAATGACTCATAAGTTCAGTGACAAATTCTAACCTTTGACCTAGAATTCAGCTCAGATGGTTTTCAAGACAATGAATGTTTGCTATCACACTTATGTACTTCATCATGAGAGACTGATCTCAATCAGCATGCTTTTGAGTTTCATTCTTCGTGATGATGATCAGCATGTTACTTCTGCCAGGGAAATGGGGTTTCCTGTTTATGACAGATAAATGTGGTGTTTGACAAATGAATGTATCTTAAGTGATATGACAAGGATTACATTGATGATCTGCTGCTCTTTTAATGCCTGCCACTGAAGGAACTGAGAATGTGGAAATATTCTTGAATTAGGGAAAAAAACCCCAAAACAGCAGTTATTTAGGGGAAAGAAAGGAAAAAAAAACCAAAAAACACAAAACCGAATTCTGTCTCTAAAGGAGTTGTTATACATTCTCCTCTTCCTTCTTATGAGTCAAGTTGTAGATTTAAATGACAAAGGTGTCTGTGCAACCAAGAATCAACCACAATCTTGAAGTGTCTGCTTCTTAGCATGTAAATTTTGCCATAAAGGCAATCCAGTCTTTTAAAGATCTGCATATTCTTGTTCTGTAATTGGAAGAGTTATGAGAATACACTGGTCACAGATGTTTTCTGTATGTAGAATATTTTAATAGTTTGATTTTTCCAGTTCAGAACTTCTCTTATGTTGCCCTCTCCCCTTAACAAACTCGTTTTAAATTCAATTTAAAAGAACAGCAATAGAAGAAAGTATAGTTCCTATATATTATTCTGTCTTCCTTCTATGTTTATTCCATTCAGGAATGGAGAGCCTTTGTAAAGGGATGAAGACTCATAATGAAATGTGAAAGATAAAACTGGGATATTGAAAACGTGGCTCTTAAGTTGAATAAATGAGAATAGACAACTTAAATAAAAGATATGTATGTGTGTGTGGTATGTAAATATGTATACACACTGTGTTTATAGTTACGAAAGACACTTCTAGTGTTATCTATTACTACAAAACAAATACAAAGAAAAATTTCAGAACAAAAGAAACCTTCATTATTTGATAAAAAGATAATCCAAACACTATATAAAGGACAAAATATTACTGGTTTTGGAATTCTGCATCTCCATGAGGCGATATTTAAAATCCCAGGGCTTTAAAAATGCAGTGTGGCAACTAGCTGCAAAACAGGAAACAAAATCTGAAAATATAGGATAGGCAGGTTAATCAGCAGACTTTCCAGAGAGGCTAAATATTCAGGACAATTCAAAGTCTATTAGCTGCTCCACCTTTGTGTCTAACAAGAAGTACAAATAGCTAGTCCTTCCATTCAGCATGAAAGAGTTTGTTGTCTCTGAAAATCCTCTTGGGTAGGTGTCATAGTGCACAAAACATTCTTTTTGAGAGTCTCATCAAAAGCCAAGGATTGTAATGATCATGGCAACACGAGTATCATCTCCTTGTTCTACCAGAAAAATTATGAAACAGTCTTGCAAGGCAGTGTGGGAGTTCTTCATTGCTGTGTCTCTTGTTAAGTTCTCTGTGGATACATAAAAGTCGTCAATCCAATGTCTTTCTGAAACGTTAAATGCATATGAAATGCTATTAATACACAAATCTCTGCACTTAACTAGCTGTTCACCAAGTCGTGCAGATGTCCAATGTTTTGTTGTCAGGACTTAGCAATAGGTAGCAAAATCTGTAAACAGCCACTAATACATTATTTTAGCTTCATCACTAAAATAAGCACTTGACTAAACAGGAAGAATATGGAAGACTGTATGGTGAAGGAAGAAAACTTCTCATCATATATTATATACGTGTCACAAGTTAAGTTACAAGTATAAGGAGTGACCACAGTCTCACCTAAAACCCCTCTCACTACTTATTTTAAAGTACTGTGAAGGTTTTAGATAATTTTATTGAGTAACTTTTGTCCTCAGCAGATAATCCTACTATATCTAAAAGTTATACTAATACATATACATGTATATATATATGTTAGCAATTATGTCATTGGTAAAATGCTGTCATCGACGTGCCTCAGACATATAAACTACATAATTATTTAAAAGCTAAAGTATTGGTAGTCTGAAAAGGAAAGGAATAATATTGCAAAAGTTCCAAAGATAAAACGTTTAAAAAATTGTAAAAATTTTGGCTTGCTGTAACTGGCTAAAAAGAAATAAATGTAAAAAACCCCACTAAGTATAATTGTCGCTGTAAAACCTGTAGTGTGAAGCATCTCTTTAGACCTGATATTTAATCCAAGTTTATTTTCTTGGTGCCATCTTGTGGATAAAACAATCATTACTGTGAAAAGCATATAACACAATGCAATCCCTGTCACACTTCCAGATCTGTTATGTTTGTAGTCAGTCCCCTTTACTGACATCACTTATTTGTAGAAAGTACAGTATAAAGTGTATTACCATAATCTTATTGTTTCAGATGCGTCTTATGGAAGAAAACTTGAGGGACCACCAAAGAGCTCAGGATGAGGCAATAACAAAAACTCAGCTGCTAGAACAGACTGTGAAAGGCTTGGAGTATGAACTGGAAGCCAAAAACCACTTAAAAGACGATCGGGCAAGACAAATCAAACTAATGGAGGTAAAAGACATTTTTGAGGGTTGGTGTCTTATTAGAACTGATGAAAATAATTTTAGCATTTCACATGGATTCTGCCTGGGAAGAAATAAAATAACTTGATGTTGTTGAAAATCCATGTAGTACTACTGCAGTAATTATTCTGGTATATTCTAATTGGTGATCTGTTAGCATATCTATTGTAGCATGATGTGTTCTAAATGGCAATTGTTCTTCCACCATTTTAATTAAGTTTCTTTTTAATCAATTTCTCTAGAGTTTATCAGGCAAAATTGTTTTACTTTCATTCGTAGACCCATCACTCAGAACTTCAAAAGTATTTAGAAGTGTAAGGTCTATTTAGCATCTAATACCAGTTCATTTCAGGAGCCTAAATAATATTGTTATTCTAACTATGTTGTTACAGGCTTAGCTTCATAACTGTTCAGTTCAACCAAGCTGTCATTTGACTTTCATAAACAAACACTTTTATACCATTGTACTCATACGAAAAGAAATTTGTCTTCCAAACGTATAATGTAACTTAGACATTCTAAAAACAGTCTCTAGAAACATTACATAATTTCTCTTATTTTCTTGAAATTGGTGGGAGTGATTAAAAAAGGAAATGAAACTTCTATTTTACTTCTGTCAGACAAACAAATTCACTTTAAAGGTTTATCTACCTGCCATCTTTTTCTAGATTCTGTATGTGTTTTCAGAGGCATTTCACTTTTCAAGCCTAGTCTTTCAGACAGTTTGAGTCCTTGAAGTTTAAGGAAGAATGCCCTGGTAGTAATCTGAAGAGGATGGGAAAGTATGTTGAAATTACTTTTCTTTGTTCCACTTAGGACAAGTTATCTCACCTGGAACTGGAGCTTGATGAAGAAAAGACTAATTCGGATTTGTTGTCTGAGAGGATCAGTAGATGCAGAGAACAGGTACTTGAACAAGTTTTCCAACTGTTGTATAATGATGAGGAAAAAGTGCTATTAGGATCACAAACAGTACTGATTGATTAAATAATGATTAGCAGTAGGGTTTATATACTATACTTCAGCAGAGTATGTAAATCCAAAAAACCAAGGTTCACAAACATGATTAAATATGCTCCTCCATGTCATCACAGACCAATTTTTTCCTGTTTTCCTAACTGGAAAACTGACACAGATTGCATATAAAGACTGAAGACCAGCATCATCCTCTGATATTCTTGATGCAGCGAACTTCATCAAGTAATCAGTGATGCATGCATAGATGATGCTGTCTTAGGCTTAGTTGTAGGTGGTGAGGCTATCAGAGAAGGCCTGGTTGTAGAACATATCTTAGATTGAAAGATCGCAATTTTTTAACCTTAGTGAAAAGCAGGCCAACATAATGGACTCTTGATTTCAAAGAAGGAGGAGCTTAAGAAATTGTGGAATTAATTAGTGAAGTCAGCTGAACTGAAGATGCTGGCCAGTTTCAACAGAGAGGAAGCTTTATTTTCATTACAAGTGTAAAAACTGATGAAGGTGTATCAAAGATAAGGCAGCTGGAAGGCGTTTTCCACATAAAAACATCAGTCATTAGTTCCAGAAGTGTTATATGAGTAGATAGCCCAGAAAGAGGGGAAGAAGGATTTATTAACAAGGTTGTGTCTCATGGGGCAGAAAATGTAAAGATAAAGTGAGATTTGCCAAGCTAAGTGAGACCTATCATAGTCATTCAAACAAGTAACAAAAAGATTCTTGACTGTATAAGTAGAAGAAAGAAGTTGTGGAAACTGTAGGATGAGGTATCGATCAAGATAAAAAGTATACCTCCTCAAATCAATGAGTCTTTTGCCTCTGTCTTCAGTAAGGCCAGTGAATGTGCAGGTGAGGGGAAGTGGAGTGGGCTAATGGAAATGAGACCATTGAGCTGGAAATCACCAAGTCTAAGAGAATTAGGATTTCATTGCTCTGAAGAAAGAGGCCTTAATAATATTATTCAAGATTTCTGAAAGAACTGACATATAGGTCCTGTAACAAAGATTTATAATAAACCGGAAAAGCAGAGAATATGGCCTGATGACTGAAAAAGTAACCAGAGCATCCATGGTCGACTAGTCAGTATTATGCAAGTTTTTGATTAGTCCACAGAAAGGAATATGGTGATGTGGCTGTCTTGGAATATCACGGCCTAGACAATGTTCTTTGCCTTAGTTTTACATTCTGAAAGATGTGAAATTGATGCATAACTCATTACAGCATCTCTACTACTGTAGCTTTACATTAAGTACTATACCTCATTAGTAATTTCCTAGAAGTCTAGGAGACAATTTGCATTGAGGTACAACCCACAATAGTCTGTTCTGTTTACATTTCTCTTTCTTTCTCTAGAAAAAAAGAATTGCTGACATACTTTTGGATAGCTTTAATTTCAGAGGGAGAACAGAAAGCAAAATCTTAGTTTCTATGTCTTTTCAATGAAATTGTATTTTCCACTGAGACAGCTGGAGAGTGCTAAAGTGAGTTAGAGCTCAGCTTTCTTTCATGCATCCTTGAAACACCAAGGCACCATTACTACTTTGTTGGGACTCAGGTTACTGAGATGCTATTTGATTGCAATATAGTCTTTTTGCTATTATTCCATTGATATTGTACAGACTCTGAGTCAGTGGGTGAAATAGAATGTAAAGGACCCATAATAATGTGGGGTCATGCTATTGTTAAATTAGGAAGCCTTTAATACTAGGGTCTATGCCTGTCTTTTAGGTCTGGGACAAAAGAACCTTAGTCATAGCTGCGCTAGTGGGTACTATAGTAAGTTAATTTGCTAACTGAATGGAAACCTAAAGTACAGATAGCTAACCAAAATGTTACATAATGGGTAAAAGACGTGTTTATTTTGAGGTCTGGAGTTTCTCATTTCACACATGAGTTACAAAGGTTGCTTTGTTTTGATTTTAGGCCAGAATGACTAAGTAGTCAAATTACTAAAGAGTATTTCAGGGTCTGCTAAGCATTTATAATGACATGAGAAATTATAATGGATTTGTTTTGGTAATATCTGTATTTCTGTAAAATTTTTTTTTTATTATAAATGTGCTATTTCAATATACTGATAATGAACTATAATACTCAAATTTCTAGTAGAAACAAATTGAAACAACTGGTTCAATTTTGCATAAAGCTAAATGTTTGAATAAACATTGGCAAAGCTGATAGTTCGTATTTCATTTACCATGAAACGTTACCCTTTTTTAATTTAAACACCTTTTGAATCTGGGAATGGCTGTATGAGACACTGTTCTCATCTTCCCTACTTTGTTCTTGAGAAGTGCCACAACAAAGTGGAAACAATAAAAAAGTTTGGGGGAAAGGTGGATCATATCCTATTAGTTTTTAAATTATAAGGTATTAGCAACTCTGGAAATGGTCAACAAACACGCACACATAGGAAGCAAGAGCGCTCAGCTGCCCTTTGAGTCTAAAGTGAGGAGGGACAGGGCGCATTTTAGTACATGATGGTTTTCCTACAAACAAGCGAAATGAAATACCTCTTGCCATTTTGTTTTTGCAAACATCGTTGAAAAATACCTAAGATACCCTCATCAATTCTTGTATTCTGTGAAAATGCAAACATGAGTCTGTTGACTTCAGAGTTGTTTCCAGTAAGTGTGAAAAATGGACTAGTTAGTTTCCGTGACAATTTTAGAATAAATACAGAAGGATAAAATTGCATTGACTGCATCATTCACTTCCTTTTGGTAAAGCATTCCCAGTGGATAGCTGTATACCTGCTCTTTAGCTGGCACCAGGTGTAGGAAGCAAACAAATGAATATGTGGACATGAAGGTTGCTTTTCAGTTATGAAGGATCAAAGGGGTTTGTTTTACTTTAGCTTGTTTGTTTGTTAAACATTGGTTTTTTTGGTCGCATACTTGACAATTGTGTATGTAGGTCAATATATATAGGCGCGCGCACATACACAAACAAACACACACACACACACATATATATATTACTTTTCCCTACTGAGATATTAACAAGAAACATAGGCTGCGAACCTAGTGCGAGATGGTAAACAACGGTGATAACATCTAAAATATTATTAGAAATCAAATTGCTTTCACTAATAATGAACTCAACAGCTGCTTCTAATACTAAAGCTGGCACAAAATGCTGTTATGTCTAATAAAGCTTTGTAAAATCTGATACTATTGCTTTTCGCAATTCTTTGTTGTTAGCATTCTTCAAATCCAGCTGTGATAACTGTTGCCTTAAGCTGCAGAAACAGTTTATTCTTGTAACATAATTAGAATGTATTATATACAGGAAAGGTAGACTGTGAAGCACAAAGCTCTGCATGGTACATACCCAGAACCTTAACTGCTGAGAAATAAGTGAAAAGTTTGAGCACGTTTTGGCAGACAACTGCTTTTTTCCTCTGTGCATGTTAATTTTGTGTTTACTAATGAAAAGTGCAAGAAGATAAGTGAAAACAGTTTCCACCTCCCCCAGCAAGAATTGCTTCCTGCTGCCCTTCTCTTTTTACAAGCACTTGTATATATTTGCACGTAGTTTTCTGATCCTAATCAGATGTAGTACTTTTTCTCTCTCCCGCTGTTTTTCTATGAGGTTGCTTTTACCATGAGGTGTCCAACAACAGTAGCAGTCATCTTGGAAATACAGTAATTGTCCTGTAAATAATTCCTTAATTTGAGATCTTGGGAAGGTTGCACAAATTTGTCACAGCCTTTGAGCACAGTAAGAGCACAGTAGAGCTTGAGAGTGGTCCATTAAGAAAGTTCCTACATAAAACAAAAACCCTTTCATCAGTTAACAGTTGTGTTTTTAATTAGTCATTCATCTTACTACAAATTTTGCTTTATTTTTTCTGTGTCTGTCTTCATAGCTAAAGCAATTACAGCAGAGTAAGTTCTATGTAATCCATCACATTATAACTTTCTTTATGTATTTCATGAATAAATGCAGCTCTTGTATACATGAGTGATTCTAATTTTTATATACAAAGTAATATTTTAATATATAAGATAATATTTTACTATATAATGTACAAAACAATATTATTATTAGGCTTCTATGCAACAGTGAGAGCTTTTAGGAAATTACCCAGCTGTTGAGAACACAGCCATGTGCTAACATTTGTAGTCCAGTAACTGTTATGACCTTAGTTTTCCGGAATGCCTTCTACTGTTCTGATACCATACTGTGACATAACATATGCAACTGCATGCGTTGTTACCATTGTTTGTATTCATATATTCTTTTCAAAGCTACAGAAACAGTGTAAATGACTTCTTTTAAACATATGATTAACTAAAAATATATATTTTAATATTATAATGTGGTTAAAAAAAAAAAAAAGGCCTGAGGTGAAATTTCATGTGCGTACTTGTTTAACCTTCACATTCTTAGCATTGCTTTTGGATTTTTTTATGCAAGAATTCCCAGTGGCTTTTGAAAGACCTTTAGTGAGATAAATCTGTAACTCAGAGCTGCTTAACTGTAATGGTGTGTTTATGCAAGTTCATATGTAACTGTTGTAAAGCAGGGAGGAATTGCTGTGGCCACTGAAACCTGTTGTCAGTTTTTTTGCAAGGTACAGTAATTGGCATAGATGTTCATTGTGTTCCCCAGGTGATATTCATCATAGTAAACGTTGTGCAGGCAATGGCACAAATGCTGTGGTAACATTAGCTGTACCTGCAAAAGCGTTTGTAAAGTCTTGAGGGCAGTCTCAGCAAGAATGAGAGGCAAGAAAAGTATTTGGGCACTGCAAACTTTTCCCATTAGCTCCAAAGTTTCAGTAGCAGGTGTTAGGCAGTTTAAAGTTTCTCTTTGATCCTCAGAATTTTTTTTTTCCAGTCAAGTCCAATAGTAAGATAAAACAAACTAATCCTGTATTCTTGTCTTGATTCTGTATTGATCAGGTAGTTTTTTAACATCTTACATACGGAGAATATACTTTCCTTTTGGTTATTGAATATACAACTGAAATATTTACAGAAACTGTAGCAAAAGTTGTGTTTTAACAAACAAAAAACAGCCCCTCCCTAAATCCAGAAGTTGCTGCTCTCCTGGTATGACAGACATAAAATTGACTGGAGGAGGGGAGCAATGTTCATATCCAGTATGCATCAGAGTCTGTTGAAAAAGAGCTTTTACTGTTCTCACGGACATAGAAAACTGGAATTGTCTGTAGAGTGTCTCGCTGAGTTCTAGGCACTTCTCTGCAGTTACCAGTTTGTGTTTAATAAAGTGAAACTTTAAAGTAGACTAGTCAGCAGCTTAAGGGTAAGGAGCAATTTCAGAGCTTCAGACTTAAGTATGAAGAAAACAACTGTAGAAGGTGTTTGAAGACTGATGTGATGTGATGTTCCAGAATAGGTCTGTCATACAACATTTTAGAGTTGAGTTCCCTGCTACAGAATATATATGCTGAACATCAACAATAGCCAATGTGGCTGGCAAATGCATCTAATAAGGACTGGGAATAACATGGGCTTCCTGAAGCAGAAAATTGTATTCAAGAGTGTAATTGTAAACTTCATCTGAAAAAAGCATGCATATGTCTTGAGTTCTAAGAAAGCAAATTTTTTCTCATTGCGTAGGTATATGTACTTTATGTATGTGTGTGTGTGTGTATACATACACGCAGTATCATATAGATAAATGTAAATTAAATATTTTATTAAAATTTCTATCTTTTCTTTCTATAATAGATTGAACAAATGAGGACAGAGCTACTTCAGGAAAGAGCTATAAAGCAAGATTTGGAGTGTGACAAAATTTCATTGGAAAGACAGGTAATTATGGCTGGCATATCATCACACTAGCAAGATAACAGGCTGGGTATCTGCCTTCATAAGGAAATTCAAATAAGCGTTTAAGGAATACAGTATTTGGTAGCTGGCACTATCCCACCATAGTGTGCTGCTGGAAGTATGTGCTAGTGAGAATAGATTAAAACCCATGAGTATCTTAATACTGATACTCAAAAGGAAATATTATAATCTTGAATTAAGGCTTCTCTTAGTATTTTTTTCTTTTTGTACCCCTGTTTTAGCTTGAGGTTTGTCACAGTTCATATCTTTCATATACTAAACACTCATACTATGCATACATCTGTTTGTATAGTATTCTATAATATATATAATTATATAACATTATATAATATATTTTTGTTGTAGTGAGTGCAGGCATCTCTCTACCACAAAAATTCGGTCTATACATTTGAGGATCAAAGACATTTAAAAAAAGAAAAGTGACAGTTGATATGGTACACTTGTTTTAGAATGAAACTGAGATACCGATATAGAAATTTTTAAAAAGGACATATACAGAAAAGACTATAGAATATCAAAGACGCTGTTACCCAGTTTAGCTGTAAATCCTTTGACCACTTTTGGAGGAGCTGTTCTTCAAAGTCTTAACAGTACTTCAGGAACACTGTTGAAGGTAGATCATCATTTCAAGCAATTGTGATTTTAGTTGAGTATTTTCTTCTGTAGGAGCAAGCAAGTGAAAAAATGACATGTCTGAAAGAAAAGATACAGATTTGATAAAGAACTGCTACTCTCTGTTGTCTAGAAAGGAATATGACTTATGTTTCAATATCTGTGATGGAAAGTACATTAAAAATACTTTTTAGCTTTTTGCAACATTTTATTCTGCAGCTCAGTGGTCTTTGAAAACAAGATTACTATCATATCCCCTAGCTGAGATCCAGAGGAAAGCTATCTTAGCAAGTCATAGTATTATTAATAGTCTCAAGAACATAAAACAGATTCTAATGGGAATTTAGAGAACATGTTTATACCAGACACCTAATTTAGTGCCTTAAATTATGTGACATTAATCCCACCTTAATTGTTTGAGAAAAAAGAAGTCCACCTACTGGTATATCCCATGTACATCCTTATACTTCAGTTCTGAATTTTCTATCATAGCTTTTTTAGTGTTTGAGATCTGAGATCATGGTTTGAAGTTCTGTAACAAAGAGCTTTATTTTCTGTTCCTCATGTAATTATTTTTTTCCTGGCAACTTTATCATTAGGTCCCCATTGAAAACCTAAATTACCTAGCCTCATAAAAATTAAAGTGTAAATCTGAGCAAAAAGTCTGCTTTTACAAATCATGCAGCTTGCAAAATTTTTCAAACTATTTATGTAGTAGGAGTGGCATTGGATAGTTAAGAAAGGGAGGAAAAAATCCCACAGTAACAGCTTTGATAAAGCAGTATTGGATGCAAGTAATTTCTTTGTCTACTTGTTTTAGCCATGCATCAGTGAGTTAAAGGGGAAGAATACAGAATTTGACAAAAGAATTGTGTGGAGAATAAGACAGATCCAATGCTATTTGAAAAATTTTGGCATATTAAAAAATGCTGCTGGAACGGGCTTGCAACCATCTGAAGTTCAAGGGTCCACTTAAGCCTAAAACTTTAACTCAAGCTTAACACAATTCTTTTTAATAAAGCACAATAATAGAAGATTTGTTTGTAGTAAACAGTAAAATCTCACTGACTCGCTTTTTCCATATTTGCTAAATTAAAAATATACTGATGACCTTATGTTTGCCTGGAGAAATTTGTTTTGTGTTAAGGTGATATTTGTTAATATGAGTATGTATGTAGTAATCAAGTATGTTCCAACTATAGAACAAAGACTTGAAGAGCCGAATCCTTCACCTGGAGGGTTCTTACCGATCCAGTAAAGAGGGACTTGTTGCTCAAATGGAAGCGAGGATCACAGAGCTAGAAGAACGACTTGAAAATGAAGAGAGGTGAAACTAGTTATGTTAAGATCAAAACATGCATGTTTATGTTTGTTAATATGGCCTCTTGCTAATGTTAAGTCCCTAATACAATTAACTTGATTTTTTTTCCTCACAAGCACCAAATTAAAATGGTTACTGTTTCATACAAGTATTGCAAATTTTCTTTTTGACTGAAAGCACACTAGAAGTTGCCTTATAAATTTAAAACTGGGCACAGTGCTAACATGGTTCCATACCTCATTATTTTATTAATGTCTAATATCAGTAACTGGCTTAGAAATATTAACTGTAGTTTTAACACTTCCATTTTCATGTTCACTTCATGTTTAATCTTGGAGGAATGTTTTGGGGTTTTTTTAATGTTGCTCTGGAGACAGAAGAAATTCCCCTTAGTGAGTGGTTCATGCTTTTGAACAAATTTCTTAATATGTTGTATGGAATCAGTAAATGAAAGCAGGGGCTGTTAGTATTTATTTAATTCTTAGAAGATTGCTAAGGAATTATCTCAGCAGGTTTGGAAGTATTTCAGTTCCTTCTTTTACAAGCCTGTCTTTTGTTTGTTTTGTTTTTTCTAGGGATAGAGCGAATTTCCAACTAAGTAACCGCAGACTTGAGAGAAAAGTGAAGGAGTTAATGTTGCAAGTAGATGATGAACATCTCTCATTGACTGATCAAAAGGACCAGGTAGAGGGAAAGATTAATATGCAAATATCTGATATTAATCCTACTAGCATAAATCATCATGTATAAAAGACAGGAGAAGAATATAGGTAGATACTGATTACCCTCTTGTTTATGAACTCCCATTTAGTGAGATTCACAGTTCCCATTGTCATCATGTTCTTTTGTCTAGTACTAAATTGTTATTAATTTCTAAAATTATGAAAAGGAAGCAATTATAGAAGCAATGCTATAATTATTTTAAGAAATAAAGCCAATAACAGACAATACATGATCCTATAAATATATACACCAACATATGATCCTATAAATACATACACCAACAAATAATACATTCTGTTTTGCCACCATAAAATTTTGTTTAAAGAAAGAAGCTATTTATTGTTAAATATAGGCTATAAGTATTAAGCATATGTTGATATTCTAATAGCAATGTGCTCTACCATTCCTGTGGTCTTTGTTGACTCCTTGCTTAAAACATGGTTTGTTTCATTTGTGAGTCAAATAGTTAATATTCTGCCTAGAGAATGAACAGTATCTTTCAAATTGCAGATGTCTGTTAAGGGAACAATCTTTTAAAATCCTCTGGGTTTTTAAAACTTATTTTATAGTATCTGTGTGGTAAAGTTGCCCAGCTTAGACACGCTAATAGCTCCTCTTCCCTTACTGATAACTAGCTCTTGCTATCACATCATACTGTGTTACTCTCCCAAAGCTATGTTTGCTTGTTGCTGTTTCTTCTTAAAAAATTGCATCCCATCACTTTTCTCAAAGTCTAATGCTGACTTTCGAATATTTCTGAACCATAGGATTACAGTGTCACTACACTGGCAAAGTTGTGTCTTTATTCTCCCTCTCATAGATGCTGGAAGAATAAAATTCCTTTATTAAAATAGTCTTCTAATCAGCTGACATGTAAATATTTCAGTTGAGTTTGCGTTTAAAAGCAATGAAACGTCAAGTTGAAGAAGCTGAAGAAGAAATAGACAGACTGGAAAGTGCTAAAAAGAAACTCCAGAGAGAACTGGAAGAACAACTAGACGTGAATGAACAATTGCAAACACAGCTTAACGCTGCAAAGAAGGAATTAAGGTAGGATGATTTGTCAGACCTTACAATTACATATCACACCACCACTCACAAGATCGATCTCTTGCCCCTTTAGTCCATAAACTGAGGGCTTCCTCTAACAAACTTCAAGTTTGTCATAAGCAGACAGAGTTTAAGAGACAGACCTGTGCAACTCTTCTGCATTTCCTTTCTCTACAGATGTTCTCCAGCTCTTTCCAGGGTGCTCTAGGTGGCCAAACCTTCTTTCCAATATCTGCCTGCTGAATAAAGTCATGGAGGCAGGGAATAAAAAACGGAAGAAGTTGGTGGGGCTCGACACTCTTATCATTTCTAGTAATAAAAATTTCCTGCTAATGACCGAGAGGTACAGCTATCCTGTGTTAGTTTTCCTCAGCCATCTTTGAACATCTCAGTGTGCAAATACAGTTTCCCCTCTCTCTGACTTTAGTTAGAGTTGCTTGAAAATATGATTGATTGGTCTTCATTCTCTCGCATGTTTCTTTCATGTAAGGTGTAGTCTATGATAAACAACCCCTATTGGAGCACAAGTTTCTTTGACATCCTTTAAAAATGTAAATCCTATCTATCAGTGTTTTAAGCTTTGCCTAAGTGTTCTGCATGTGCAGTTTTAATAGCAAAGACGTGTATTTTTGTTTTAGTAGACTGAAGAAGCCACCAAGTAAAGTGTTGGCTGATTCTGATGACGATGACGATGATGATTTCAGCACGGATGGTGATAGTCTCTGTGAAGTATCTTCAGGAAATAACTTTTCAAAAGATGATGACACAAAAATCTAAATAAGTATTGAATCTGTGATTCCTTGAAAGTACTGGAAGAGTAACATAAATTATTAAGAAACTGGATATTCTAGAAGCCAAATGATATAAAGTCATGTAAGAGCTGGGAATATAATGTTTCCATCCATAATGTGCCATTTTCTTATTTACATCTCCACTGTTTATTATAGAAAACAGGATTGCATTATAAAACAGCTATGAAACACGGGGAGAGAGAGAGAGATAACTGCTACTGAAAACATTGGGATAATGTTTCACATTGGAAATGTGATTTTGCTAAAATTCTGTTTAAGTAAAAAGCCATTTGAAAGTAATACAGAATTAGTTTGTAGTTATTAAAAGCTTTTCCCTAAAATTAAGGAAACCACAGAAGATTATTTAATAATTGTAAGTAGGGGGAAATGATGTATAAAATGTAAATGTTTTAAACCTGATCTTTTTATTGACTAACTTTAGTACTATTTTGTAAAGTTTCAAATATTATATAAATCAGTTTCATATGTAAAGTACTTAAATTTATACTGAATGCTATATTTGGGTTTTAACTAAGAAGAAAACGAATGAAAATCAATACGTTTTGTGCATTACAGAGCAGACTCACAGTTCCTGAGCGAGAAAGCACATTCCCATTTTAAAACCAGCGCAAGTTTTATTGTATGTATTCTGTACATTAGAGATCAAATGTTAATCCTGCCTGTTGACTTTAAAAGGACCATCATGTCTGCATGATGAGAGAGCCTTGCTTACAGCTTTCTTGTAAACTTCATTTGGGAAGCTTTCTGTTCTTAGTAGGGAAGGGAGAGAATGAGGTCAGGTATTACTTGGCATCTTTCATTTCCTGAAATGGACTCCATACTGCCAGAGGCAGAACGTTATAGGCCTGCTGATTTGAGGACATCAGGACAGGCTTATCTTAAAGTCTCCAAGAGAGCCCCACTTGTTCCAGTAAAATTCCTTGTGGTCTTTGAATTAAGTACATGCTTAAATCTGTTTGTTAATTGATCCCAAAATTTTATGCACCTGGCAAGAAATTGCACCAAGGAAACACAAAGCATGTAATCTGATTTTTCTTTCTAAGCTGTTCTTGAACATCTCTTTGTGGTATATTGCAGTGTATGGTCATATATGCAGATATATATTAGTATTTTGGTTTACAGAAGTATCTGCATTTTGGGTGATCCATCTGTTCAACAAAATTTGTGGGAAATTTAAAAGAAAAAAAAGCATTGCAGATTTTATTTTAAAACCATTTTCCAACTTATTGCTAAAAATATTTTTTTGCCATTTATATTACACCAGACCATTTTTGCTCCTTTGCAAATCTAGAATTCTAAGGAAAGGGCACTGCTACATAATTTTGTTAATAAACCATAGCTAAGTCCTGTCTGATTATTAGTATTTGTCCCCAGTTACAGGTTAGTGAGCACTTCTTCATTGAATGGACCAAATAATAGTGTAATGTAATTATAAAAAATACTTTAAACTGAAGTTGCTGGGAGCTTCCATTAATCCCACAAAGGCATCTACTGAAGAGGACAAATTTAACAGCTCTGAAAGTGGGGCCAATAGACTTGGTTAAGGCAAAACTCCTGACAATGGCAGTATCCATTTTCATATGATTATATGAAATGAAACTCCTGCCTGCAGGATCAGAAATATATTAATGCATAGCAGATTACTGACTCTTTTGACATGTAATTCCCTTCAACTTGATTTTGATGGTTTGAGATACATGAGAAATAATATTAACAGCATAGTTGTAATACTCTGTCTCTGAATCTTGTGTATCTTTTCAAGCAGCATACATCATATAATTTTTTTTGCAGTACTAGCTTTACTATTTTGACAACACAGAAACAGCCTTTCCTCCAAGAAGATCTGCACTATACTGTACTGACAATCATCATATAACCTGCTATGATTTATTTTTTGTTGTTTCATTTACATGTTTATGTTGGCTTAACTTTAAAGAACTGATTCCAATCTCCAGTACTCTGTCCTAATGTTCATAGATGGCTATTATTTCAAAACACTGGAAGAAAATCACTTAATATTGCATCTACCTCCAGTTACACTAAACTGTAAAAGAAAAATTCACTTAAAATAAACAGTCAGTCAGCTCTTTCAGTTCTACTTTGTATGTGCACATAGCTTGATATGGCAATTGAATTCCATATGGAAGACACGTGTTTAAAATATAACAAGAAAATAATTATCTGGGAAATACTGATGCTGTAAACAAGTTTTTGCATTTTCTTCTTTTTGGATAGCTACTTTCTTTGTAACTTGCAAAGCAGGTGGCAGGTGTAATAGCTAGAAGATTCCTTTCTCATTTGAACTTACAATAAGTTAGAAGGACGGAGACGCATTGTTGTGGACATTTCCTCTTTAGAATTCTCAAATGATATGGCTAAAATCGAAGAAAATCTAAAGATGTTGAAAAGGGTATTTCAAGTCATTCACAAAACAGTTGGTAGCTCTGTTTCTTAATACATGCTAGCTATGGTGAGGGTGGGGTCTAGGTCTTGATTGCCACAAAAGAACACTGATAATAGTTTAAGGACATCTGATTTGTTCACTCCGTCTCATGGCAGTTTTTGATCAAAATTCATCTTAAGTCAAGGTTTAGTTTAGAAAAATTTTCCTGATATTTCCATGTAATCTGTTTATAAATGAATTTCAGAAGAAGCTCTTGACCTGTAAAGGGAAGCAAGAGGGAGAATATGTGAAGAAACATGGTTGTGAGACATTCAGTCCCTAGAAGTTTGTACAAACATCAGAGTTTCTGGTGTATTAGAGACATGCCTTGAATTCTGAGCTGTAGAGACATTTCAGTTTTCTTTGATGATACCATAATATCTCATAAACAAACAGACCCAAGCTAAATCACTTTTGATATAAGCCTAACCTGATGATTTATATAGTGGAGGCTTCTCTTTCAGTGTAAGTAATCTTATGATGAACAATGAACTTTTTGTCTTCTCTGGGATTAATGGCCTTTCATATCCCACTGAGATTTTGACCATTTTTATGTGGTAAGAGATTTTCTGTAAAAAAAAAAATAAATTCTTCCCATTAAAATTCTATTCTGCCTAAATATACATGTCTTCAAACAGCTGTGTAAGATTAATATGGCCATCTTCAATTCCTGACAACTTGTGCCTTAAGACAACTTACATGGTGATTTATAATTCCTGGTTTTGAGAATCAAATCCAAGTTCTATTTTGAGTGTTTTCACTGATCTGTTACACTCTGGCAGATCCTCTTGGTTTTCTGAGCCTACTTTTGTAGATTGGAGAACACAAGTTAACTTCTACAAGAGTGTTTTGATGTTTTAAGTCACTAACATTTGTCAAGTGCTCCAAGATCTTTCAATGGCAATTGCTATACAATGCAAAATATGTAAATGTAAAACAAGCAAGCAAGCAAAATCCTCCTGTTCTCCATAGACTCCTCACTCACTGTCCAAGTAATAAAATTAAGGATATTAATCACATATAACGGATTTTAATGCCCTTGAGTTTGGAAGGCATCTCTTTTCATAAAAGCATTAAGGTCTTTCAGGCATCATATCTCTTTTTAGTACATGGAGAAAAAAAAAGGAAAAGTTGTTGTCGTCTTGCCGTCCCTTGTACCTGCTTCCTTGCGCTGCACTTCATTTAAGGAAAACCCTATGCTGTGCAAATACTTTCTTAATTCAGCATTGTTAGTTGCTTTTTATTGTTCAATCACGAGGCAGGTTTCCCCCTCACAATGTAGTCTCTTGGTGATGAGACTATAACTTGTTGATTAATCTGCATATCCCTCTGATTTATACTCATTCTCAACTTAATTCTTTCCTTTTTCCTGATTAAATAATCTGTTCTGATTTATAGCTGATTTTCTAAACTATTCCAGAAGCCATGTGCATTCCTCATTTTTTACAGACCAGCTGTGTGCTTTGCTGATGAGCCACACAATGCAATAGCTTCAGCTTTTAGGCCTTTTCTGGATCACACAGCATATTTCAGTAATTAGATGTTGATGCTTTTAGCTTACTGGAGCTTCCTATCCTATGAGTAGAGCTACACATTTCAGCTGCTTAATTTCTACCAACTGCAGTTACCAAGTAACATTGCAAAATGTTCAGACTTTGCTGAAAGAGCAACATTCTTTAGAGATTGCCAGGGTTTAAAACACATTTAATTTGTTCTTTTTTGCATAAGGTGCTGATTAGATCACATGCTTAACCTCTGACCCTACTATGTTATAGTGGGGAAAATTTCATTGTTATTTCAAAATTTATTCGTGAGCACTGGACTATTGAGAAAAAGGTATAGAAATGAATAAAAAGGTTTTTTTGTATTATAGGTTTTTCTTTTAACACATAAGAAAGGAAAGACTTGAAGAAGGGGAGTAAAGTTCAACAGACGAGGTCAAGTGCAGTAGTGAACTGGGCTCACCTGCCTCAGTAGAAGTGTGACAGCCCTTTAATGATTAGTACCAGTGAACCTCATGTGAGGTCAGCAGAGACTGTATGGTTTATGGAAGAGGTCAGCAGAGACTGTATGGTTTATGGAAGAGGGAACAGTTGATCTTTTCTCCACTTCTAATAACAATTTGCTGTTTTATTCAGATCCTGAAGCTTCATGCCATTAGCAGAAGAACAGGCAATCAAAAAATTTCACTTAAATTCTGAGCATAGGTGGATGATGAAAGTTTAAGCTCTCCAAGTTGCCAATAGGAAAACTGTAGGAACACTTCTATGTGAGTGCAGAGAAGGGAATCATTACAGGTAACTTGAGTTTTTTCTATGCTTTCTGTGTACTTCTGCTTCTTCAGCAGAATGGGCTTTCTGAACAACGCTTTATATATTATGTTATAAAGCTATTTTCACTGGTTTCCAGCAGTCCTTTTACTTTGGTTGCATGCAGTCTGGCTAGGATGAAACCTACCAACGGCATAATGTGACGTAAGGGAGAAAATATAGACAGTAAGAAAGATCAACACAGGATCCAGTTCTGATTAATTTGATTTTGACCTTCCTTTCACTCCTCTTAAGGAGCCTGGCACTGAATGTTGCTTAAGCCATCTTAAACCTACAGATACCTAACTTGGGCTGGGATGGATATAAGATTTTATTTCCAGGGAAAGACTGTAAAGGTTCAAGATCAGGATGGTAGGGAGCCCATTGAAGTAGTGCTAGGAAATGTCTATTTCCTGTATGCATTTGCAGAAAGATTCTCAAGAGAATCCAGCTGAGACAAATGATAGTACTGAAAAAGTAGCAGCATATGTTTCTGATACTTCTGTGGATGCACTGTTAATGGAGACTGATAAGCTGCATACCCCCGTGCAGCACGGGTAGTTCTGTTGTGCAGAAATGCTTTCAGCATCTTCAAACCTTGGATACCCAAGTGCCTGCTAGTATCAGAAGCGTGTATTTTGTATGACTCACTTTTTATCTTATCCTTTCTCCAGAAAGAAATTGTGTGTGTAGTTCTGTGTTTTCCCTTGGATTTGACTTTTTGTCAAAGATGTATTTACTTCTGTGGTTTTTTGTGAGAGAGAAAGAAAACATTGCTGCCCTTGGAGTGGAGAGACGAGACTGGGACTCGTCCCTGGGAAAACTCAGTCTGTGCCAGCAATGAAATTTCCTTCTCTAGAAAGCAGTTCCACTGTGCATAGGAGAGCTGAGCTGTTAACTAAAAGTTAACCTCTCACACCCACAGAGATGGCTGTTCTCAGCCCAGCCTGACCTTTATTTTCCGGGGAGATAAAGGACTGAGACCTGGAACTTGACTTGGCTGAGGCTGCCAGCATGTGATTTCTGTACTACAGATGAGATTGAGATTGATATACTTTTAATTTTCTTCTTCAAGTCTTTTGGTTAAAGTACAGCAAATACTATTTAAGGAAAAAGGACTCATTGAGTATTCGTGACTAAGCATGCAAGAGCAAATACACGTGCGCACACACACACTCTGAAGGCAGAGAGAGATGGGTGTGCATCGCTGCAAGTGTTGTATCAGCTGATTTGGTGCCTGCCTGAAAACATAATCCCGACTGTTTGAAATTGATACACAATTTCAGTGGTTATGGTGACACTATGGTTACTGTAAATCCTTCTCGGCGCCGACCACCTTCATCTGAGTTCTGGCATTTTCTTGGATGTCTGCTGTGTAGAAGAGCTTTTTAACAGTCCCAACAATCCTCTTAATTTGTCTTTTAAACACTTTACCAAAAGGAAAACAAAGGAAGCTGAACCATCCAGAGAAGACAGGATGGTCTAATAGTTGGAAGTAGAGCACTGGGAACCAGGAAGATTCTGGTTTCTAATGCATTTGAGCTGCTCCTTCAGTCCTTGACCTCCTCGTACTTTTGTCAATATGCCTCAAAAATGGAGCACAAAACTAGACCTTGAAAACTTGGTACTGTGTCTGCATACCCAAAATGTTAGGAGGAAATGCCAAGGATCTGATTTTTCAGTGAATCTGATTTTTCAGCATATCTGCTTTCTGTGTTGTGTTCAGCCCTTTGCCCTGCAGTCTGTGATATGCTGCAACGCTTTCCAAGTGGGGAGCTCTTTTACCTGCTACACATCTGAGACTGAAGGTCTTGTTCTGGCTCTGCAGTCACCAGCAGGCTCTGTGGAGTGTCTTTGATGCAGAATGACAGACTTAAGTCTAGATTTCCTTCCTTTAGGGGGAATTTCAAGTTTGTTTTTCTTCAAGTAAGAAAATGGTTTGTTCTGTAACAGGTAGAATGGCTATGAAAAGAGGGAAGGAAAAAATAAAGTCAGTCAGTCCAATAAAACTATGTAAAAGCTGTAATATCAGCCAACCAAAGCAAGGAAGCTTCCTGAATTGGGCTATGTTTACTTTAAACATAGCTCACTGTGCCTTGCTATTTCAGTACATATTGTGTGTGGTATCCAGCTATTTTAAAGATAAGATCAAATTCACAATTCAGATCAAAATGCCTCTCCCAACTGTGAACTTCTTAAGCATTACTAAGAGTCACAGTGGAAGACCATGGTCTCTGTGGTGCTCTATGTAGTACCGCATAAGGATAAATATTTGTCAGGATGTCTGAGGGCAGTCTGAGCCTCCTATAGAGCTCAAGAGATTTCATCTCTTCAGTTTGCCTGGCATCCTTTTGCTAGGAAACTTTTCCAGATGCACTGAATTTAATAAGCATTGTGGGATAAGCAGAGAAGAGAAAAGAACTAATAAGAAATACGGCCACTACAGCTGCTACCTGTATGAGGGGAAAGGAATCTTTGTAGGTGTGTGCACGATAAGCCTCCTGTATGCATGTACCACACTGGTACTATTGATATGGAGTGGGGATGACAGAAGGAAAACTGCAGTCTGCTTAATCAACCTCCTTTCCTCTTCTGCCCATGAGCTGTTGCTGGCTTCTCTATGGAGAAAATGAGCTATAGTGGCATTGGGAAGCCCCTCCTCAGTAAGCTACAGTCCTTCATATTGTCTGCAGGAGAAAGGTAGCTGTAAGTTTGTACATACATAACAAACCAACTCAAAATGCTCACAAACTCAGCTATTTGTTTTTCAAATGAAACAGGTTCCATTCAAAGACATATATGTGTCAACAAGTATATGTTTGCAGTAGGTCCCATGAAAGTATTTTTTCAAAGACAAAACTGGATTTTCATCAGACCTGCCACCCTGTGACAACCATGAAGCAAGCCCCAGCACCATCCCTGCTGGGCCAGCTACTTACCGCACAGTAGCCCTGCAAAGGTCCAAGTAAGTATCTCGGGACTACCAATTCGTACTATGCTGTGGTGTGCTTTCTAACATGGCACCTGGCTGAGGGTCTCTCTTGCACTTCCCAGCTGTGGTCCTTCCTTCATCAGTGACAAGTGCACTCGTGCACTCTGTTGGGAGACCCAATGCATGGCATTAGATGCACCAGGGCAGAGAGGAAGTGAGGAGTCCTGACCACCAGATATTTGGAAAACATAGAGTTAACATTAGCTTATTCACAGCAAACACAGGTTCCCAGGTGCTGACAGAAAGGTCTGGGTGTTTGATAGGTGGCTGTTGGGGCATTTTGCTTTTTGGGCAAGTTTGGGGGTGTTTAGGTCAGAGGAAAAGAAAACAAAACTGAGCCTGGGGAGGTTTCTCTTCTGGTTGTGGTCTCTAGGTGTCTGTTGGGTCTTCTCTGTCTTGTGGATGAAATCTTGACTATGTGTATGGGATTTTATTTTATTTATGTTTTTAGTTTACTATTTGTCCACAAGTAAAGTGAGAGGCAGGCAGTATCTGCAGTCTGCTGTGGTGACATTGCCAGGCTGGTAGTACAAGAAATGTCATGACACACTGTGGGCATGGCATTAAACACCTATCTTTCATCTGATTTGAGCAAAATAATGAGCTTTTTGTACTCGTGTAATTACTGCTTACCTAGCCTCTTGTTGCAGTGTGTTTGTATTCACCTGGAGGGCTTTTACTGTAAAGCTTCACAGTGCTGTTTCCGGGAAAGGTAGGTGCTTGTGACTCAAAATGGGATGACACAAGCCTCAGGAGCCTGTGTATAAACAGCAGCATCTGTAGATGTCAATGTGCCATCAAGTAAATGACATTAGCCATTGCATCTGAAAGGCAGTGCAGGTGGCAGGAGGGAATTGAATACTTGGAAACACAGTCGGGTGGGGAGTCTACCTAGGTTTGTTCTATATGGTGTCAGGCTTACTGCCAGTGCACAGGATGGTAACTCCTGGATAGAGTAGGTCTCCACACTGAGTGATTAAATAGACCTGTACCTCCTATACCTGTGTCGTGGTTTAACCTCAGCCAGCAACTAAGCACCACACAGCCGCTCGCTCACTCCCCCCCACAGTGGGATAGGGAGAGAACTGGAAGAGTAAAAGTGAGAAAACTTGTGGGTTGAGATACAGACAGTTTAACAGGTTAAAGCAAAAGCCACGCATACAAGCAAAGCAAAACAAGGAATTCACCCACTACTTCCCATTGGCCGGCAGATGTTCAGCCATCTCCAGGAAAGCAGGGCTCCATCATGTGTAACGGTTATGTGAGAAGACAAACACCATCACTCCAAACATCCCCGCCTTCCTCCTTCTTCCCCCAGCTTTATATGCTGAGCATGACATCATATGGTGTGGAATAGCCCTTTGGTCAGTTGGGGTCAGCTGTCCTGGCTGTGCCCCCTCCCAGCTTCTTGTGCACCTGGCAGAGCATGGGAAGCTGAAAAGTCCTTGACTAGTGCAAGCACTACTTAGCAACAACTAAAACATCAGCATGTTATCAACATTATTCTCATACTAAATCCAAAACACAGCACTATACCAGCTACTAAGAAGAAAACTTTATCCCGGCTGAAACCAGGACAACCTGCCAAGCCTGGAGCATCAGATATCAGGTAACTGAGCTTTGATTCCACAAACTTTTGTAAGTCTTGTTATTTTAGCTTTTCTTCTCAAGAATATAAAGATACCAACCAGCCACAGAGCGTACTGGTGATACCCGCTGCACAAACTGCAATTACACTTTCCTGAAGCATACATGCAGTGACATGCTGCTGACCACAAATGTGGTTGTGCACGGCTGCCAGAGACCAGCTGTGAGGTCCTTTGAGGATGCTCTGCGACTGAGTGCAGAGAATCAGATAAAAGGAGCATGTTTTAACTTTGATTGGCACTTTATCTGGTCAGTGCAATTGTTCTCATCACCTTCATAATTTTTACAAATTTAGAAGTTACATGGAGGGAAAAAGGGAGATGGATGCCCATTAACTTTGCTGCTCCTCTGAAACTTTTTTGTGCTTAGCAGAGCACATTTCTGGCTCTTGAGAAAAAAAAAGGGGGGGGGGCACAAAAAGGGAAAGCTGCTGCAAGTTTTCTGGAGAGAGGAGGACTATATTTCCACGGGGAAGGTTTGAAAGTCTTAAACGTGGGAACTGCAGTCATGACTAAAGTGCCTCAGAGAAGTCGTTGTCACCCAGGGCGCCCGGGGAGCACGTCCCGCAGGTGGCAGCAGCAGGCAGTGCTGGTGGCAGTAGTCATGGGGATGCCCCTGCTCAGTCTCGAAACTCCTGCAAATGTGGGTCTTAATCCCATTTTGCAGGTATGTTTTAATACATCGTGAATTGCATTTAATGACACAATGCCCTCTGTGTACCATGACTGTATGCATTTTGCCAAAATACTGGAGTTTGTTGCAAAGAATCACACAGTTATATCTGTGAAGCTGGTGACCACTTCCCATGGGGGTGATAAATTGCCCAGTGGCACTACTGCCTTATTTTGTTGCTGGCATCCTTTCAATATAGTGAGGATGGCAAAATTCATCCCTCTGCGCTGCTAAGCAGCCAGGGAGTCCTGCTGCGGCTGTCATTGCAACTGAGGTATTGCACTCTGCCTGTTGATTTGTGTTAATTATGCCCTAATAGTGCACCTTTCATCTTGTTTTCCCAGGCAGCAACTGGTGTGGAGCCAATCGTGATGCTCCCTCTGCCAAGAAGGTTCATATATACACTAACCTAAAAGAGAGCTTGACAAACTAAAGGGTATCTCGAAGCTTTGGAATCTAGAGATTGAACTCCTGCCAGAGCACAAGTTTCTTGCACGATGGGGAAATTATTTAATCCTCCTTGGATATCAATTCTCCAGCGATGAAATACAATACAGAACAGCCAGGTTGCCATTCAAGAAGTAGTCTGTACAGAAAGTGACCTGCTGCTCAACAAAGATCCTTTTCAGTATAGAACCACAGTCAAAATAGCATTCAAGATGTTAAGGTTCATGAAGTGACTAATGTGAGAAGGGATATGGTGCTTTCCTATAAAAGTGCTGCTGCTGCAAGAAGTACTCGGGTACTATCACATGACTCTAAGAGGACAGAAAACTGAGTGGTCCTGAGTCTGGAAAATTAATTTATGAAGGACAGAAAGAGCATAGATAACAGTACTATCACATGACTCTAAGAGGACAGAAAACTGAGTGGTCCTGAGTCTGGAAAATTAATTTATGAAGGACAGAAAGAGCATAGATAACATCTACTCTTTACCATTTTGTAACACTAACAAGAAGACAATCACCAGAACAGAGCAAGGAGAATCAAAATTGGTACTTTTTTATACAGCATGATTAGACACGCAGGTGCTGATGGTGGTAATTTAGCAAGAAGCAAAAGTTCATAGCTGGTAAGAATACCCATTATTCATGAAAACGCGTCAGCAGGAGTTACTACACCTATAGTTCAGGAAGTAAGCCAATCTCTAATGATTAGAAGTCCAGGGAGATATTTGGAGGGTGTGGAAGGATAATTAACATCTGTCTCCTGTGAAGTTCTTGCGTATCTTTCTGAAGCAGGAAATCCTGGCTACTGACAGACAAGATAGAGAGCAGCTCTGATGCACTCTGGGCATTTGTACTACTCTGCATAATACTGAGTGATGATCTGGGAGGCAATAGGAGATAGTTCATGACTATGGCTGGAGTATGACTTGACAGAAAGAATTTGTCAGAAACGAAGTTGTCTTTTGCCTCAACGTTTTAATGTATTCTCAAACAAATGATTTTCAATGCCGCTTTAGACCTGGGTTCGTTCCACCTAACTTCAGGCACTGACCTAGGAAGATGTCAGCAGTGTTAAGAAAAGTATAAGCACCTGCTTATGTTCATGCTTTCATTAGGGAACTGGAGTGTTGTGTTACAAGAAGGTGTTACCTTCTTGTTGTGATCTTTCTCAGAAGCTTCCCTTTTTTTCGTCTGACTTGATAAGATCCTAATATCTCTCTCTCTCACTGAAAACATGATCTGTTTGATGTTTGCTTACTGGAATATGTATCAACGCCAGTGGCCAGCCCAGTTGCAAAGATACTGTTTGTGACGTGCAGAATATGTCATCTGCAGACCAGTGAGTTTTGAGCAGTCACCATTTCACAGTGTGGGCCCTAAGAGTTCCTCCACTTTTCCGGAATTCACACAGGACAGAATGAACTGTGGTGAAATCTGTGTGGTTTATTTACTGATGGCCTACACTAGCCACATCATCAGGAATCTGTGAAATTTTCTAGGTTAACAAGACCACAATTTCTACTTGGAACATGTTCCCCACTTTATATCACCAAGCCCTCTACAAAATCATGCTGTTCTAGCCTAAGGGAAACCTCAGAATTTCTACACAGGGAAAACCTACTCTTTTTGGAAGGTTTTACATTAAAATGATCAGATGGTATTTACCAAAAGACAGCTAAAAATTCAGCCAAAGCAGTTATAAGTGTCTAGACCACATGGGGCTACAGAAAGAGTGGAATTCAAGTTATATCTGCATAATAGGGTAAGTCAGTGAATTATAACTTTGTGTTGCTGTTGCGAAGTGGTTGCTTGTACCCAAACGTGCTAACTTAAAGGTAGCCAAGGAATCTGACCTCTATACTGCCCCTATTTCTGGTACTGTCAGACAAAGAGCAATCTAACCACAGGCTGAAAACTTGCCAGAGAATTTGATGGGATCTGTGGAAACTACACCAGACACCTGCACTATTAATAGAAAAGTAATAAACAACATCAGCCACAGGTTAAAAACTGAAATTGTATAGGTTCTGTAGATGGGGGAAACAAACAGAAGACATTTGAACTATGCCAGCAGTGCTATTTTGGCAATACAGAAACAGATTCCAAACAATCTTAAAGCTATATGGTTGACAACATGCACTCAGAAAATCTGTGGACGTGGGCCAGTAGCAAGCATGCAAAAAAACCGCCACCTTATTTCATGTATCCTTAATGCTGGTGTTCATCTGTATGTGTGTTTGTGTGGTTGTCCTGCACTGCAAAAATCCAACCTAGAGATGTGGAAGTTAACGTCAGGTTCCCATCAGGGTCAAAACTTCAGCCAAATATGTTTCAGCTGATTATTTTTCTAGATCCTTCCATTGCCATCAGAGAATCACCTTTATACTGAAATTATTCCAAATCCGAGGGTGAGATCCTGTTTATGGTTACAGCAGATTTATGCAGAAAAGGTGCACCATTAAACAGGAAGATGTGGCCAACTGGGTAGGACCCAAAAAGCATTCTAGTTACATTCATCTTCCATTGCAATTTATGCCCACATTGGCCACTGTCCCTTGCGTAAGCCAAGGAAAGGAAAACAATATTCTATTGAGAAATCTGCTTCAACATTGTCTCCCTAAGGAAAGGGACAGAAATGCTCAGCAGGAATACAATTCTGGAGGGCACTTAAATGATTTTCGTCTAATGTTTAATTCCATAGGATCTTTTTGTCTTAAGATTCTCTCTTGTTAATTCATCAAAATAGTAAACGTATATCAGGACAGGAGAACCCCAAAATTAATGGAGACTCCATAACTCCAGTCATATGAGAAGTGGGAAATGTACCAAAACTCCTTAAGAGCTTGCTAGCCTGTCTGCTGTCAGAATATTTTGGTGTACTTTTCATTCTAATGCTTTAGCAGAAGTACACTGTGTGTCATAGGACAGCGGATTGAAGATTTCTAAAGTGTTTGTTACTCCCCCAAATGGTTTACTCAAATAAAACAAGCTAGAAAATGAACAACCATCAGGTGTTTTCAAGGTATCCAGTGCACGCTATTAATGTATTAATATAGTCTCTCTGCGCAATGTCTGTAGAAATTACTGGGAATTTTGCTATTGATTTTAGAGGCAGAAGGATTGGGCCTTGTGTTACTATATTAATCATTTGGTAAATATTTCTCTAAAAGGTAGGAATATAGAAATTTCCAGGGGCAGACTGATGGTCTAACATCCTGTTTTCAACAGTGGTCAATTCCCAGGGCCCCACAGGAAGGCAAATCCCCTCCTTTCCTTCCCCCCATGTCTAGTGTCAGTTGGGTCACAGGAGATTACTGTCAGTCTCTCTCTGATCGTTGCTAGCCATGGGGTAAACCTGATTGATAGCTCTGGTTGATTTCATGCTAGCTAGCTCACCATTTTGTCTGACCCAAACATCATCTTGTACACATATCTCTCTGTATCTCTTCCTTCAATGCTAGTAACTTTGTTCAGTGACCTGCGGCAGCAATGGATCTCCAGGTTAATTATAAAAAGCAATAAGATATTTCCTTTGTACTACTTTAATTCTATTAACCCACATTAATATCCAGAGCACCTCCGTTTACTTCTCAGTCATTATCAGACAGATGCTAGTAAAAATGAGAGCAGAAGTAGGGCAATTAATTGTCTTTTAGTGATTTTTTGTGTCTTTCTGTTCTTGTTCTGCAGCAGGGAGAATAGGTGTTCCAGACAGGTGTGTTCTAGGAATTCATTACTATCCATACCCCTCTTAATATCTGCTTTCTCTGCTTACATTAGAATAGTGCAGTTCTAAAATCAGCAAGATTAAGTTGTACTAGCTAAAAGACATTGTTAATCAACTGTCATGCATGTGACTGTGTATGTGTGCATTTAAAAAAAGCTTTGTGAGTTATACTTAAAGCTAATGGGAAAACAACACCCCTTGCAGAAGCTGCGTTTTGGAATAAATACAGCAGCCCTACAGTGCTCGCTTTCCATGCTGAAATACTCATGCAAAAAACAAACCTGCAACAGGGAAGAATTTAAATACGTCTCTTGAGATACGCCATTTCTGTTTCCCCCTGCCAGGTGAAGATGAGATTCTGCCCAAGCAAGCAGGGATATGTGCACTATTAGGCCAACTCAAGGAGGCCCTAATAGAATCCCATGTGTTACTCAGTCCAGCCACTCCAGCAGATTTTCAAGCTTTCAGGTAACTCCTCTCAAAGATATCCAGAGGTGGGAATGGTGCTTTATTGACCTATAATAAATAAACTTCTTTAAGAAGTAATCTGGGTATGCCAGAAGTGCAGCAAAATGCCTAAGCATGGTGAAGGTATGAGAAAGAATAGCAGTTGATCGTTCAGGGAAATTCCATTTTCAAGTTAATGCTAATGACACCTTTTAGAAATCTATATCTACAAAATTAAATACATATTATTAAAGTTAATTTGGGCAACAATAGACTTCGCCTACAGACGTAGTTTGAAATCTTTTTACAAGGGCATGTCAGAAGCACTAGAGACAGGGCCAGGCATCTGAATAGAAAGAGTAAGATAAAATGGAGTTAAGAGTGATACGAAAGAGACCCGGCCTTCCCCAGAGCCTGCAAAGAATTTGCCGTACTATAGTCACCGTGCATTGCTTTCTGTGTATTTCTTTTTCTGCATTTCCCTTGGATTCAAGTAGTTAATGTTAGGCACAGTAAATTTTAGGCACATTCTGAAATGCAGGGAAAGCAGAAGAATTTTATGGACACTTCTGCCTTCCAAATCTCCTGATTGGAATAAATTTACGGAGTAAGTCAAAACCCAACGGAAGTGAATGGGTCTTTCAAGTCATTTCAAAGGTCTTTTGATCAAATACTCGCTAGTTTTTGTTGTGGTTTTCTCTGGAGAGAGAAATCTGATGGGAATAGTCCTACTGCAGGAACAATTTAATTTCGTAGTAGAAACTTTAATTGCTGAATTACAAGTGATCTTGCAAACTGGTTTATTTCCTTTTGTAGTCCAGCCTTTGTCACTCAAAAGCCACAGGTTTATTTAGATTTCACATTATCATCAAGGAGGCAGAATGTCAGGAAATCCTGGTCTACTGGTCCAAGTCACTGATACTGGTTTGATCTGTTTCAAAGTCTGTAGTGCCTTCCTCGAATAGTTAAAATCTCTTGCTCTGTGATCAGGACCCAGAACTATGCAACTCTCAGCTGCATTCTTGCTAACTGGATGATGCACCATATGCAGGTGAAGGAAAAACATACTCCTCCTTCTGGGCTGAAGCTGTCTGAAGGATGACACACTGGAAGTCTGGGGAGTGGCCATCCAGATTTACAGAGACAGTGTGTGACCAAATATATAAGTGGTTAGGTGTGTGAATCCATTTCCTTCCTAGGACTGGGTCTATCCTTAGAGGGGCATTTCCCTCAGTAATGTTTAGTCATTGTGGTTGAGCTATTAGTTAGTACCCTTAACTATTTAGTCCTCCTTACACTCCCTCCTAATAACTTTACTTCAGTTAGGCCCCATAATATCTTCTGTATTGATTATAACTTTTCGTCTTTTTCTATTACGGTAATGACTTATGCACAGAGGAAATGAGACAATTCTTGGTGACAGGATAAGAAAATTTTCTTATACTGTAGATACAGATAGGTCCACTAGAATGTTTTTTGGAGATGGAGGGACCAAAGTTTTCCTGATGAAAGTCCCCTGATATCAAGAATCAGTATGACCTGATAGTTCATGGTTAAAGTACCTCCCCTTCCACCTTATTTTCTTTTTATATGACTTCTAATAAACTTCTTTTTAGTATGTAGACACAAAATAAATAATAGAACCAGATCTTCCATTTGTACTTCACAACTTTTATGCACAGCTCCCTGTCCCAGCTATGTGTGCGAACAGGCAATGGGCTGGGAGAGTCATTAAGAACTCCTAAATTCCCACATGTATCGTTCTGAGATGGGGAACATGGATGTCCTAAACTGGGTCTAAAACAAGGGGGAAGCAGACAACCAAGAACTTCTGTAGCATCTGTGCAGATGTTCTAGACAAATGCCTGGTTGCTTTGTTGGTTCGAAAAATGTTCCATCATCCTATGCCCTGAAGCAGGGCTGAAGTCCACCACTTGCTATTCTGGCCTTCTATCATAAAATAGAGCTGAAGCAGAATACAGTTTTTCCCCATCTTCCTCTTCTATGTTTCCTTTCCTGTGGAGAAACAAAGAGGAAATGTGTCTTGTCTTCCTCTTTGTAAGCTAAAAGAAGTCAGTCAAACACATGTAGTGATTTCCTGTCCTTAATGCTCCCACTCCCTGAAATATGTCCATTCCTTACACTTACAGAAGAACTTGCACTCCACAATTTATTTCTGCCTCTAAAATTTCCTTATTTCCTGCCGCAGCGACAATACTGAAATCAGTCTTTAGGAAGAGATCTATCCTTTGATTTTTTTTTCAGGGGGTGACATATGATTTTAAATGCAGCTACCTAACAATATAACTGTGGTACTAATGGTGGGGCGTGCCTGTTTTCTACTCTCCTACCTACCTTAACCAGTTCAATTACGTGACCTGGCCAAGTCACACCCCTATGTGAACAATGCTGCTGCTCCTGTGCTGCATTATTTTTACATGACATTTATGCTGAACTGTCCTGCTTGCGTGGACTGACTAAACCAAAACCTACTGCTGAAGAATGAATGACAGGCTTCTAGCGTTGCACGTGTGTCTCGGGCCACATTGCTATGGGCTGTGACCTGGTTGTTAACTGAATGGGAGACCTACATGAAAGAGGAAATGGTGAAGATGAATCAAGGGGGTGGTACTTTTTCTGCTGAATCGGAAATGGATTGATGCCCTATATGCTTCAGCAAAATCTGAAGTGATGCTATCTATGTCCTTAAGAATTTGTGACTGAAAAATGACAGTGCTATTTTTTCATTCATATGTGGCCACGTGTTCGTGATAAATGAAACTATCCTGTATTTGTCTTGATATATTTCATATCTCTCAGCTGATTTTCATAAAGTCCAAGCTTTTATTTTTTATTTAACAAAATAAAAGCCATGACTATAGCTGTGTAAATATGACTTACAGACATGCTCAATCAAAAGCCTTCCCAAATAAACCTAAAAATACCTCTTCTTCCTGAAAAACATGCCCTTCTAGGGCTTTGCAGCCTTCTTTAAAATCTTAGCAGTAATTTTTATTTCACTATAAGTTGCTTTTTAACAGTCTGAATCTGCAAATCATAGCTACCAGGTGTAATCCTCATTTTTCTAACTGCTAGATGCACAAACTCTGTGAAATACACTGACATGCATATATATCATATGCATAAATGTACATGCCAGAATCCTGTTACTATTATTGTTACTTGACTGGCTTCGATGGACTTGCTCTATTTTCTCGCCCAGATACGGCTTTGAGTGACTAACCATTCTCTTTTGTCCTTTCTGTCTCTTCCAGAAGAAATGATAGTGCACGTTGCCTTGAATTATTTATTGAGCTATCTAGCATTTTGTGACTTTATTGATATGTAGTTAAAAAGTACTTTGGGAACCTCAACAGGAAGATGTACTTTAAGCAGGGAGTAGGACAACAATTAAAAGCAGAAAACATTAAAAGAAACATTTATTGCAATTATAGTCTGTGACTCTACATTATCAGTAAAGATGGAATCAAGCTGTTATTGCAGGTAACTCCAGGAATTTCTTTTTTTATTGAGCCATAACTGAAATAATCACATAAAATGCGTACTGAGGGCTTTCCTCAGTAAAAGCCCTTTTCCTCAGGGCCTTTATATAAATAAAATGTATATTCTACATTTCAAACTCCTGATGTGGGAATTCCTAATTATAGATTTGTATATGTGAGATCAGCAGGGGAGGCTCTGAGTTTCTGTAGTAATCCTGTATTAGCCGTGTAGCAAGAATGTTAAGTGACAGCAAACAGTTGTATCGATAGGTTTGAGAAGTGGTACGATGCTTGTAGCT
Organism: Nipponia nippon; assembly: GCF_047370975.1. Taxonomy (NCBI): domain Eukaryota; kingdom Metazoa; phylum Chordata; class Aves; order Pelecaniformes; family Threskiornithidae; genus Nipponia; species Nipponia nippon. The sequence continues at coordinate 33,719,090 of NW_028262413.1, read as the reverse complement.
AAACCAAGCTGGACATTCAGATAGCTGTATGTGTTATGCCGCTTCAAAAGGGTAACTATAAACCACAGTAGCTCCAAATGCAGCAAAGATGTATTTGCCAGTGAAAGACGAAATATTGCTCAAGACAAGAACTGTACAATAGTATATATTGGTTTGTATGTTGCATATAAGGGGACCTATGACTACTGAATTTGGGGGCTCAGTTTCTGATATGCGTCCCCTAACATTAAGCTGTTTTATGACCATTAGCAGGCTAAAATTTTCATGCTAGCTGTAATTCCCAAAAAAGAGAGCTTGAGAATTACATGATGCTGAGCTAAGTGTGTGTCTGTAGAATACAAGGGTGAAAGCTAGCACAAAAAAGAAACAGCTCTGAGGAAAAACAGGTGATCAAGCCCACAGGTCTTACTGAGTCTGGTTCTGAAATATTTTACATGCATCTGTCCATTTGATAATCTCTGCTATAAATGGGTTTCATGCCTTAGGGATGATGAAGGCAGAACAGATTTTAATCCCCCTGGAAAGTGAAGGCTATTAGAAGTTAATTATAACACCTCATTTTTGTAGCAATACAAATGGGACTTTATAACCTGAATGACCACAGGTGTGAGTTCTTGTTCAATTTGTAACTCTGCAATTATTCCCAAATCCCACAGGATTAATATTAGAGTTGATCAAGTGTTATTGGAACTTTTCTTCTTCCTCTGGACTCTGTCAGCAGTTAGCCTGAAGATGGAGAGGAGATTTTTGATGAAAAAAAAAATCAGGCTTTTATCATGCCCACATTTAGGTGATTTGTTAAGGTAAGACCAGGCTACCTACTCCTGCAGGAATTCTTTTATGATCTGATATTCTGTGAGGGCAGACCTACTTCCTACTCCATGTATTGTATGCTCTGATGCCCATCTTGTGACCAAGGGCTTTTCATATAAAGGCCTGTTGATTCTGTGACATCCTGTTTCATTTTTCCCACAGCACAATGATCTTTAGGCCTCCTGGGAAAAACAACATTTCAGTAATGCTGGTGGTGGGGAACAAGGTAGTCTGCAAAAAAAATTAAGAAGGTGCCTACACTTTAAATTTCTTGCAGTTTCTGTGTAATTATATTAGCTGTTTCACAACAACTATTGCTCCAGATATTCATACTATAATGTCATCTTGAAATTAACCTGCTGTGCCTTTGGATCATTGCATTCACAAAGCACTGGCACGTTTTGAACTGAAAGCTCAGTATCCTGGTCAGATTATGTTCTGCCACCACATTGTATATTGTCTATGAGCAGTCTATATGACTGTACATACCTTTTGTGTAGTCTGTCCAACTGTAAAAATCAGTAGAATACTGTTGTTTTAGTCAAATTAATTCCCAAGTAGTGATTTACTTTCCATTCCCCCATCCTGTTTCTGTAAGCTAGTGCCATGTTCAAACCACAGACAGCATGAAATGCTCACAACAGCGTACTATGACCCTTGCAGGGAAAAAGCTGTAAACTGTGGCAAATCTGCTTCAGACTGTATCCAACTCTGTTTATTCTGTCTTCATCCAAAAATAATTCTGTAACTTTGAGCTTTTTTGTAGCCCTTCTGTGTACGTCTCATATTGCTGCAACATCTTCTCTTGAACTTCCTTTTTCCTACCTGGGGGTACCAGGTGTTCACTCAATACTAGTGGCTGGCCTCATAATCCCTGTAGTCTATCAGAGCTTTGGGGATGGAGAAAAAGTTATTCCAAATGTTGCTTTCATGCAAAGAGAGGTATTTTTTGATTTTTTTTTTTTTTTTAGTCTCATATCTACATGTTCATCTCAGCCTTGGCAGATCTCAGAGATTATAAGGTATTTTCAAATATTTACTATGCACGTAGGACCACACAGCCTACACAAGGGCTGAAGAGACTGCAGGTGGGTGCATGGGATACACAGCCAACTAGCAAGGCAGAAAACAAATTAGACTACTTACTACACTTGTGCAGCTGGCTGACTGGGGGCTAGGGAAGGAGATGATTCATAAAGTATCCAAAAAAAGCAGACTACCAGCCGTGCATGCAGGTTATTCTTGGAGGATTTTGAGGATGGGCCCAAAAGTAGAAGATGCTCCTGTTCAAACAGATATTGGTAAATCAGGTAGACATGGCCTGCTGCTATTTTCCAAGAAATGGGGAGAGCTGCTAATAATCTGATCTCCTTCTATGACCAGGTGACCCGCTTAGTGGATGAGGGAAAGGCTGTGAATGTTGTCTGCCTGGACTTAATAAAGCCTTTGACACCATTTCCCAAACCATTCTCCTGGACAAACTGGCTGCTCGTGGCTTGGACAGGCATACTCTTTGCTGGGTAAAAAACTGGCTGGATGGCCGGGCCCAAAGAGTTGTGGTGAATGGAGTTAAATCCAGTTGGTGGCCGGTCACAAGTGGTGTTCCCCAGGGCTCAGTGTTGGGGCCAGTCCTGTTCAATATCTTTATCAGTGATCTGGACAAGGGGATCGAGTGCACCCTCAATAAGTTTGCAGACAACACCAAGCTGGGCGGGAGTGTTGATCTGCTGGAGGGTAGGAAGGCCCTACAGAGGGACCTGGACAGGCTGGATCGATGGGCTGAGGCCAACTGTGTGAGGTTCAACAAGGCTCAGTGCTGGGTCCTGCACTTGGATCACAACCACCCCATGCAACACTACAGGCTTGGGGAGGAGTGGCTGGAGAGCTGCCTGGCTGAAAAGGACCTGGGAGTGCTGGTCAACAGGCAGCTGAATATGAGCCGGCAGTGTGCCCAGGTGGCCAAGAAGGCCAATAGCATGCTGGGGCCCCTCACTACAAGAAGGACATTGAGGTGCTGGAGCGTGTCCAGAGAAGGGCAATGAAGGGTGAAGGGTCTAGAGAACGAGTCTTATGAGGAGCGGCTGAGGGAACTGGGGGTGTTTAGCCTGGAGAAAAGGAGGCTCAAGGGTGACCTTCTCGCTCTCTACAACTACCTGAAAGGAGGTTGTAGCAAGGTGGGGGTCGGTCTCTTCTCCCAAGTAACAAGCGATAGGACAAGGGGAAATGGCCTCAAGTTGTGCCAGGGCAGGTTTAGATTGGATATTAGGAAAAACTTCTTCACCGAAAGGGTTGTCAGGCCCTGAAACAGGCTGCCCAGGGAAGTGGTTGAGTCCCCATCCCTGGAGGTATTTAAAAGACAGGTAGATGTGGTGCTTAGGGACATGGTTTAGTGGTGGGCTTGGCAGTGCTAGGTTACCAGTTGGACTTGATGATCTTAAAGGTCTTTTCCAACCTTAACGATTCTATGATTCTAATGTAGACAAAATGGAGAAAACTATATTTGTATTATCTGTCTTCATATTATCCATGGACAAGTCTTTTCCTCATCTGCACCAATAAGATTTCCATCAAAATTACCAAAATTATCAAAGTTGATGCAGACCTTGCAAATTCTCCTAGAGCGCCAATTATTGTGCCTTGCTCTCTCGTGCTGTAGTGTATGAGAGGGGAGGTCCTTTCCCATAGTGTGGCACAAGTTTAGTCTCTGTGCCTGTTTTTAGAAAAGCAGTTCTCCCGTTTGTGCCTTGCAGTGACTAGACAGCCCTGCGTACACACCTTTTCCCAGAGGGGAATGAAGTCCAGAAGGCACAACTTCTCACTAACCAGGAGAATCTCATAGGTGTATGAACTTTGCAGCTGAAACCACAAAGGCCAGCAGCTGGCTGCATACCAGAATTTAAATTGAGATATTTCTGCTCAGCAGCATTACAACCAGGGGTTAAGAGAGTGGATGCTTCATACGGAAATGCAATTGTTTGTAGGCACAAGACACCTTCGCACAAAAAAAGTCATGTAACGTGCAGCCAATCTTGAGTTGAGAGAAATCCAAGTAAAAGTGGTTGTTCTATCATCTTATTTGCCTTGGGCTATATTACCTTCCTCGGGTGCAGAAGAGAAGTAGCTGGGAAAACAACAGAAAAGATGCTGAATACTAAATGCAGACCCTTCATTCATTCCTCTGGGCCTGGGCAATGCTTTCTTCCTCTCTGCCTCAGATCCTTGTCATGTTGATAGCTCAGTATCTTGCCCTGGGGACAGGGAGCTGAGAGGCAGAAGAGAACAGACCCATTGTACACAGAGGGTGAGGCACTGGTAGTTCAGTGTGGTTTCCATTTTTCCAGTGCAAATTACTTCCCTCTCTTCAGCATTCTCCAAATGAGGAACCAGCATACAGCCACAGCAAGCACGGTCGTTAACATCGTAATGGGCAAGGACATTGCATAGCCATAACTGTGTTTTCTCATGGTCTTAATTATTTCAAGGTAATTATTACATGGAGACAGAGGATAATCTATTTCAAAAATGCTGTTATAAGTATTTGTTCTGCAATTTCTTTTAAACAAGAGCATCTCCTTTGGTTTTAACTCCTTTGATTACTGAGGAATGTACTGCTCATGACAGACACACAACGCTGCAGATGAAGGTGTGTGCGCACCTAGGCCTGTGTAGGGTTACGGTGTTCCCTTAGCCCAGATCCTGGAAGAGCTGAGCACCTGAAATGCTGAAGTCCACACCTGCAAATCTGGCTCAGGGCCAGCTAACTCCAGCGCAGCAGGCTCACCTCCCTGTTGGACCTTTGGCACTAAGGCTTGCGCTGTCACTCATGCATTGAGCTGCACTGGCTTTGTGCCTCTCGCCCAAGGCTGTCTGGGATCTGGGTGCTTTCTGATCAGTCTGGTACCCGTTCCTGGAGCACAGCTAACAAACTGACAGGCCTGGGTGACTCACGAATTGCAGCTGTGGGAAGGAGGGGAGGACAGTGTCCAGCTCTCACGTAGCACTCTCTGGTTAGAGCACCCAGAGGTGAGTACTGGAGAAAACTGGGACTGAGTGGCCTCCAGTGGCTCCTGCGAGCCCTAACCCCCATTTTCCACTGCCCGGGAGGTGACAGGAGCGACACATGGAGCCGTCTGGGTCTCCTCTCAAAGCCCCCGTCCCCACGCTGCACCTGCAACACCCGAAATTCCCGGGAGCGGAGGGAATGCCACCCCGCATTGGGACCTCAGCGTCCCAAGGACAGATTTCTCAGGGGCGGCGTCCCACCGCGACTTTGCCCAGTTTCACCCCCGCGAGGCAATCGGGCGCTGCCGTGGCACAGCAGCCACCGCGGGGACGCAAGTTCCGCGGGGGCGGGCCGCGGACGGGCAAGCGGAGCCTCGCAGCCGCCCCCCGCCGAGCCCCGCTTCCCCTCCCCGGCCCGCCCCCGCCGGCCGGCCCGGCCCCTGCGGCCGCCCGCGGCCATGTGCGCGGGGGCGGAGCGGCGCCGCCGGCCAAAGGGAGCCGCAGTCAGCGCCGGCCCGGCGGCCCGCGGGGATGCTACGCTACAGCTCGGGGCTGACGGTCACCGCCACCACCCCCCGGAGGCCGTCCGGCGACGGCGGCCGCGCCCGGCGGAAGGTGCGCGGGGCAGCGCGGGGGGGACGGCGGGGAGGTCCCGCGGGCGGTGTCGTGGGGCGCAGCGGCGGTTTCACACACGCACGCACGCACACACTCCCCCCCCCCCCCCCATAGTTTACCTGCGGAGCGCGCTTTTTTTCCCCCCTTGCTTATTTTCGGTGTTTTCAGGTGAAGCTTGCGGGGTGTGAGAACATCTTTTTGCGCGTTCGCAGTAGGTGCTGGGAAATGAAGAGCTTTTGGGGTGTCCTGCAAGGTTTTTGTTAGTGCCAGTCCCTGGCTGTTCTTCTGGAAACATGCGAGGAAGGTGTGCTTGTGTTGGAGACTTCCCCTGCCGCCTGAAATGCACCTCGATATTTACCACTGAGAACTTGCCTATCCAAGTGCGATCTGTCATGAGGGAGCTCACCGTAATGATTTAGGTGGCAATAGTACTTAAGAATTTATTTTTATAATCAGTTCCTCAAATACAGAAATATGATTTACTGGCTTTTTTTTTTTAACTTGCATGAATGAGATAAATAATAATGATGTATTAATCTGTTGGGAAATGCTTTTAAAAGTCGTTAAAACTCTGGCAGATATGACAGGAATGTCTCTACAGCCACCCTGTTTAAATAGCCCTTTTTTGCTGCTGTAACCACACTGCTATCATTGTGAATGCACATTCCGTGTGTGAAGAAGTAAATCAAAATAAGTGATAAGCTTGTCCTTACAAAGAAAGACAATCATGTGATCATGACGCTTCTTGAATTAGTTAGTGATTGTTTTGACACTCCAAAAATATGAGTTCATAATTCAAACAAATGAAGAATGTCATGTTGCTATGTTTTACATGATAACATGAGGGTCAGGCTCTTCCACAGAAAAAATCGCTGGCCTTAATAAAAATGAACTTGCTCATATATGGCGAAAAATTAGGATGACATGGAAATCATAGTTATGTTCCCTACATGTCTATGAATTTCTGAAAGAAGTTAAAGCTAAGAGAACTTGCGTTTAAGTGATAACTTTCTTATTTTCATCCCCATGGCATATTTGCCGGGGACAATGTAAAATGAACTGTGTTTGATACATTCTCTTAAGGAAACTGATAAATACCTAATTTGTAAATAAAACCCACTGGGAAGCTGCTGTTCCTTTTTTTAGTGAAATGTGACTCCCTTATCATGAGTTGCCAAAAGAGGGGAGGAAGACAGTTAGAATAACTGCTGAATAAATGAAAGATGTGTGTCACATTCCTGTGTGCCTGTGGTCACAGGAAAAGCGCCCTTTAATTGTGTGGGGAATCTCATAGCAGAGATTTTATAAATGGAGCAGGCTAATCAACAGATAAATGACCAAAGAAAGTACTTTCTTCTTTGCTTTTTAGGACTGACTGAAAGTAAACACCCACTCCTTTTCTGCTTTCGCCTTCAAAAGTCTAAAGCTAACATTGGGTCTTAGGCAAAGCGAGTGATTTTTGGCCATTGAGCTGGTAGGTCAGCAGATAGTTACTCAACAAACGTGTTATCCCCAAAACATTTTGTTATCAGACATTAGAAAGATCAATGATATTAAGTTCTGGTGATGTTAACTCCAAAGTTGATTTGGAGCTAAATTAATATTGAACCACATCTTCCCTGTGGGGGTAAAAATCTTAGAATGGGATTGGTTGTTAGTAGAACAGCTTGTATTTTTCTATTTCTGTACTAGTAACTTTGGTTGTTCTATAAAAACATTGTTCATTATTTTAAAGCGAACTCTGTAATTATTTCAGTATATAGTTAACTATGATCGATGTCTTTCTGGGTGCTTTGTTTTTTAGAAGGGGGGAAGAAGAAGCTGAAGAACATTACTCAAACTGAATGTCACCTGTATTTGTTTTAAGTTGCACCCTCGTGATTTGAGTAGGATGGTAAACATGAATGTGGATTGTGGATCTGGGCCATGAATTCTTAGCATTTTTAACTAACCTAGATTGGTTTCTTAACTGCCATATTGCAGTAGCTCTCATCTATGCTGTCCCACTAGCCTCTTGGAAATGTGGTAAAAGAGTATGTCTTCCTCTGTTAATTTCCATAGCACTCAGCAACATTTGCTGTCCGGTGTTGTGCTGGGCTGAACCTGTCAGTCTTTGTTTTCCTGTCTGCATATTTGTTTCACAAATGATGTCAGATGAGCTTTGGAATACTGCTCGTGGGTTGTTGGTGTTGAAAAGCCAGGAGCAAACATAAAATGTTGGCACAATTAAAATTACTTATATTGTTGGCTTGCCAAAGCTACAAATGCTGCAAATCAAACTAAAATCTGATGGTCTAGAAAACCTGATACCTGGTTCTTTTTCTACCCAGTATTTCTTTTTAAAAGTTAGGCTCACAAAGTTACCATGTCGATAACATAAAGGTAGGGTGGAAGACGTTGTCCCTGTTATTCCCTGCTTGTTCTTACTGTCAGTCAGCACTTGAAGGAAACTGAATCACAGCCTTTTCCCTGCTACGGGAGTTCTCTTTCATTCTCCTCCCCGCTTTCTCTCTGCATAACCCAATTTGTTTCTGGAAATTACTCCTTCATCCTCAGTTGCACATTATTCTGACACTGTTTGGCACTGAGTTGAGCCTCTTCCTGTTAGGATTTCATTTCCATTTTAAGGTATCACTGTAGCAGTGTTTTGCTATTGGAGGAGGGCTTGCTACAATTTCCACGTGAGCCTGCTCATTCATTTGGTCAAGTAAACTTGCTGACAAATGGTACAGTGTGTTGTTTCTTCAGGAAGCGCTGCATAGCAAGAACAGTATAGGTACAGTATTCATAATTGCTTCTGGAGGTGAGAGGAAAAAGCAGTACCTGTTGTTTTTCCCTTCCAACCTCTACAGTGTACTTGAATTTTAACAGATTGGTGTGTAGTTCTGTCCTTAGAGTGCTTCATCTGTGGCCCAGGAGGAGCAGGAGTGAATGGCTACTTTATACGTTCGTTCGCTGCTGTTTCCCCAGGGATGCTGAGGAAGTCCTATTGTTATAAACAATAGCAAGAGTACAGCCTGTTTAAGTTTGTCCTAGCGAGGAATTGGGTGGTAATTTGCTGCTGCTGCTGTACAAGCCTCACTGGGCACGACTTCAAGGCTGGAATCCTTAGATGATTGCCAGTGCCACCCTCTGTTTGGCATTTGCATGCAACAGGCTGCAAAGTAAAGCATTAAAACTTTATTTTGTATCAGGAATACTGCCAAAAATATGATACTGATTTGAGGTGTTTTAAAAGTAAGGAGCTAGTGTGGAAATGAGGAAGCGGGAGGGGAAAAAAAGTGATTCGGGGGGTAGTAGAGAAGGCAATGTGGAAAGAAAAGGGCAAGACAAACAGTTTAAATGATAGCAACCCTTTGATTGTACAGTGGTTTTAGTCACAACAAATTACCATTATTAATTTATATTTCCAACCTAGTTGTTATGATTTGACTGCCATCTGTACTGGGCTTCTGTGATTTCATTCATAGTAACCCTGTAACACATCAATTGCTGTAATGTGACAGGCAGTCATGATTCACTAACTGGTATACAGGTACAGGGATAATTACTTATTTACAATCACTGCACTGTGAATCTATAAGTATGTTGGCTATAATTAGTCCCATACTGACTAAAAGGCAAGCCATTTGCCAGCTTCAGAGAATCATACACAACTCCATTTCTCCTAACTTTGAGTTGCTAGTCATTATCTGTTTCTATTTATTTGGGGTATTTTTCATGTTGTCTCCTAACAATCCTTTCATTCCTTTTAGTCCAGTTTTCCTTCATTTGAAATCACTGTAAGAAAAAGTTGGCCTCGTCTATCACTTCCTGCAGAGCGCAGCACAAATTCAGTTCTATTTCCTATTCATGGGTCGGGTCTTTCTTTGTTTGCCTTCATGGAGGAATGCCAGATTCTGTTTCCCTTCTTGTTGTAAACAGGCATGTTTTAAGAGGAAAGGGCCTTGCTAAGCTAATGGGAAGAAAGAGCACGAGGAAATGGAAATTAAATAGGTGAGAAAAGGTGGTGTTAATTACCTTGAGAACCAACGAGCTCCAAAGGTGAGGAGTTTATTATAATATATCTTGATAACTAATTTGTAAGTAGGAAGCACCTCCAGCTTCTGCAGTATATGAGGAGAGTCTGGTGTTCTCAGAAGAACAAACATAGAGGTCAATCAGTGTCAAAAACCAATGTGCAAGGATTCATCATTTTTAAACATTTCATTGTTTCAGAATTCTTTAGCAAATATGAAAGGATAACCTGCTTTTATAATAAGTTTTGGGGGTTTTATGTCACTTTCTCTGTGGCTTCTTGTTCTAGGTTTGCTAGCATACAGCTGAATGATGAATTAACGGTGGGGAGCCCACTGCACAAAAAGTAGCCTCCACAGATGTGTCTAAAGAGTAGATTATATTTCACCTTGATCTTATTATAGGCTTTTTTTTTTTCTTTTTTATAATACAGACACAGCTCACATATTTTATAGGAACTTTATCTGTATCTCAGGACACTGTTCCTTATTGGTAGAAGGCCTCGCAGACCTAAAAGACGAAACTGAGAGAGGAAGATAGATGGAAGGCAATACAAAGCAGCATTTTTTAATACAGTTGACAGCATAGCAGTAGTCTAAACACTGTTGATTTGTCATCTCAACAGATTTAAAGAAAGGCTGGAAGAAAAATAGTGAAGTTGCTGCAAGTATTTGCATAGTTCTTCCAATTGCTTTTGCTTGGGAAGGAGAAGAAGCTTTTTGAAAAATTGAAAAAGGTGCATTGTTTGGAAACAGGGAAAATGGGAATCCTTGTCATGATGCTGAATAGTGGTTCTCTGAGGAGGTTGTGTTGTAAAAAGCCTTGAAAGTGAAGTCAAGTTAGCTTAATTGATATACAGTTGGAAGAAGTGAATTATAAAATGGTAACATTTGGCGTCTATGAAAAGGACTTTGCTGCTGTGCTCTGAATGCCCGTGAGCAGAACATCATTGCCATTTTCAAGGCAAAAGGAAGTGCTGTAATGACCAAGACATGAGCTGTGAGCTTGGGCAAGTGCAGTGGAAAGGTGTACTTTGGAGAGAAGGTACTCATTCAGCATGACTGGAGGTAAGTAGTTAGGAGAAACTAGAGAGATCTAGATCAGATGAGATGCTGGGCTATAGAAGAACAGTGGTGATGGCCCACAGTAATCATGAAAGAGATATTTTAGACGTTTTGAGGAAGAGCTTTAAGAGCCCTGTTTGTTGTCAACAGACAGTTGGGATTTCACGGGAAGGTATTGTGCAGCTTCAAATTTGAACAGACCAATTTCTCACTTCATCATTTGCTATGCTCTATTTAGGACTTCTTAGAGTTGTTTTCCACAAAAATGTCTCATGAATAGGACTAAGACTGAAAGTTTTAACCAGGTTTCTTCTATGAAATGTGTTGCTTTAAAAATATCATTACACCAAAGATCTCTCAGCCAAAAGCAAGGCAAACTGCAATTGGGGATAGAAAGGTATCAACCCTATTGGCCTGTTTCCTCAGCAAGAGAATGGCTTTTCTGAAATCAGATAGGAAACAATATCTTTTAAATTTTCTCTGAAGCATTTTGGAGCTTGGTTTTTACAAGCAACTTCTATGTATCGGATTTCAATGCTATTCCTATTCACATTCAGTGGAATTGCAGTACTGAGGAATCCTTGGATCAAATACTTGGATATATACGGAACAGAAAAGAGGCATTCATTCCAGAATACACTTTGTGTTTCTAAGTAATTCCTTTGGAAGATTAAAAGTATGGCAAATCTGCAAACAAAACTGAGAAACTAGAAAATTATGTTCATTGTTCTGTTATCTCAGTTCTCAATGTCATTTATGAGTACATAAGAACATCTTGTTGATTGAAATGGATTTTTGCTATTTCAGGTATGTAATTATGGGGATGCCCTTGAATTATTTCTTGCCAGCTAAAAAAACCCTCCAATCTTTAAAAAATAATCTCTTGTCAGCTATGTGGCAGAAGGTAGAAAATAGTAAATTAAAACTTTTTAGTACAATTCATTCTGTAAAGCAAGTTATTAAAATAATTTTTTGTAACTCTTAAATCTAAAAGCAAACTTTTATTTTTCTTTCAGATGAATGTCTGTAGGTTACGCTTAACAGTACCACCTGATGAAGGTTCACAGCCTGAACAGGGAGCAAAGGAACCTGAAAGAAAGAAAAACGTAAGTTCTATGAATTGAAGTTAAATTCTGTATAAACAAGGAGTAAATATTGCCATCTACAGATGCTGATATTAGTTGTTTGGGGAGTCCAAAGCCCAGTCATCTTGGAAGAGTGGAGAACATGTGGAAGCTGAGCAAGTCAGCTGTGAGCTTTGAGCCTGAACCTTGGAGCTGGGGATAGCAAACCTGCCTGTAAGACAGGACAGTAACAGAGGAACAGTGCAGACATTGTAGGTAATTTGTGACTGAGGTACCGTTAAGACTTAATTATTTAGTATTTATATATTAAAGAGTAGGAAACTGTTATCAAGAGCAGGGTCTTGAATTAAACAGGATCTTGATCCTCACCTGAAGGGGATTTTATGTTTCATGTAGGCTTATCAGTGTGCAAGATTTTAGCCTTAATGTGTGTGGGAGCTGGCTTGCCTGGGACTCGGATGTTTTGCTGCGTTGGCTGATTTTGGTAACAGGTGATGTACTAATAAGAAATACAAAATAATTCAAGATTCTGAAGTGAAAGTGATCTGAAGGTCATGTGCATAGAAGGGTTCAAAATGGCAAATTTTTTGTAGAAGCAAGTAGCATGCACACAAAAAAAATCTTACAGGTGCTTTGGTGCAGAACTTATTCTTTAAGAGCTGTGTCAGAGCAATAGATAATGTTTAATTTGTCTTAAGGATGGAGACTAAAAAGGGAAGCTGGACAGGCTCCGCAACTTGACCACATTTACACTTTGATAAACCAAAATCAAACAAGAAGTTGGCCAAGTTTACCAGACCCAGTGTCTGAATAGCAGTATGACAATAGGAAGCAAAACAATAGGATTTATTTGAAAGGATTTCTTAGTGGTACTCAGAAGCAAAAGTAACTGCAAAATGACTCAAAGACAAACATTTTAAAGCAATAAAAATACATGCAAAGTAGAATGGTAAAGGTAAAGATTCCTTATCAGATATTTCTTGTGCTGGAATCTTGTATACGCTTAGCTTTTCATACACTGCTCTGGCAGAGGATCTATAAATGTTACTTACAGAATGGATTAAAGAGGCCTTAATGCAAACGAAATTTGGGCCACCATTAAATAGTAATAATTCATTTTGTACGGAGGGGTTTAGTTGTAGCACCTAGAGTAGCTTCCCCCACTACTTATTCTGTCAGTCTCTGCCAGTTTGTATCTGATTGCAGAAACCCTCAGACTGGCCTAAGCATATGGGCCCATTGCCCTAAGGGTAATGTAAGTTTGTTTTTGAGGAGGATAGATTTTGACTCATGGCTTACTCACTTTACTGTGCTGAGTAGTGTAATAATAAGAAAGAAGTGTGAATGACTAGGGCTTGGACAATTTGTAGTGACTTTATGTGACCATTTTTTTTCTCTGTGGGACCTTGTATTTAATGAGAGCTCTATTTTCCCCATCATACAAGTAAAGGCAAGTGGGTTTTATATCAGAGAATGTTAAGGAGAGGATATGAGAGGTAATAAATACATTATTGGGCTCATTTTAGAATACTTACTTGTACATTATCAGTATATTGCACAGTGATTTTTAAGAGATGGGTCATTTTTAGTTGAGACCAAAAAAAAGGGTATGTAATTTAATTATTGTGTGCTCTGAGTAGTTTTCTAAAGTTCAGTACTTTTACACAATTTAAAGACATTTAGAAAGTATGTATACTGCCTTCAGAGCTAGATGGGATCTGCTGAGTCAATTTCATAGCAATTAAAAAACACAGAGTAACTGTGTCATCTACTTGTGTTTTATGGTCTTTGTGTAACTGGAAAAATAGCCCTACAGATTGTATAGTCATAGTATATAGAAGAGCTACAAAAAAATCACTAATCATGAACTGTTTTTTCCTCATGTCTCTAAAACAAGACAGTAATGTATTACCTGTAGATTTTTATTGTCTATGTAATGTATTGCTTTATGTATTTGAATTAGTTACACAGTAACTTACAGTGCACACAGGACTCCTGACTAGTCATGTTGGTTTTTTTTTCAACTAAAAAAAAAAAGCATCTCCTAAAAGCAGTGATCGCATATCTCTGCTGATCCACCCATGCTCAACTGACTCAATGTTGATGAAATTACTTAAAGCACTTTGAGAATAACAGGTTTTTCCAATGTTAGCAAATCCTCACACAGTCCTATGAGAACTGTGTCCCCTTCTTGGAAATAGGGATAACGGAGAGAAATTGGGGAATTGCTCAGTTTTCTGCCTTGCACTTTGCAATTTAAGGTCAACAATACAGCTTCACAAGAATCAAATTTAACAGCAGGTCTCTTGTTGGAATCTAGAGTTCTGTGCTGTCTTTAAATCCTGAATATTAAGAAAATGGGAACATGGAAAATGGTTTTGGTATTTAAAATATAGTAGTGTGACTTACAGAAATGAACTGCAGGGATAATCTGTGGGATTGTTCCGGAGCCTGGCTGCCCTGTTTGGGCAGGACAAGTGCTGGAGACACTCTTCCCTCCCTCTGCCTGCTGCTGGTGAGGGAGGAGAGCAGAGACCTTGCTGTGTCAAAGGGAATGCCAGAAAGCTATAAATACACCGTGGCATGACGTTTGGTTGTAATCTCCTCTTTCAAATCTTTCATTAGAAGGAGGTGATTTTGAGCTGCCCTGATGTGACATAGTGATGGTTTACTGACTATTTGTTACTTTTCTGTATCTTTCTGGGGCTCAGTACCATTAAGAGATGTTTCAGTTGCAAAATCAGCTAGTGAACTGCACAGAAGCTCTTGCTAGTGCCGATCCTCCCAATAACTTGTTTTGGAGCTTCATGTCAGATCAGAACTAATTCTTTATTGGATATGTTAGTAGCTGCTAGCTTAGCCTTTTACATTGTAGTCCAAGTTTAGCAGGAAATGTATGCTGTATTTCCTTAAATCTGCATCAGTGCATTAAGTTTCTAGGTTGACTTTTTTTATTGCTATACATCCATTAAATGAAAATGAACCAGTGTAAGAGATTAAAACAAAGTGATGGAGCTGGGCAGTTTTGTTGCAAGAAAATTGCTGCAGGCATTACTGTACTAGGATGGCCTCCCCCCATCTTTTGTGAAAGGCTGGCAGATGGTACGCAGTTGATCTCAAAAGCTGAAGGGGGAGTGAGCTTGTGCTCCAGTGGGTCAGGTTGGATTTTTATATTCGTATTTAGGCTATGATACCTTGAAAGAAGCCTATAAGAACTGAGGTCACAAGTAGAGGCTGGTTGGTTGGTTTGTTTACTTTTTACAGGCTAAAAGCCTACTGCTAAATATCTCTGAATTGTTAGCACTTTAGGTAGAGAGAATCTGAAACTATGTTGATTTTGTTCCATTATTTCTGTTAATGATAGACAATGGATGACAGTAGTGTGAGGCTGTTTACTTCACCCTGAAGTACAAAGGAATATTGTGCTTGTCAGATTGTATGCAAAATCTGCATGTCCTGAAGCCTGCCTTGTCTTGCATAATAAAGGGCTACCAGACAATGGCATTGTTCCTGTTCGGGATTGGGCTTATTTTTATCCATCAGTCCCTTTCTTCACTGTCATGGCTAAATTTGGAAGTGTCATGGGAAGCTGCAGCTAGGCGTTTGAGGTCGGAATATGGAGATACATATAGGCAGGTTTTTCTTTTTCATTTGGACACATGGACAAGAGAATGAAAATGAGATAACACTCTAGAAATTTGTGTCACTTTCCTGGCTTTCAACAGAGTTTGAGCAGTGTTTAGTCTTAAACTCTAATTGGTACTTTGGCTGTATATATCCTCAAACTCTTTAATTTTCTTATGTTTTTAAAGCATCCAACCAAAGATGAAACTCTTTTTGCTTCCTAAGCAGGAATACAAAAGCATAGCAAACATTTTTTTCACCAGCAAAAAAGTAGGCTGTAAAGAAGCCAGAAGGGGAATTTGCTCCTGTATGTGATGGAGAGAATTGAGCAGAAACTTGTGTCAGGATCAAAGACTATGAGTGCAATGAACATGGGGCTGTTGCGCACGTTGAATCTAGGACAGTGCCTATTTTCTCTGCTGATCTGCTGCTGCCAGCCCACTCCCATCAGCACAGCAGAAGTTGTGTCGTAACAAATGTGGTTCGCCTGCTACAGGTGGCTGATGTTACTGTTTCTCAGCCTCTCCAGCACTGATTGCTTGATTTTTGATGTGTACTAATTGTGACACCTTCATTAAAAACAGTACTACACAAAAACCACAGAAAGAATTCTACTGACTATTTGTTTTCTATTCTATTTGTTGTATCTTATTTTCTTAGTGTGTAAACATTGGTGTTCTGTGTACAGGTTTCATTGATTAGATATGACTTTGTATAATGCCTGTCACTTCTATTTTTTAATAGGCACCTAAATTCTACATTTCAAGGAGCTTAGAAGTTGGAATGTGTTAAATTATGCTTCTTATTTAGGGTAATGAATTTAAAAACACTCATGTCTATGTCTTGGCATATTTTCCCTATTTTAATACTATTTATGTATGAAATGTCCCTAAATGCAACATGGGTTTCATGGGCTGTAGATGAATATGAAAAGACATTAAAACATAGCTACCTTTTGTCAGAGTACAGTGACTTTCCTTGGTGAGCTCAATATTATAAATTTGCCGTTTTACTGAACAGAAAATATGTAACCTAAGTAACAATGTGAATGTTCTTGTTCCTTCTATAACTAGTGAACAAGCAAAACATAACTGGATATTTCAGAAACCTCTGGAATGTGGCAGTTGAGAAAAAGATAAAGCCTCGCTTAACTGATATAGTTCTGGTTAAAAGAAGAGTTTTTAGATGGTGTAGGCAAACAGAAGATTATGATTTAGCAAAATTTTAAGGCTATATGAGTACTAAACCCAGAATTGTGCTAATCATTACATTCGATGTCCTTTTTCCTCAAAATAAGATACCTGCTTCCAATTTTGGGGCAGGGAGAAAGTAGAAAGTATGGAGCTATCTGAGTTCATTTAAAAAACTGATGGAGATAGATGAGGAGGCAAATTATCCCTCAGTGTTATTTACATAATGCCAGTAAAACCATGGGCAATACAAAAAGCAGCTAACAACTCATATTTAGGGTTTACTTTTATGGTGTCTTTGCTTCATCTTTCATGCTACTTGTGCTACTTCCTTGGACAGAGATATAAACAGGATGCATGGCAATTATCAAGACTTTTGCAACCTTGGGGTGTAGGCTTCTGTTTTAAATATTTATTAATTAAGTAAACTCAGTCTGCGTTTCTTTAGTACGTGATGTGTGATCACACCAAGTGCAACATGACTGTTGCTGCAACAAAGACAAAACATGTTCCTGGAAGCTGCTATGGTATTCATGTGCATCAACATGATGTGTGCTTGCTGTTACCTTGGACTGTCATAAAACTGACTGTAGGTACAAAGAAATATTCGCAAATTGCTTAAGCTAAGTCTGCCTTTTCAGCTCAGCAGCTCCCAGTAGAAGGGATTTTGAGCACGATTTGGGGCAACAACTGCACTTGTTTCCGTACAGCAAGTGCGTAGGCAGGTGAGGAGCAAGAACTTCCATGTACTCTGGAGCTAGCTGATATTTTGACGTTAAACGGCAATGGTTAACTAATCTAATGAAACCTTCCATCTTCAAGCACTTTTCTGGTTAGCTTTACAGTATTTACTTCCTCCGCAATACTTGCATGTATTTACTTATTCTGTTACCATCACAAGGTGCCCCACTGCAGATCAGAGTGGAGACAGGCGAGGACCTTCTCAGAAAAATATCTGAGTTCTGAGAGTGGGTATGTATGGGACATAGAGGAAAACAATGAAAAGTATTTGACTTAAACATTCTGTAGTCCCTGAGGATGTGGAAAATCCAGGATTTGTGGAAGAGGAAATGTGGGAGAGAGAGAGATGACAGAGGAAGAACACAGGACAAGGCAGAAAAGGAAAAAACACTGAAGGGAGAAAAATAAACAAAGGTGGGTAGAGAGGAGACAAACAGGCAGAAAGTATACTCGATGCATACTTAGTGATGCAGTTCTGTGGAGCAGTTTGAGAACTGAGCCATTCAGCCAGGCGTCCTTTAGAGGCAAAGTTGTATTAAAAAATAGTCAACAAAGCAAACAACCCATCCACCTCTCAACCCTGTATTGAGCAAAGTTTTCTGACTGTAACCCTTTCTCTAAGAGGAGACTGCATCAGGTTAGCCCTTTTTTGTCAGGGCATATACTGAACCCTGAAACAAGTAGTTATTGGGTGGAAATTAAGAGTTATCAACCAGAGAAAAGGGGGAGTAGAAAGTAAGCATAGCTGGAATAGAACAGTAAGGAAAAAACCTAAAGAAATATGAGAGTCGTTATTTGTATAGCTGTTGGTTCACACAGCTTTAAATCAACAAGAATTGTACAGAAATTTTAACAGGTGCTTGCCTGGGGATTGTGATACGAAGGAGGAATAAGGAGGGGCATAAAAGCAATATCCTGTATTTTAAGTAGTACATAGTAGAACTGGAACACTCCACAGATGATGAAGATCCTTTTAATCTTCTGAAAGAGAAGTGACAAAGGCATCTTGTGAGTCTTGTGCAAATATAGACAACAGGCAAGTTTAGCATCATTGCTAGAGACATGTCACCAGTCTGGCTTTGTGCATACTTAATCCTGCATGTACTGCCCATTATGATGTAAATTTAAGTCTGTTTATCTGTGGAATATGTAAGTGCCATGGGTGATTCTCCAGCTGCAAACCCGTTGGTCCGAATTTGTAGGTCTGTCTTAGAGGGGGGAAAAAAATCCTTCAAAGCATTCTGTAGGAAAGTGTTTATAATATTCTAAAAATAAGGAACTTGGTCATAATTTTCATACAGAACTCTGCAAACAGCACTTTAAACAATTCTGCTAATGTTTCGGAGGCACAAAGGATCTTGGTAGTTGCTGGTATTCAGCTGTTCATGTCATAAAAAATGAATGATCATGGGTAAAGGGTATGGAATTATGAATTCAGTGTCTGGTGCCTTAGTAACCTCTAAACAATCAAAGTGGTTATTCATTTGGTTATCAGGAAGATGGAAACTTGCGTGTAATCCGTTTATCCAGATGCAGGGGAGCGGCTGCAATGAAACTATCAAAGAAACTGTACAACCCTGGAAGCAAACAAACACAAAAAAGTTTTGAGTTATGTCCCCATCTAGTTTCTGTATTTATTCTCAAAAAGTCAGGTGTGGGGTTTTTGGTTGTACACACCCAAACAGCAAAACAAACCCCCCAATAATATGTAATTATGAAACGTCTGATTATCCGGATATGAAGCTTTGCATATAATGTTTTCAAAGTGTAAAATATCATGTATAGGTAGGGCTGGTTGCCCAATGCGTTTCCATTAAGTGGTTTTAAGGCTTTCTTTTAAAATGATTGCTTATAGCTTTGTTGTTCTTTGCCTGAAACATTCTTTATCAGGTGTCTGCTCCATGATTGTTCCCCTCCCAGCCCTGCACACGCACACATAGAGCTTCAGCAAAATGGTTAAGCTATTAATGATATGGTGAAGGAAAACGTGTAGGATTTACAGTATTGAGAAAATCTGTCAGTGCCGTGCAGGAGGGACAGAACATAAAACATATGTCTATCTTTACCCATTCTTCTTAATTCAAGTAGATTTTTCTTTTCATTTTACCCTTACCCAAAGAAGTATTTATTCTTATATTGCCACCATAGTTGTGTTAGTTTGGCTGCTGAAAACTGCAAGTGCTACTGCTTTAGGCTGCAGATGCTATCATCACCGTCTGTCATGGTAAGGACCGGAGCCTCTCTAGGATGCAGCTGCAGATGGATATAAGATGCTGAGCTTCGTCTCTTCCAGCCGCTGTTTGGTGTCAAAGAGAGTATTTAGACACTGCATAGACTCTTAATTTAGTAAAGAATCTCAAAGTTTGTTGGTTTTCATACAGTGTCATTACTGAACAACAAAACAAAACTAAACATATTCTAAGGTCAATGTAGTAAATATTCTCAAATTTACCCGTATCCTGGTATATCTAGCGTGAGAAAGTTCTGTAAAATTACCTATAACTGATGTGTCCCCAGCACTGGCCTTTCAAAGACAACGTGCAAAGCTAAGCAGTAACAGCTGTGCTTCCAAGATTGTGTCTTTCTAACTTTCTGTTCAGAAATAATCACTAATTTTAGGTTCCTAGTTTGCAAATATTCCAAGTTAGGTAAGACTATTTTTTTCCCTTCTTCTTAAAAAGCCATAATGTGGATGTCTTCATCTAAGCTAGTAGTTTAAATTCTTTGTAATCAAGAAGAGAAATTAGTACTTCTGGAGACTGACTCATTTCACATGATTGCTACAGAAGGATGTTTCTCTGGGTTGATTAGAAGGGAGCCTAGGTGAGTAGTCAGGTCAGGTGGTTACATCTGACCTCGCAGATTTTTATTTACGTGCTGAGGGAAATGATTCCTACTGTTTGCATGAGTATTTTTCTTATTAAGTGTATTGATGAGATGAATAAGAAGAGTCTGTTGTGCAAAGAGTATATGTAAGACATACAATTATTACAAGTATGTTTTACACATTTCTGCAGATCATTAAAATAACAAATGTAGGCACTTCAAAACAGCCTTTCTATTTACCTACCAAGACCTGATTTCAAAGTTTTATCCTCCTACAATAGTTAATATCACTGGAACACCCACATGAATGCTGTTTCATAGCTTTGCTTTGGCTCTTACAATGTCAGTTCTACAACTTCTATAAGAGAAATGCAGCCCTGAAATGAATGTTTGATTGCTTTGGAGGTCCTTAGTTAGCTTTAAATGCAAACTGAAATTCTACTTTGTTTATGTCCAAAATAAACTTTTTTTTTTTTCCCCTGAGCTCTGTGTAAGGAACCTTGCCTAAAATGTTTTCATTTCAGTTTCTTCTGAGAACTTTCTACAACTTTTGATTAAACTTGTGAATTTTTGTATTTCCTGCAGCAGGAGTTGGGGGAATGAGGGGCAATTCTGTGGCTGCAAGAGTTTAAAGGGAACTGTGAGAACTGACAATGCTCTGGAAGAATGCAGAAAAGTAGCACATGTTGGTGAATGAAAATAAGCCAGGATAACTTTTTCTCTCACATGTCTCTACCTCTCCTTGCACAAATACAATCTATTGTCTCTAGCTGTACCTGTATCACTTCCATTGAAGGCAGTGGAAATTAGACATCTCTGTCATCTCTATCAATTATAAACTGGTCATTGATCTTCCCAAAAACATGAAGGTTGAGAGTTTGGCCCCAAAATATTTGGGAACTAATGTTCTTGGGTACTGTTGTGCTTTCACTATAGTTGGCTGTCTCTCCTGGCCCTATGTTACTGTATTTTTGTTTGCTATTTTTGTATTCTAGTGCTGATTTTAAAATAGCTTTTTATATTCTTTTTACTTTTAAGGAGCTCTACCATGTACCAAATGGCATGTCTCCAGGGAAGCTCTCTCATGGGATGGTGTATGGCGTGGTGCACCGAACTGACAACAACCATAAGAGAGAAATGGTGGTTTATGGCTGGTCAGCCGATCAGCTGAAAGAGGAGATGAATTACATTAAAGAAGTGAGTTATGCTCTCAGCTTCAAAATTTGTCAAATACCCTTTCCATATATTCATGTAGATCTGTGAGTGTATATGGGATGACTGATGTCTAGCCCAACACCTGACTTTGAATTGGGAACCTACTCTGAAGCTAAAGGCTTGCCTTGTTAGTATTCAAGTTGGAAAAAAAGCATGCTATGTACCTGGGAACTGTGCGGTCCAGACTCAAGGCCTCTGTGCCAAGTGATACTTGTTAACGCTGGCTGACTGGGCTACAGCTGGGCAAGTAAACTGCCAAACAGATCTTGGGGTTCCTGTCCTGAAGCCTTCATAATTTCAAACGTGATACAGAAGAAACTATGTAAGCAGACAGCTGAAAGTATAAACTCTCTCCTCTCTTCTTCTGCTTTCCCTGTCCCCAAACCCCCCAGTTTTGAAAAGGCTCCTAAATTAGGTGACATAGTAAAATCACATGGGTGTATTTTGGGGCAGCCTTAAAATAGTCAGCCTAATAAGGATGACTTTGTACTACTTTCTCTGTGCATGCTTATTTATCATAACTGGCAGAAGCTCTCCTGAAAAAAAAAAAATGCATTTCTGATGCTGCTGGTTTCTGTGCTTGAAACTCAGCATCTCTTTGCCTGTCAGTCCTTGGCTCTCAGGTTTTGGCAATAACCCCCTAATTAGCCCAGGGCAAATAATTTGACCTTCTCTTTCCATCCACCTTCACCACCCAGGAAGCTATTGGTCACTGGTTATTGTGTTACACTGATTTAAGTGCAAACTGAGTTGATACAAAAGGGAGGAACACTGAGTCAAGCCAGCAGTGTAAGAGACTGTAATTATCTGTGCTCTTAACATCTGCCTGGTCTCTAGCTATCGGCACTTGCTTCTTTCCTGTTGTGGTTTAACCCCAGCTGGCAGCTAAGCACCACACAGCCACTTGCTCACTCCCTGCACGGTGGGATGGGGGAGAGAATTGGAAGGGTAAAAGTGAGAAAACTCACGGGTTGAGATAAAGACAGTTTAACAGGTTAAAGCAAAAGCCACACATGCAAGCAAAGGAAAATGGTGAATTCATTGACTACTTCCCATTGGCAGGCAAGTGTTCAGCCACCTCCAGGAAAGCAGGGCTCCATCACGTGTAACAATTACTTGGGAAGCCAAATGCCATCACTCTGAACATTCCCCCCTTCCTCCTTCTTCTCCCAGCTTTATATGCTGAGCATGACGTCATATGGTGTGGAATAGCCCTTTGGTCAGCTGGGGTCAGCTGTCCTGGCTGTGTCCCCTCTCAACTCCTTGTGCACCCCCAGCCCACTCACTGGTGGGGTGGGGTGAGAAGCAGAAAAGGCCTTGACCCTGTGTAAGCACTGCTCAGCAGTAACTAAAGCATCCCTGTGTTATCAACACTGTTTTCAGCACAAATCCAAAACATAGGCCCATACTAGTTACTATGAAGAAAATTAACTTTATCCCAGCCGAAACCAGGACGTCTCCTTTATTACTCACTGTTAGCTCCCAGTGTTCAGCACTCTCAAGTTCCTGCACTCACAGTTAGGGTATGTCACTACTGCGCGGCAGGCGAGGCACGCAAACTGCCTCGGCTGCTGGTTTTCTGCTTATCTGCCCTGCCGGGGTGGTGTCCGGGGGTGGGTGAATTGGCACGCAGCAGGTGCAGCTCCCTGGGCTGCGCTGTTTCTGGTACCTGGCACAGATTGCTTGGACCGGGACCATCTCCCTGCCCTTTTTTGCTCACAGCCGGCTTGTGGCATAGAGGGGCATGTCAGACCAGGTGAACAGCA
Source organism: Nipponia nippon (assembly GCF_047370975.1). Taxonomy (NCBI): domain Eukaryota; kingdom Metazoa; phylum Chordata; class Aves; order Pelecaniformes; family Threskiornithidae; genus Nipponia; species Nipponia nippon. The sequence goes on along the minus strand of NW_028262413.1, from coordinate 33,696,132 downwards.
TGTCTCGCATGTGTGTTCAGGGTACTGATCCTTTCAGGAAAAAGTGGGAAAAACATAGGAAGAGACGTACTGTCCCTTGCTCTCCTGTCTTCTGGAGGCTGTGTTCAGCTATGCTAATTTGTGAACTTTGGTCTGCCAGCTAAGTTTTGTCTTTAAAAGTAGTCTTAAACAAGAGTCCTCAGCTTGTGCCATGTATGTGCTGACTTAAATAGACCAAAAATGATGGGCCATGTCAGAACTGCTGACAGTTTCCTCTGTATCTGAGTCAAATTTGCACATTGCAAGAGGTGTGGGGGGTGTGGTGTGTGGGTAGGGACAGGGTGAGGGTTGCTTTCCTGAGGTAAAGTGCAGGAGTCAGCTTCCTTCTGTGTTTCTCATCCTAAAGGGAGCACATAGTTTGGGGTAGGCTTGTGCCTACTCCTTGCATAGGTTTGGTGGCCAATGCCCCTCTTTCTGGGAGGGAGCAGGTATACTGCAGAGCTGCTAGAACATCCCCTCTTGTATGAGGCCCTACTAATCCCCTCGCTCCTTCCCCAGGCCTATGCAGAGGTGAGGTAGGCTCACTGCCCTAGATCATCTGCAATCAGTCTGTGTTTGATAGAGGTAAGGGAAGGGGGGAAAAAAAAAAAAAGGAGCTTGAATTATGTAGCTGGAAGGTAGACTGTAGGCAAACACTTAACTAGTGTTTACAATGTGTGCTCTTGAGAAGATTGGTTCTGTGCATGACTGCAATGGCATGTAAACCCAAGCTGGCTTCCAGCATGCTTTTTTTTCTTTGCCTTTCTTTTTTTTAGAAAGGCAAGGTATAATTTACATCCATAGTTCTTAAATAAAATAAAATAAAATTTAGTATTCTGTTCTTAAGATTTGAAATTACATTGGTAAATTCATGCTTATATATTGTTTAGCTAGATATGAGCCTAAAAGTCTGAAATTAAAGGGTTTGTCTTCAAAGGATACTCAGGGAAAACTAATTAACCACTTTAAAAAGTATGAAGGTGTAGTAAATCCATGTGTGGATTTTTTTTTTAGAAAGAAAACATTATATGCTCAAATTACTTTTAATTCCTTTAGTAATCAAGTTAGAATGAGTTACAGATAATTTAATTGATATTCATTATTTAAATTATTAATTTACAAGTGTTTAAGTGTGTACAGAGAAGTTTAGAATTACTCAGAGATGTTTATTTGTATCATCCCTATGTAGACAAGTCTTGAGACTTAAGTTTTTGTATTGTTCTTAAGAGTAAATTGCTGTTGATGAAAAGGTAGATTAATAATGGAAATTACTGAAAGTAACAATGAAGGACATAGGAAAAAACAATCATGTCCTAGTATAAACAGTATCATCAATAAGTTTGATAAAGGCATTTGATTTTTCTGACACCAGGTGAGAGCAACTCTGGAAAAAGTAAGAAAGAAAATGTATGGTGAATATGATGAAATGAAACGAAAAATACAGCAGCTTACGAATGAACTGAAAGTAAGTATACATTAATTTGTAGGGAAAGCATATGAGAATAACTGTCCCAGTGTTATCTAGAAACCTTTTTCTGTTTGTTTGTTTGCTTCAGCAGAAATAATTTCTCAAACCACTCCAGTTCATTGTTTTATGTGACATCTATACTTTTCTTTATTTATTTTTCCCTCTAGCAAGGTGAAGTAGGACAGGGATGCTTTTGCATATGGAATTCCTAATTGCCTGCTTCTTGGAAATAAAAGAATGATCTTGATAGCATTGTCTGTGTGTATCAGTAATTAGTGGAGATGTTTGTACCAGTAAGCTGCCAGGTGAATTGAATAAATAACTTACATAATTAGGAGTAATGTGCAACTTAGTTGGTGTCATTTCAGCGGACTTTGCTCTGTTTTACTGACTGTATTGTTTAAACACTATAGTAAAAGAAGTAGCAATATTCTTTAGTACTAAAAGTGCATGACAGTTCTAAAAATGACTTACCTTTTGGTTCCTAACTGACCCTTTCAATGGTCACTTGATGACCTCTCTTTCTTCTGACATGCTGGTTTAGCAATAAAAGCTGCTGCAGTCTGTAGAAGTATCCTTCATATTAAACTGCCGAGTTCTTTGGTCCAAAAAATCTCCCTGAAAACTTGCTGTGGATTGTATATTCAGCATTGATTTTCACAGCTTTGGTTCAGATGAAACTTTGGCAATTAAATGTATTCTGACTTCAAGGGACTGGGACCCTGACTTGTGCCCTTCTGCCATCCTCATTTGGAGACTGTCAGTTCCCCGCATGCTGTATTATGTATAAAGTTCAGAACTTGCTGCTAAACTGGTACTTTTATTCTGTGGCAACTAGTCTCAAAAAAACCAAAAAAACCAAAACCACCCTGACTTGAAAGGAGGAGGGAGAGAAAATGGAATTTCTGTAAACTGTGTTAAATAGCTTTAATGATGCCAACAAGGTGAGGCAAATGCTGATTCAGATGCAGTTTTGTTGTCTTTGCTGCTGATACTTACTGAATAGCAGTGGTGATATTCTGCACTTGCAGGTCTTCTGTCAGACCAGTAGAAATCCTGCATGAGTCTGGATGTCTCCCTTAATTAAGGGTTTCTGACCGGCTCTGACAGAATCTCTAGTTCTGAAGCAAATTAGCAGTTTATGAAGCACTCCTTCTGACATAAATGGCACATTATGAGACACCCTCCCCCCTTTTTTAATACTTCAGAGTCCCTGAAAGAAAGCACAAGTGTTGTTCTACCTAATAATATATGCTTTGTTGGTTGGGTTTTGGTTTTACATGACTGCCATCTTTCATGCTATTTGGGGATCCTGTTTAAAATCCTTTATATACTCTTCGCTTCAGATTTGAATCACTACGCTTTTTTCCCACCAATTTCCAGGACTACTTTTTGTTCATAAGGTCTGTTTGAAGTTTGTACTTCCAATATCCTGCCCTGGGCAGTATGCTTCTTCACACAAGTTCTTATCTTGTAACTTTCTTAATCCATCCAAAGCATTTCTGCTTGTGTGTGTGTGTGTGTTTATTTTTACATGAGTGCACCTTTATATAGGGTTAACAGGAACTACTTGGCTTCTGCTCCCTGTGCTGACCTAATCTGTGTATGACTTGGATACTAAACACTAATTGTTCTCCATATCAGTCCCTAGTGTTCTTATGTTTTTATCAAGAAACAAATCTGGTCCATCTAAGAATGTGAGTTGGGCTGACCTCCATTACTAACATTTTTTTGTTCTTTATTATTGGATGGTTCATGATCATTTACACTCTTTGGGTTTTGGTCTCTTCTTAAATAATGTAATTTTGTGCCTTTTTTTTTCCCCCTCCAATTTTTAAGCGTGTGTGTATACATAACAGAAGATGACAAATTTTCACACAACAAAGCTCTCTGCTGACTTCTCCTACCTGCTTCATATTGTTTCATCCTTAAGTCTTCTTGATGTTGCTTCTTTATGTACCTGATTAGTCAGTTCCTTCTTAATTAAGGCTATTCTACAGTTCACCCAAACCTCTCTAGATTTCCTCGTTTCTTGCATTCTTCTGCTGTTCATTCTGTGACTTTTTACAATCTGCCCACTCTGTGTATATAAACTTTCTGAATAGACATCTGCCAGGTGTCCTCTTGTGCTTTCAAAAAGAACAGCTTTTACAGTGATTACAGACTAGCAATAAACATAGATACTTGTGCCTTATTTCTGTTAGTATATTTGGATTTTAAGTTTTGTTTGTTTGTTTCTGAGGTGGAAGGATATGGTTTGAGGCCTGTATATTTTAAGCATCCTAGTACTATGAAAATTAACCATGGGGTCTTTTTCTTCTGTAGCTCCCTTTGAAAGAATAGGTAAACTTGATCATTATTCTATATAAAACTTTTTTTTTTTTTTTTCCTGCTCAGGTGACAAATGCTCATCAGGAATCCTTAGAGAATCATGTGCGAGTGCAGGCTGCAGCCTTAGATAGCTTTAGTGAAATGAACAGCTCCTTGACATCAGCATCAATAGACTTGCAGGTACATTTTAATAGCTGTTTCACAGCTGACAACTGCCTTTTCTGACGTGGATTTAAAAGCATACGTAAAACATGGATGACAAATACAGATTCTAACACTAAACAAGCCCATAAAGTACTGTCTTGGATATCTAAGGCAGTTAATTTAGGAAACTAAGAAAAAAAATTTCCAACACCTGTGTTTTTTAAAAACCTGTTAAAAAATAGTGTACAATAAAGAGATACTGATCTGCAGCAGACTAATGCTAGTCATGTCTCTACGAAATATCAAAGGTGAAAATGTGATTTGTTCTGTATTGTGCAAAACGGTCCATCCTCTGACCTATTCCTACCTTCACTGGTTAACAGAAATGGAAGTGGCATGTTTGGATGCTAAACACTTGTCAGACTTTACATACCTGTGAAATGTAGCGGGAGGGAAAAGGTGGGAATGAATTTTCTGTTTTAAAGACTTACAAATTCCCACATATCTGAGCTAAACAACTTAATGTTCCCACTTTCTTCTATGTCACAGTTATTCTCAGTCTGGTGCATTTAGTATGTATAGCGTGGCCCTTGGAGAGAAGAAAGGAAGATGGTTGGGAGTAGGACTCATACTGAAATGTATCCATGTTCCTTTTTTTTTTTTTTTTTTTATAGCGTTCCAGGACTTAATTTCACCAAGCATGTTCCTCAAGGAAATACCTTCTAGGAAACAAAAGCCGTAATTGTAAACGTTAAAACTTGCAAAACTGTTCACACTGCATTGACACATCAGGAAACTCTTGAATGTTCTGTCTGTTCCATAATTTCTTGACTATATTAGTTGACCAAATTATTTGTGATTTTTAATATGTCGTTTGTCTCTTTCTTCTAGAAAACTCTAGTGGATGTTACATTGGAGAACACTGATATAAGGGAACAAATAAGGAATTTAAAACATACACACGAGCAATCTATGGAAAAGCTGAGAGAGAAGCAAAAGCAACTGGAAACAGCACAAATTGAAAATCAGTTACTGAAATTAAAGGTGCAGTATATAAACTCCCCTAAAAATATTGCACAGCAAGGGCATTAGGAGGATGTTAAATGAATTCATTGGCATTATTTGTAAAGGGTTCTTCATTCTTCATGCCTTCATCATTCCCTAGAGCTGACATATTCCTGTGAATCAATACTGTTTTAATAAAAAAGAATCTCAGCTGGCAACAGTCAGTCTTTCCATAACATGGGATTACCATGTGAAAATTACCAGGTGAAAATTCAAACCATTAAATGGTTATTACTGTCCATTACTATAAGTAAAGGAATATTATAACTGTACACCGTGTTATAAGAATTTCTTGATGTTTGATTCGTTTATTTGGTATTGCACAGTTTTTAATAGGTAGTCTGTTAAGTCTTATGAGTATATGGTCAGCAGATACATGCTGTAACAGCAAGTGTCTTGGAAAGAGAATTAAGCTATTTCTTTTGGAGAAATGCAAGGGAATAAAACACACACTGGGAGGTTTTATATGCCAGAAAGCTTGACCGTTTTCTCCCCTCATCTGCCAAATGTATTCCTTTAATGTCATTAAAAAAACAAACAAACAAACAAAAAACCCACCAACCAACGAAAAAACCCTCTTCCAGAAACCTTTCTCTCTCTTAAAATTGCTGAAAAAATAGACTAATTTGGATATAGTACTGTATCAGAATTTGTTACTGTGAAATTAAGGTGACTGCTCGTTTATTCATGTTTAATTTTGTCAGAGAAGATGTTTCGTTTTGGCTCTCTAGTGACTTGCATTCATGCTTAATGATAGATGGTTAAAGGAGTGAACAGTTAAAAGAGAGAACATTAACATAACTGTATTACAACTTACAATTCATGTTGTAGTTTCCTCTCATAGTGAAGGTTTACAGGCTATAAAAGTAGCTGTATTTTGTACCTGCTATTGCCAGCAGGAAATAAAAGGAGGGAAAAAACAATTAAAACAAGAAAGCAAAGCTGATGCAATTAAGATTTCAAAATGGAAATTTGGACTTTACTATAAAGGACATGCACCAACAAGTCAGGGAAAGGTATGTCTGCTTCTAAGGGCAGAGAACCGCGGAGTTAAGTCCCAGTGCAGCTGAATGCATAAGGATTAGTTTATCTTCAAGCGTGTCAAGGTCTGCAGAATACATGCACTGCCTTAATGAGGAAGAAGTTTAAATTTTGCCCTCAAAGTTGCAGTTTTATTACAAAGTCAGTGGATAAAATACCTCATTGCTGTCTTTGAAAGTTAAGCGTAAAATTGTTATCAAAGATGCCAAGACACCTGGGATTTAATTCCAGGGTTGAATGTAAGAGGATGGTGTGGAATCTGGGAGGTTAGCAGTTGAAAGGCAGTAACTACCATATGCCATGATTATTTTCTGGGTGGGAGAACACACCCATGTAGCTTATTAAGTAGGTTCAGTTTATTCATACAATCGTAACAAGAACTGAGGTTGGAGACATTGCTTAAGAGTACTATAACAGATGCCCTGATGCATCTGCCTTTTTATGCTTGTTTTTACTCTCCTCATTGCTCAAGCTATAAGTGAGGGAATGACGGAGAGACAATGCCAGAGATCGTATTCCAGTTCAGTGTATCTTAAGGACTCTGGGTTTTGATTGTTGGCTTTTTCTGGATGATATGATTCTTTCAGGCTTCCTGAAATGTGGAAGGTTTTGTGTTGTACTGAAACTTAATTTAACTCCAGTCCCTCTCACAAAGTGCAGGTTACTACCCCTGCCCCAGTGTTGGTCTAGGTGAGATGCCAAAGGGGGCAATTCAGTACAAGTGGAATCCTTCAGAGCTCAGTCCCTTTTCAAAGGATGAAATACACTGTTGTTAATCTTACAGGGTAGTAAAACAGCTTGTTCCCACCATGCAAGATAAACACAAGGGTTTAATAAATCTTTCAGTCCTTGAAATGAAAGAAAAAAAAACAACCCCAAAACCTTAATCATCAGACCCAGGTATTTTGTAGCTGTGCAAACTGTAGTGGTCAGCAGGGAACACATTATTTTTCTCCCAGATGACAGTATATTCCTCCTCTTCCTGACATTCCTGTAGCACTCACAGCATTTCACTATAACCTTGTCTGATTTATAGCATCTCTAGTCAGGGAACTATGTCCTGGACTAGCTATTTTACTTCGCTTTTACTGCGGTTTACGGAGTAGATGGGTTTAAGCTGTGAATATCCTATCTAGTTTTTAATCACTGAGGGTGTGGTTCAGTCAGTGTTTTGAGCCAACATAAGGGGGAAATCCTGTCTCTGAATTACCATTCCTGCCCTCTTCCCTGTAGCAGTAGTAAAGTTTCTGGTACTGTGCTTAAAAATTAACCCTTCCACACCCCTGAGTATACAAATTTTAAGTCTGATTGTTCTCTGATCTGCTTTGCTCCATGGTCACCCCAGTTCTTGTGCCTACACAAAGAGCAGTATGTGAAAAAGCAAGAGTGAGGAGGGAGGATACAGCTGTGTCTTCTAGTTAACAACACATACTTAGGTCCAGCTTAAAATAATTATTGCTTTGAGTGTTCATGGTCATTTAGAAACAGGAGTTGAGTCTAGACCATCTCTAATCTATGCTTCTATAAAATGGGGGGAGACAATATCTTTTCAGTGGGGAAACAAACCAAGTGACTTCGAGACTGTTATGGAAGGGCTCAGTAAAGAGGCATAGCCAGGTCTTGAATAAGCAATGACTAGTTAAATTCAGACAACGTGAAACTTGATGAAACAGTAACTTCTACAAATTCGAATGACTTGTATGCTGGCAGAGTGTTGTAAATGGTCTTGATGCAAATTAAAATCTGCTTCAGCAGTGTCAAATTTATAGCAAGGTAGAACTGAAGTTCAAAGTGTTATTCTTACATCATGTGAACTCCGTTTCTCCTGCTGCCAGCAGTGCTCTACTGACTGATGGGTCAACTGTGACTTTCATCCTTTCCCCTCTCATAGGTGGAGTCGTCGCAGGAGGCCAATGCTGAAGTCATGAGAGAGATGACAAGAAAACTGTATAGTCAATATGAAGAAAAAATGCGAGAAGAGGAGCAGAAACATAAAGCTGAGAAAGAAATCCTCCTAGTACGTATAGCCAGTCTGTAAGAGTGGTGCTTAGCTTGGGTGTCATTTCTCAATCACTTAATACTCCAGAGTTGACATGTGTTCCTTCACTCCTGTCTCTGGGAGTAGTCATGCCACAGTTACTAAGCTTTCCAGCTTTTGGGGTTGTAGGGCTGAGAAAATAATGTGTTCAAACATAGTAACAGTAATGATAATGTAGATTTCAAAGTTTGAAATGGAGTAAGTTGGGTTTTTTAACTTCTGATTCTCTAAAAAAAAAGAAAATATGTCCAATTTTAGTGATAGTTTAAGACGGGGAGGGGGAACAACTTCATTGGAAGCTACTGGAGCACGAACACTTCCTGTCCCCTGGTTTCCCTCCACCCCCAAGTAAAACTTTTCTATGAGCAGTTTTTCATTGCATTTTTCTAACTGGTAAAGATAGATAGTGACTGAGATTGAAGGCAGATTACCAAGTCTCTTTCTATTCATATTGTTTTATATATGAGGAAAGTACAAAGCTGAACATGGCAAACTTTGGTGTTTAAAATGCTATCTTCTGCAACAGCATAGTTTTCTTATGCTGTTACCTCATGGCATCCTCAGAAGGGAAAACAAATATCTAGGAAATGGGTAAAAGTTTTTCTCGGATTTTCATAATGATGCTTCACAAATACCTATGGAATTCAAAGTCCCCCAAATCTTTTGTTTATACAATTCACATTTAGTGTCACAACTCTTTTAGACTTCTGGGCAGGTGTACTGAAAAGCTTTGAGCTCTGCTTCAAAGCTATTAGCCTGGCTCTATGGCCTAAAAAAAAAAAAAAATCCTCATTAATATATTGTATGTTAATGTGACTGTAAATGTTCTTATTTGAAGGAGGAAACAAATCGGCTTCTGAAGGCTATTGAAGAGGCAAATAAGAAGATGCAGATTACAGAAACAAGCATACAGGAAAAAGACCAGAGAATCGGTGAGCTGGACCGGCTGATTGAACGCATGGAAGAGGTATGAAAGTTAGTTGATTGCCACCTTTAAAGGAAATGCAGAAGTACATGGAGGAAGTTTGGGGTTTTGGGGGGTTTTTTTGGTTGTGGTTGGTTTTTTTTTTTTTTTTTTTGGTCTGCTGCTCAGTACCCTGCTCAGTGACATACCATTGCTGTTTGCATCTTACTTAGTTATTGTTTCCATATAAGTAAGTGGACCTGGACTACCATAGAGACACTGTGATTAAGTGGTGGTTCTATCTTTGTAGTGGTCTTTACAGTCAGGGCTGCCTAAAGTGTCAAAATTTATTTAGCAAATTAACCATTATTTTAAAGAAAGAGTTTAAAAAGACCATTCAGTCTTCCTTCAGTGTGCAAGGTCTCCTAAGCCTAATGAAGCAGTAATCATAAATGATCCAAAGTCTCCTAGAAATGCTGTTTGTAGGTCCATTAAAATGTGTTTTAGTTACAAATAGACCTTACTATTTACTGATTGGAATTGTATCTCCAAATTTCTCCACATGTGGGTGAAATGCTAAACTGAAAGCTTCAGACTAAAATGTTTTGAGTTTTTTTTGTGGGTATGTAGCATCTACTTAATCTTCTAAATAAGATATCTATCTTATTTAGGTTATGGCTCAGAATATTTTGAGGAGAAAAGAAAAAATCATTTTTACTGCCTTTTAATCCAAAACTTAGGTTCTTCCTTTCCTGGTAGCATTAAACTTTTAATTATTCCTCTCCCTGGCTAAATACTCCCTACCAAAATGTAATTGAGAGCAGGTTTTTGACACTTTACTTTTAAAGCTCTGAAAGCAGAAGTGTTTTGAGACATTTACCCCTTGTGACACTGGTAGTACTACTGTAAAACTAATTGTCGCAGTTTTTGCATTGCTGCTTTTTATTTCCTGCTTTTCCTTCTACTCTTTTAGGGACTTTGCTCCAGGGCAAAACTCAGACTAGTAGTCAGATGATGATTATTTTAATGTATTGTTAAGCCTAAGAGTATCACAGTACCTCTCCTTGCATAGTACACTGCATCTGAATATAATTTGTTGAACCTTTTCAGATATCTGAAAAAGCTTTATATCTTCTGTCTCAAATAGTTGCGGTGAAATTTTCTCTTCGTTTTCTGGTATCATTCACCTAACTGAGAATGAATGTTATTGTTTACTCCTTAGACTGAATAGTGTCACTCTAAATGGTATAAGAGCAGCCCTTCCAAAAGACTCCGATGGTCTTGGATGTACTTTGGCATTTCTCATTTCATTCAATAGCAGGCATCTCATTACCTTTAAAGATCTATGCCTTGCTATCTAAAATACACAAGCAGAGAGCATTCTAGTAAGTGGAGGGAATACAATCTTCTGTTCTTACAAGTGAAGTCTTTTTTCACCAATTTTAGTTTAGTATAGTAAAGATTTTTTACCGAGAGATAGGTTTCTTTAAGCCAGTGTTGTTGGCTTGACTGGTTAGTCTAATGTGCATTTGTATTGAGCCCCTTTTGTCTAATGCTTGCAAATCTATTAGTAGAATTAGTGATTACAATGAGAAATCATTCAGCTTAATATGCCCCTTTAGTAGCTCCATTAACTTCATCTGGGCTTCAGCCTATAGCTTGTAAGTATTATGCAGTGAATAAAGAATTGCAATATAATCCTTAAGTACAGATGAGTTTCTTCACGTTGCTTGTTTAATTTGCTCTTATCTGGCTGATAGTTGCAGAGTAAAACTGAATGTCTCTTAAATTCCCATTAAAGTGGATAGCAGACTCCTCTGTTAATTTGTGTTGACTCAGTCCCCAAATCCTCATAGATCTTCATGAGCACTGTGCTGGTGGACACCTAAAAAATAACCAGGAATATTTTTTGGGAAGAAAATAGAGCAATACCTTTTATCTCAGTCTTGGGTTGAGACATCTTTTTGGTGGGATAACATGGAAAATTTGACATTTATGTAGTTAAAGATTGTGATGACTCATCTTTTTAATTTAAAAAATTCTGCTTCGAGTACAACCCTACATCTTCGAATAGGAAATTGAAAACTCTGATCTTATTTCCATGCATAGCTGGGAATTTGATTTTTATTATTATGCATTCTGTGCTCCTTGGCTATAGGAAATGCGTGAATTTTGTTTAATCATTTTCTATTTTAATTTCACAAGTGATCTTTTGAATTGCAATGAAATATGCTTTGTGAAGCCTTTACATTTTGACATATGGAGAACTGAAGGATAACATTTATTGTTTAGGAACGTCACCAGCTGCAAAAACAACTCGAACTAAATGAAATACAAATATCTGGAGCAAAATCTGACAACAGCTCTGACAGTGAAAGGTGAGATATGTCTTGTCTGGGACTTATAGTATTGCTAGGAAACTTTAGGGGTTGGTTTTTGAAGACACCTGAATTTTACTTTTTCTAACTTTAAAACTGCAGTCTGGTAGGGATTGTCCATCTGAATGTAAGCTTATTTACATGTAAAATATCAAGAGGATTAATTTTTGCAACAAAACCACTTTCATGCATCTTTCTTGAAAAGTTGTTTGCAAACATGCAGAGTACATTTTAGACGGAAAAAGTTGTGACATATTTGTGGATTGCATTTTTCTTAAATCTGCATTCCCAAATTCAACACAGTATGATCCTGACTATGAATACTTTCATTATCTCCTTCTAGGCTGCTCAACACAGTTTTAAAAGACATTCTGTATCCTATATTAAGCTGTACGACATCCCCTTTGAAAAGATGAACTGTTGAAGAGAGCAAGAGTTTTACATGTAACTGCCAGAGGTGTCTTTTTTTTTGTATAAAAGAGGGAAAGCGGCAAATATATTTGAGGCTTGGAGGGGCAGGTTTACACATGTGGTGCACATTAACGTAAACACATGAACAAAATGAAGGTGTGGAAGAAATCTGTCATGTAGCATCACAGTGCAGAAATAATCTATGAAGTTATTCGGGGAAAGTGAGGATGATATCATTGGCAGTGAGACCTCTGTGAATGTTTGTTCTCGAAAGCATGAGGCTTAGAAGAAAGATCTAGTGGTGTGGTGGCACCTGGATGTGCTGTTTCTGCCCACAGGTGGCAGGTGCATCTATTTGATGCTTCTTTGAGACTGACAGAACACCATGACCAGGCACAAGAAAGCTTCAAGGAAAGCCAGAGGCAAAGTTTCAAGAGAAATCTATCCAGCACTGAAATAGCGTAAACTGCTGTTGGAGTGAAAATTGCATCTGCCACTCAAAGGTTTATATGACACTACTTGAGTGGGTAAAGATGAATTATAAGCAGAGACTGAATAATTGTACTTGATAACTACTTATATTTCTGTGGCACCCAGAGGTTGAGGTTTTGGCACCCCGCTGTTCTGTAGGAAGCGTAAACATAAAAGGAGGTCCCTGCCGAGAGCCTCTCACTGCCTAGTTGTATTGATCTGTGACCAGCTTATCCGGTTTCAGGGTAATAATGGCTTTTCACAGCAGCTTGTTAAAATAATAATTTAAAGTGAACAGATGTTGCATACAACATAGAATATGGAGATAAAAGATAATTGCTTTCTTCCTTTACCTCTGGATAACAGATACTCTTCTCGCTTCAGTGAATCCTGCCCTGTCCACTCAGCATGAAAAGTTATGCTGCAGTAAAAAAGGGTAAAGGCAATGTTCAGACATGAATCTGTGCAATACAAACAAGCACACAGCTGCAATCTCTGCAATGCAAGCAATGAATCTGTGTTCAGATGCTGAAGTCTGTTCTTAAGTTCTCTTTACTTGTCTGCACCCAACCAGACACTTGAGCTCCACCTGAGGAAGGACCTCTGTTCCATTGCTCCATTGCTATCAGTGCTTAAAATTCTGAATCTTTCAATGAGAGACTAAATACGTGTTACAATTGCAATCAAAATGTAATTGTGGATTTGTAAGACTTTAATATGCAGGATTGAAAAAACCTGCAGCAATGCCTTGATTTTTTGAGTCCTTGTCAAAGTGCTGCAGTTACAATTCTGTAGAGTACTTCACTGTTAATAGAGACTTTCTGGGAGGAAACAGCATACAATTCAGTCATTCATTGGAATCATGTCATACAGTTTGCCATCTGCTGCTTTGCCTTAGAATGGTTGTTCTATTTGCAGCTTCAACAGTTTCTTCTGCTGTGCCCAGACCAAGATGAAGAAAGCCTTTTTGTTTTTAATTCCCCTCCTCCACTTCTCAAATTCTGTCTAGTCCTGAACCTAGGAGTACAGAAGTTTATTTTGTAAGCAAGCAATTGCTTTCTTTGAAGAATTTCAAGAATTGTACGTTCAGATAAAAATGGAGACTCCCATGGCCCACATGCCAAAAATTTATTAAAAAGCTTCCCTCCTGTTTCTTTGCATATTCTAAGACTACTTTTTTGGAAAGCTTTCAAACCAACTTGTGGCAGGAGTTCTGTGGGTGTTCACTTTCTGTGTTAAACAGATTTGAAGAAATGTAGAATCTGTCTAGAGAGTCATCCATACAAACTTAAAACATCCACAACAATTCCTGCTGACTGTTGATGAGTTAATACTACTCCAGTTAGCATTCTGCTACTGTTGGCAACTATGCCAAATCCTTGACTCAAGGCTTCCCTGTAGCAGGAGAGCTTTTAAAAGGGCACCAGCAGATGTACTTCCTGGCTTTTATTTAGTATTTATTTCCAAAAAGTTTGCAGGTGGTAATAAGTCAGGATAAAAGTGTCTTTCTGATGATAAAGATCTAGTTGTCTAAATGCCTTTCACTTCAAGGAAAAACAGACATCTTAAGGAGATGAGCTGTGTCACATTGTTTAATTGTCAGCACTTCAGGCTCTGACTAAGCATGCCAGTATGCAAGACAAAGGTGAGTTAACTTGGGTGGAGGCAGTGACTTTGGCTAAAAGATTACCATTAAAATGTACTTCGGACAAATTGATATCTGTCAGTGGAATTTGACTTGCCTACCTCTTGACCTAGCGTTCCTGATTTATGGTGGGATTGTGGGGGTTGTTCTTGTTTTGCTTATACTCCATAGCTCCCCACTGATATGCTTAATTCTTCCATGTTCTGCTAGGTCACAGCATTTGGAAGAGGTAGCAGCTAGCCTAAGAGAGCGAATCAAACATCTGGATGATATGGTCCACTGCCAACAGAAGAAAGTCAAGCACATGGTTGAGGAGGTGAGATCTAGTAAAACAATTCTGAGTCTTTTGGGAACACTGATTCTTTTAGTACATAATCCAGAGAGAGCTCTGTTCTGTGTGCAATTTCCTTATGCCACCTTAGTTACAAACAAAATGGAACATGAGTTAAGCATCTGGAGCTAGTGAAGCAGAAAAACTAGGTGAAAGCAGTTTAATCCAGTGGCTGTGGGTTATATACTGTGATCTTTAGGCTGACACTCATTCTGGAACTCTTCATGGTAGTCCAGGAAATACAACATAGAACTTGCAACTTAATTTGACGCATTCGGAGGGTAACTGCAGAAACAATGCAAACTAGTCATCAAGGGTCTCCTTCCTGTACAGAAGTGGAAGGCAAAAACTGCCCTTTATTTTTTTAATGTGATTCCTCACAGAAATAGGGGGGCAAACACAGTTTTTCACCACTCATCTTTTTTACCCCAGTCTTGGGACACCATCTTAGCTGATATAATGTCCTGTAAAATTTTAAGTGGCATTCTGCTGGAAAGCTGCTTCAAGCCACAAGCTACCTATGTGCCAAGAAACTGTTTAGCAGTCGGAAGGCTGTGATTGCAAACATTCCTGTTTCTCCAAGTGGATGAAAGAATGACATGGGAAATAGGTAAATTAAGTTTAAATTGGAGCTTTACAAAGCAGACTGACAGCACTATTACACTGAGCCTTGCTATTGCACAGAGGATAGGCATTTATGAAATATCTTTTATTTGTCTTTGGACACCACACATTCACAAAATCAAATGTTTGGAAACCGTTCTAACCTAAGGCATTCTTTCTGCATTCACAATGTGCTATTATAGGATTTCTGATTAGACATGGAGTTTTTCCATTTTTATCAAGGTGGTATTTTTTTTTATATGTATATATAGATCTCCTATATTTATATATGTACATTTAACGAAGTCTGGTTTGTTTTAGAAGATTCTGATGTAGTCCTGCTGTATAATCAGATGTGTGATACTAAGTGTCTTTTACAGAGAGGGATGCAAAAGTATCTCTCTCTTTGCATTAAAGTTCTTCTGTGGTATCATCAGTACAGAAGACTGGTATAAAGTCTTCAGGTTTTGTTTCTAGTTCAGTTTGCCATTTTCACTATTTTCCAGCATCATAGCAGGTGGCCTAAAACTGAGATAACAATCTTATACCATGGTGTTCTATGAAGGAAAACTTCTTCTCCAATCTAATAATCCAGTCCATCTAATTAATGGATTATGGGAACAATTATTTAATCTTTTTTGCATCTCTGTAAGCCAGCCATCATATTATGAGCCTTTTTTGTTCTCACCAAAAGTCCTAAAGGACATGTTACTTTGTGATACATGTGGCAACCCAGATGATTCTAGTACTATATAAGAGGATGGTGGCCTAAACTTTGCCCTTTATTACTAAATTTATTTTAAACTGCTGGATGTAACTTGACCTCCAGTGGGCTGCATTGGTGTAACAAATACTTTCAGTTCCATGGGGTGTTTTGGCAAAAACATGTGTAAAGCTTAGGCCAATGATTATTATTTCATAAATATTAGGTTTAATGGGTGAGTTTAGCTTGCTGATTCCTTGTAACGTATCTTTGCTGGTGCCTTCATATACACAGAAAGTCCTTCTAGGTCTTTTGGTTATCCTATTTTACAGGTAGAATGTTAGATGACCAACTCACTGCTTAGCTGTCAAATGTGTCTGCTTTTAATTGATGTCTGACTACCAGCTTTTCAAAATCAATTAAATCTCTCTGCAAATCCTTGACTGCCATGTAGCCACAGGGAATATATTCTTGCTCTCTCCTTTAGTGTCGTCGTGTGTTTCAGTTTTTCTTTTAATTCAGGTTCCTTGAGAACTGCATGAACACCTGTAGCTACATCTGTATTTTCACTAGTGAGCTAACTAAAGACTCCTGTAACAGAGGTTTGATCAGGTCAGATGGTACCAAATACATTAGGCACTTAATGGTTTTTTTTTTTAATTTTGTGCTATCCGTCGTTTGTGTTTGTACTGTGTTTGAAGAAATACCGACAATATAGTTGGCATGCACTATTTTAAACTGGACTATTTTAATTAAAGGCCTAAAAATAGCAGCTTTAGTAGTAGAGAGAAGAGTAGCTGTCCACCATGAGGGAAGATAAAAAGCACTGCAGATGTGTATGCCCTGAGCTATCCATGCATGTGGTATTTTTCATGCTTTTGTGCTCTTCTCTACGTAAATATTAGAAAAGTATTTTTAGGCTTACTTTAAGCAACAATTACTAACTATGGCACAGAAGCTGAGAAATTGGCAACAAAAATACTTCTTAAAAGGTAGGCTGTTTAAAACGAATGCTATCTGAAGAGTCTGTTCTGGAGTTACGTTAAAAACTAGGGAGCAGCAGCACTAAACATACTTTCGAGAGTAAATAGGAATGGTTTTGTAATTGCGCTACTATTTAAGTCCCAGAAAATGTGTTCATCAGGGTATATTTAAATGCATGCCCTCTCTACATTAAATTTAACCAAATGCAGAATGTAATGGCTAGGAATATCTAGAAAAGTGTCATGAAAACCTCCCATGTTACTCGTTATTGCAATACTTTCATGGCTGGTATCTGTAAAATAACATTCCATCTTAGGGTTTATGAGGGTCTTATAATGATCAATAACTTGCATTTAAACAATATAATTGAGAAAGAAAGAAAGAATTATCAAAGCACCTAGAAAGCCTGCTTTCTGAAACACTTAGCTTCTCAGTTGCATGAGAATAGACTGAGAACAGGCTAACCTGGGAAACTCAGAAGAGAACTGGAAAGAAAGTAAATAGTCAAAATTATCAGCAGTGCTTTCGTTAGAAGCTGAAACAAAGCTACTGTATGAACTAGGTGAGAATGATGGTTAAGCCCATGCTTGCTTGACTACAGGATGAGCTTTATCTAGTATTAATCTTGGTATATTCGGACACAGATCTGAAGTATAAATGAGGGGTTTATTCTTTCAGTGTAAACCACAATGGGTTTACGCTGTTATCATCTCCAGTTTAGACAAAGTGCAGCTACAGAAATGAACATCATTTCAAAGGGTGCTGAACAAACAAGATATGCTGCTTCAAACTCGTATGGAGAACTGTCAAAATTGAACAAGTACCGAGACGAATCTGCTGGCTGAAGGATCACAAAATAGGTTGCTCTTCAGGCCTTTTTAGGGAAAGATAACAGATTATTTGCAAGTGACAGATGCAGGGCATTCTGTAAAAGAACAGCAAGCAGTCAGGAGGAAGTGAAAGAGAAGCTTTTATGGTGGAGTTTTGTGATGCAGTAGGCAGGTGTAACACCTCCAGTGCTGTTTTGATGGCATTTAAAAGTGTGTTAGGAGGCTGTGGTCAGTCCCAGTCTAGGCATGCATGAAAGGGGATGCTGACAGAGAAGCACCAAATGTAGGAAGCCATGGAGGAAGAGAGTATTAAAGCCTTCCTTTTCACAGGACCCATCTTGTTGGTACTGAATGCAGTAGATATGTGACCTGTGGAATTGAGCCTAGGCAGAGAAGGACAATCACAGTTCAGTGTGCTTATACTCCTTAGCAAAGAAATAATTTGCTTCTAATTTTTTTCTCTGAAAATAAATCCTTCCATCTCAGGCATTGATAGAATCTTTTTCAACTTGACCTAGTGAAACCAATCCTAAATTAAATAGGAGCATAGAAAATAACTTTCAGAAGAAAATAAATGGAAGAAAAAAAATGGAAGTTTGCTGGAGTCTGTGACCTTCAACATCTCTGTGTGTTAGATCCCACGCACACCCATTTTTCAGCCTTGTAGGTATTCTCTGCTGTGAGAGCCAAGATCACAGCGCATTGGAGCACCAGCTGAGCAGAAAGTTATCCTGCATAATCTTAAAGCCTCATGCTCTCGTTAGAGAGAGATTGCAGA
Source organism: Nipponia nippon (assembly GCF_047370975.1). Classification (NCBI taxonomy): domain Eukaryota; kingdom Metazoa; phylum Chordata; class Aves; order Pelecaniformes; family Threskiornithidae; genus Nipponia; species Nipponia nippon. The sequence continues at coordinate 33,677,989 of NW_028262413.1, read as the reverse complement.
TGATTTAAGGCTGACAGATTTATCCCTGTGTTGAACTTCTGTTAAATAAATCTATTTGTTCCCAGCTTAGTGCAGTACATTTTACATGAAGTGCTGGCAGTTGAAAGTGCAGGACCTGCATTTGGCAGGAGTGTAGAAACCCAGCCCTTTTCTCATACTGTACATAGCAGGCTTTGAAAAAAAGAGTGAGAAGAGACAGATGGCCAGAGTGGGTCACCCAGAGCTCAGTGGTGAAATCAGTGAAAATTATTAATGGTAGACTCAATTAGCTTTTCTTCCCTCTCTTTCTCTCTCTCCTCTCTCTTCTCTCTTCTCTTTTCTTCTTAGCCCTTGCCTTTGTAGCTATCTTAAAGTATGGCTGGGCAGAGAGAGACTTTCAAAGACAATCCAGGAAGAAGCCAGTTTGATCAGAGGAAGAATTTGCAGGGAGACTCACAGCGTGAAAGGTGGAAGCATGCAAACTTCAGGCCCTTCCGCTAAGGAGTTTCCAATGCAGAGACAGAATTGGGCAGGCAGATGCAGGCACAGAGGCGCTATGGGAGGGCCGGGAAGCTGCTACCACGTTGTTTCTTTCAGGGTTGAAATTGCTGTTGTTCTGTGAGAGGGGTGAAAGCTTGTCTTGTAAGTTATCTGTTTGATACGGTCAATCAGTTTATCCTGTCTCTGCCAGTGTAGGAGATGCAAGAGTGTTTAGTGCAAGATAAATGAAATGCAAAACATTGATTTTAAATCAGCAACAGAAGTATTTCCTGGCTTGATCTCAATTTGAAACCTGTAGAGATTTAAGAGAGCTTTAGTTTTTGAGATTTGTGCAATTGACACTGAAATGGATTGCAGTTTCATGGCACAATAAGCTTATTTTATATGTAATATTGTTTCATTGTTGAGAAGCAGGAGGGGGAAGGAAATAAGCATTTACATTTTGTAAGCAAGGCAAGTGGGTTGATGCAGATATAGGGAGCTGTTCTGAAGGGGACTGAGAAGAGAAAAGGATATTTGATTCCATGCCAAGAAATTATCTACAGAACTCGGATTTCACATGAAATTCCCCTAACTACTGAATTGAACTGTCTCTAGGTCATGGCCCATGAGCTGTTCTCCAGCTTTAGTCTCAGATTCCTTGGATAATAAATGGTGACCAAACGCCAGGGAGAAGCTGTATCCTGTTCTGTTGTGGAAGATACTTGCATGAAAGGACAAAGTGCTAATGAGCAAATGATATCGCAAATACAGAAGATACATTGTATTGCACAAATGGGGAATAAAGAAGAAATTTTCCCACCCAAAACTTAATAACCAGCTGAAAACTTCTGTGTCAAGGTACTCCAACTCCAGATACATAGCAAAATATCCCAGTTTTAATATGGAGGTACAGTTTCAATTTTAGGTCAAGTAAAAGAAGCCACACAGAAGCATAGAGGATGAGAAGATGGAATTACCAGCCACAAACAGATGCCAAATTTTTACTAATCAAAATCTGCATTGCATAGTACCTACAGTAAAAAACAAAACAACAACAACAAAACACACAACAACAAATGTAGAAAGAGAAACCCACCTTGGGAGCTTGGAGGAAGAAGATAAATGGCAGGACATAAATAACTTACCACCACCCCCAATTCAAGTGTTTGGCATGCCTCAGTGGACTTGAGCAATGCAGTATATTGCTTATCTGTTGGCAGAAGTAGAATCACTGCTGGTGTTTGGTGCGAGTGTTTATACATGCATAGCATCAGCTCTTTCAGCTGGGAATTGCCTGGCCAAGTCATTAATTAGAAAACTTGCACACTACTAAGGTAGCTCTTAATAAGGTGGGTTGAACTGTTAGACAATGTGCCAATGTTTATAACTCATTAGGACATCTAGGCCCTGTGAGCCTGCTTTAGCAACAGATGTACATCAAAGAGTGGTATAATGTGTTTATGCAGCTTGTTAGTTTAGGAAGGTCTCTAAGTTGGTGCATTAACTTAAATCAATCAGTTGTTTGCTTTTTCTTTAAATACAATCTGAGTTTTAAAATAGAAAAAAGTATTGAGGGGTTGCTCAAGTGATTTAAGGAGGATTAAAAGGCGAAGGTGCTTATTCCTATTTACTGTATTATGTTCCCTGAAAAAATTTCAACACTCTTGACTAGCCTCTGATAAATACCACTTAAGGTCCAGTGAAATATTGGACTGAGTAAAGCCTTGTTCTCCTTCTACACCAATTACCTCTGAGAGTTCAGGCTGATGTTGCAACGTCTTGTCTGTCTTGTTTTGTATCATATAGTATGTGTTTGTCCTGTGTTTAGTCATATTTATGACCAGTTTGTTCATGTCTCTGTATCAGTGTTACAGATGCCCAATCCATTAATGGTAGATGAATAAGGAAAATACATGATACTTGAATAATATATAATACTTAAATATATTAACACTGTCATGTTCTGATAAATATTTTACACTAATGGATGATAATATCAAGTGGTAAATGTTGACTGAGTTTACCTAACAGCTGGATCTGTTCCAATCCGATAGATCACTGTATATTTCAAGCCTCCAGAACTGTGCCTGAATACACAGAATAAAATAGTTTGCTATTTCAGACTTTCTTTATAAGGGCTCTACAATTGGACACAACTTTAACTCTCTCTTAAGATGCTTTTTCCTTCTGCTTTAATTGCTTTGTAATTCTGTTGACTTCCCTTCTAATATCACTACTCGCATGTCCAGCATTTCTTCAGAGACTCTTCTTTTAGGTCTCATGATTCTCCTCTTGACTGTTCTTCTTAGGTGTTCTATCCATGAGATCAATTTAATGCTGTTGACTTGTACGTCTAGCTCTCCATCTTAGTGAAGCAAAGTTTACTTGCTTGGTGGAGCAAGAGAAAATCAGAAGGGCAGCTCTTCCTAGAAAGTATTTAGACAGTCCATTTAAGTAGCATGACAATTTTGTTTGGTATTTGAGGAGATGTATTGGAGACTATAAAGTGCAGTAGTGAGAAAGAAACAGATCTTCATTGATGGGATGGACAAGAATTGAATTTTCTGCGAGTTGCTACAAGATAAAGTGACAATATCTGGAGGTTGAGGGAGTTTGAGAGAAATGACCTCAAGGTTTCAGAAGGAGGCAAAAGCATAGAGGTGGTAACAGCAATAGGACTGAATCAAGGAGGAGAGAGCTTGAAGAGAAGTGCTGTGGCCATATTAATCCTGAGCCAGTGGATAAATTCAGGATGATTCACATTGCATATGGGGCCTTATGTGCTGATTCCGATCATTAGAAATTGTAGTGGGCATGTGAAATGCAAGCTGCACACCCAGCGCACTCTGCAGGGAGCTTCATGGATCCTGCCATGACGGGGAGAGATCAGGTGCCCTTCCTGCCAAATGGATCCTGCCAAATGCCGGGGATTGAAGTGGGGTGGCCGAAGGGCTGAGCTCGCGTGCACCCTGCCACGTTGGCCTGTTGCCGGGCGCAGAGCTCCTGAGCAGCGTGCGTGTACTGAGTGACTGAGCCAGGGACTTCATCTGTCCTAGTTGTTAGAGCACTGGGGGGAATGTGTTCTGCTCCCCAGCCCCTGGGATGGCCTAAGAGCACGTGGTGCCCCTCAGTCGCTGGCAGACCAGATAAATTCCAAACTGTAGCTTCAGCCTTGTAGCTCTTCCCTTCCCAGTTTTGGAATAGTCTCATGTCTCCCAACCGGAGAAGGGAAAGCAGGAGCAATGAATACAGTGGGGTGGGGGAGGTAAGCGAGAATGAAGTGATAGGAAAAAGGGTGATGGTGTGGCTCAGGGTTGCTAAATTCACATTTTTACTGTTAGCCAAACAGTTTTGAAAGGAATGAGTGGGTCATTAATGTAAAATGATATTGCTAAGTAGGTTGCCAGTTTTGTTTGACTGCTTGTTGTGGACCTGAAGGTTGTAGAAATGAAGGTGGTAGAAACGTGGAGGGAAAAGAACAGCTAGTCAGTCTAACAGTGTAAGTCTGGACAAGAGGTAAGTGCTAGGGAAGGTCTGGGCACTTCTAGAGAAGGTTGGAAGAGGAGAGGCTGAAGGATATACCTGAATAGTGCTTGTAGAAAATTATGGAAAAATCTGAGAGGGTGAAGGATGTACCTGAATAGTGCTTGTAGAAAATGATGGAGAAATCCGAGAGGGTAGTTGTGCAAAAGCCAGATTTGGGAGCACGTTGCTGATCTGTCAGTGAGCTGAAATGCTGAAGTCTGCCTACACAGCAAGAATGAGGTAGATTATAGACCTTGGGCATTGAGCAAAGAAAATGTAGGAACATCTTGGTGATAATTTTGTCCTGGAGTCAGTCCAGAAGTGACTCAGATCCAAGAGTCAGTCCATGGAAGTTGAGAGTCTTTGGCTTGCACTGATTTGTTTCTGACCCTAGGCTATTCTGGCCACCACCTGGGCCCTCAGTTCAGTATTGTTTGACCTATCTTGCTCCTCCTCTTCTTCTCCTTACCTTATATTCAACCAAAAGTCAAAATCTATTGCTCTGTCACCTGCTAGTTGTTCTCTTGCTTTATGCAACTCCTTGAAACAAAGACACTCTCAAGACTTGAGTTTGTGCAATACAGGTTTATGGTGCTGTAAGTGTTACCATCTTATTTTAGTTCACCATAACTAACATTTTTATGGAAAAATCAAAATGACATTAGGTAGCAAGGCATGAATTTCATTTCTGAAGTGCTTTTACCCAATATCAGCGTTATGATCCGGTGTTCCTGTTACATTCCTCTCTCAAAGGAAACCATCACTTTTACTTTATGCAATGTGACTTATATAAATGTATTGAATTGATGTTGCATTTTATTTAATATAGTAATATATTGATATAATCCCCTAAAGTTATTCCTGGTTTTCCTGGTTTCCTGTGACATATCCCCTCAAGGATTAATCAAATCAGGTTTCCTCATGCCTGGTGCTAATGGCATAAGATGATGTGTACTCAAGTCCTTAGTCAGTAAATAAACTTTTTTGTAGTGAACTACTCTGGTGGGATGTGTCATCTATGTCAGGCCTATGGGTAGGTTTAAAGGTGTGTCATAACTTTGGAAGTTGTTTCAGCCCTTGGACTGCAGTAGCTGCTGAGACAAGTAGTTGGCCATGTGTCTGGGGGCGCAGCATGCCCGTATGAAGTAATACGGGTGCTCTGCTACGTTCTGGCCCTGCTTTCCTTCTGCAGTGGCCTCAAAGGGTAGCTCTACTGCATCTGGGGAGCAGGGACTGCGAGAGTTTTTTTCCTGGCACTGAAACAGCCTCTCTCATTTTAGCCGCTGCTGAATTTATTCCTCCTGGAACGTATTTGGTCTGTGTGGTTGTGTCTTTGAGTTCATAATGTTCTAAAGATCCACCAAAAAGTTTTATGTAAGTTACCCAATTCACAGCCTTATCGTATCTGTATCTGCATGGTCTAATCATTCCGTTCTGTTTCACTGCCAGACTAAGACTTTGTGCATGTGATGATACAGTATCACATCGTCTCTTCTCCATACTGTAGAGGAGAAGGCTTATTTTAAAATTCTGGTGTAATTCTTCAGAGGGACAAAGTAGATCGATTTAATGGGTGCTGACTGGTTCTATGTAAAGATGTTAAAATGGAACAGGGAGTGCTGTTGTGTATGGTTCAGTCTGCCAGTCTGCTGAGGATTCTCACACACACACAGAAAAAAAAGTAAAAGCAGTAACATTCCTGACAAATTACAGAATGTCTTTTTGGAGTTCGCGTTTGTGTTTGGGAAGGGGAAGAAGCTGTTTGTCAAGGTCTTCCTCTTTCTATTCTCTGTTAGATTTTTAAGGTGTCCCTGCTCATTTTTCCCTTCAGACTATTCTAGTTGAAATAACTCAAAAACATCCTTAGGGAGTTCGTGTCTCTGTAGCCAATGTGAAGAATAAACAAATATAAGCTTAATTTTAACTGACACTAAATCTATTTGTACACAGTACTGGTAAACTTTATGGTTACTGTCACAGTTTATTTCATGTCTTAGAGCCTTTGTATCATAGAGTGACTATAACTTAAGGTAAATGGCTATGAAACACAAGAGTTTGGTCTTGCTTTTGGATAATAGATAATCACTTATGTGGAAACAGAAATATTTTGTCTTTGATGTAAAAAACAGAATAGGCAGCTGATGAGGTATATTATCTTCAATAACAAGAATGGGTATCTGTCAGAGCAAAACCCTTCCCTGATCACATAGCTGTGCTTGGCTTCAGTCGTCTTTGTGTTGTACTGATTACTGGTGTTAAAATTATCTCCTTGTATGCATAATAGGAGAACAGAATATTAATAGAGACGACTCACTTGAAAGTCCTAAAAGAACAGTTTATCTTTTCTGAAGTGGAATTTATTGGCAGTACTGAAGCTATTGAACCAGTGAAGATATAGCTGACTTGATTTAGTCATACTGTTAAACAAAGTTGTAATTAAATATGAACATCAAAATATGTTCTATGATTTTCTGAAAATGCTACAAGCTTTGTGTTTCTGTGATTTGAAAACTGAAATGATAATAGCTTTAGATGACATGGATAGTTTTTACATGCACTTTAAAGTAAAAGAAAAAAAGGAAATATCTGTTTTTGGGAAAGATGGATGATGATAGCACTCATTCTGTAACTGTTCAGCTGAAAACACTTACTGTATGGAGTTTACACTTTAGCTTTTCCAAGTAATAACTGATCATTGTGTCAATGAGATGTGATAACTGAAGATCATGAAGACTAAATTAAAGTTGAGTTGGTTTTATAACTTTTCATTTTTTGGTTTAATTTATGCATTTGTTTTGCTTCATTTTTTTCATAGTTCTGTATGTTTTGGTTGAAATGTTTTATAACACCTAGCAGTAAATTTTTGGGAGGATGATAGTACTACTGTTGTTTTGATTATTGTACTTTCAAGTATTTTATTATTCTCTTTTTAGCAGGATGTGAATATTTCTACTAATCATTGTTTCCAGACATGGTGAAAAGTTTTACACTGGTGGTTTTGAAAGGGTTTGTTAATGTTCTTCACAAAATTGATTTTAAGATATAGAGTTAAAAAGTGACTGGTGAGAGTGCATGGAAAATTTGACCCAAGTATTTAGAAATGGTCTTTCTTGCATATCAATGTAACATAATGACTGCCAGGAAAAATTAATGCATTCTGAGCTTTCCTTGATTCCAGTTTGGCTGCTCTACAAAATGAATTCACTTTAGTAAAAGTCCACGAAAGTTTTTACTACCAAATACTTATTACTTTTTTCCTTAAAATTGTATCAATGAAGCCCACAGACAATCAATAACTTGACAAAATAAAGCTACCTCACTTAATGTGAAGTTTTATAGAAAATACCTTTTTTTTTAATTAAGCATAGGTATTTTTATAGTTTTCTTGTGATAAAAAAGCTATAGGCATAGATCTGAGTTTGTTTTTTTTTTTCCCAGTGTTGGCATATTGCCCAAAAATATGAAGGAATGTGTGGGATGCACACTTTTCTAGTGCTGTAATGGCAGTTTGAATATCTTTCTTTCCTCATCTAACACAGCTTTAAGGGGTGTACTTTTTTATATATTCATAATAGAGACTTCACTAAAAGCTGTGCATGGCAGACTTTGGCATTCCATTTGTGATGTGAGCCATCCATTTACTAGCTTGGTTTACTTCTGATTCTGCTTTCAGGCTTAAGAGCAGAAACTTTTTATATCTTTAATTTACTTTAATGAATTGTGGAGATGATTGCCTTAGATAATGCCCTGTTTGGTAAAGCAGAAGTTGTTGGCTGGGCTCTGCCTAGTTGAAGAGAGCTGGCATGGAGCTGGGAGAGGGGTTTAGCTAATGATGTTGCCGCACCTCAGTTGAGAGACACATTCCCATGGACTTAATAGGGGGAAAATACGGTTTTTGACTTCCATGTCATCTGAGCTGAAATGGCTTGTTCAAGAAAGGTCGATTGATATTGGAAAAATTACTGACCTGACACCAATTAACACTGAGAGCAAAAAGAGTATCCACTGCTATCAGCTTTCCTTGCTGTTGCTGCAGGACAAGACTTGCATGAGCACAGAACACAGTGGGAAATCTGTCTTCTCCCAGTTCTTACCTGCACGCAAATATGATGCAGAATCCCTCTTCTCCCTCAAACTGATCTTTCAGTGCACTTCTGATGATTCTCCTCAGAAATACTTTTAACACTGCCTTCTGCATCTGAAGTAGACTGCAACTACAGATATAGGAAGCACCTTGTCTTCTGTGCCTGTAAAGTGGCGTGTGTCTACAGCTGTCTATGAGTAATAACCTGAACTGCCTCCCGGGGAAGCAGTAACAATTGGAATTGTTATTTAGCTATTGTTTTGTTTTGCTCTTTTTATTAGCCGCTATTTTAGTAGGTGTAGTCAGCAGGGGTTGAGAGAGAATAACAAGTGACTTTTCCTTTGGTCCAAGGGGACAATTCAGTTTGTTTGCAGTAGATGCTATTGTCTCCTCAATGTGGTCAACTGAAAGGAACTGACCTCTGTGCCAGTCAACAGGTCTCTTAGACTGTTGCCGATAACAGGATGAACCTCACACAGCAAGTCTTGCTTTAAGCAAAGGCTTCAGAAGAATGGAAAAGGAAAGCTGTGGCTTTAGAAGCTTTAGAAAGCCATTTCCACACCATCAGAACAGCTTTGGGCCAGCAGCAAGGGACTGGTATGAACTCTGGGTCATACCCAGTTTCTCTGGTAGCAGGGAAAGATTTAATGCAAAAGTTCTTGTTATATGCCTCTATGACCAGCAGAAATCCCAGAATATAAGGAAGACTGTCTTCTGTTCCATATAGAACAGTATTAGATGCAATGCTTCTGGTGCAGCTAACTACAAATGTTAGTATACATGTGTCATCTTTATATAAGCGATCCTAATTGTATGGGATGATGCTAATCCATGGATTTAAAGCAGTTTGTGAATATGTATAGGTATTCAATTGTTGCTGAACTATAAAATCAAACATGTTTCCTTCCTGCAGTATCTTGGTCTTTTTCTTCCTCTTCCCATCCCCATTAGACTAAATGTCTTTATTTTTCTTCATAGATTGAAATGCTAAGGAAGAAAGTAAAAGAAAAGGAATTATTTATAATACAGCTTTTAGAAAAAATCTCTTTCTTAGAATGTGAGGTAAGGCTTTACCTTTTAAGTCTACATTATTGTGATTATTTTATGAAACCAAATAAAATTTGAACCAATGTCACCTGATGTTATCTGGATGCATATTTACTACATGTATTTGCTGTTCTTCAGTATGGAAATCAAACTTATGACACCTGTCACATGAGGAATGTATGTAATCCAGAGTCTCAATATTCATGCTAAGTTTCTTAACATACAATTTTATAACAGTATTATAATTACTTAAAACAGAAGCTTCTGAATAAAATTGTTATATTTTTCTAAGAAATAAGGATTCCTTTATTTTCTCAATAAATACTTTTACATTATTTCTTGTGGGGAGAAGCCAATGTGCAATTTTATTTCCTTGTTTAATTAACATATTTTAAATAAGATAAGCTTTTGATGAAGATTACTGTTTTCCAGAATAAAGAATTACAAGATAAATTGGACTACTTGATGGAAAACCAACCAAAGACCAATATAGAAACCAGAGATACTGGTGTAGGATGTGATCTTCCATACAGGTATTTACTTCTTCTGCTTGTTCATAGGAAACTTCTTCATAATGTTCCTTATTGGTGCTGTATTAGTAAACCATTGTGCTAATAAACCGTGGATTGTGGAGGTTTGCAAAATTTTCCTGAGTTTAAAAGAGCACATCTACTGGGTGTAGTGTACTTCAGTGACTTATGGAGTAGGATTTTTTTTTTAAGATGCAAACATCTTGCAAACCCCTGGGGAGTACTTATTTACAGTAACGTGAATTAAGGAGGGAGTAAAGCTAGAAGTCAACAGATCTGACTTTGTGAAATATGGGAAATATTGATGAAATGTGTCTGCAGGCAGTGCAGCAGAAGACAATGGGCAGATCTACCCTGAGGCTGGTTAATGCTGGCTTCGTGCATGCTTTATTCTTTGTGTTCCGGGAGATGTGTCCAGGACCATTTTAAAGGGCAGGTAACACCAACACTAACAGTTTAGGGCTGCAGCAATTTCTGGAGATATCCTAGCCCTAGGTGGAAGACTGCCAAATAAACAGTGCAGTAACATTAGCACTTCTGCACCGGAATGGTTGTCTCTGATCTGTGGTGGCCAGTGGCTCTGTAGCCTGGCTTTGTAAAGATCCAGGTCTTGTGCCTCCCCTTCTCCTCCTCCCCTTTCTCTGCCCTGAACACTGCAACAGGGTTGCACTGAGCCCTGGGAGCAAGGCTGTGGACTTGCACTTGAATCTTCCCCCCCAACAAGTCACCCCAGGAAGGGCAAAACAGAAGCTAAAACAGTAAGGTAAGGAGGACCACTGCACATTACTTTTACTTCCAACAAGTAAACTTGCTCATCTTAACTGCCCTGCAAATTGAATAATTTAGTCTGAGGAATGTAAATTAGCATATGAAATCAGCAAGCTGCAATACAAACTGTATTTTTAAATTGGGAAGGAAATTTTAGTCATCTCAGTGTTCAGCCTAGAGCATATTTTAATGGCATGAGTTTTGAAACCTCAAAACCAGTGTTTTTCACTCATGGTGCCAACAGAAAGCTATCTTTGTTGTCCTCTCTGGGGCCCCTCTGTATGTAACCACAGCCCCTACTTATCTGATATTTTTCCTATTTTTGAGATTTCTCTCTATGCAGAAATTTACCTCTGTGCAGCTCAGATTTTATGGAATTACTCTTCACAATGAACGTGTTCTCAAATGTAATATTGCTGTCTTTATTGTTGCAGGATCCTTAGTCCTAGTAGCTGTATTGCTGGACGTTCCAATATGAGCTCCGGCAGATGCCTGCATGTAAACTTTTCAGTATCTGCCACGGTTTTTATCAAATTTTTTTTTTTTGTGGCATTATAGAAAAGAAATATAGGACATATCAAATACACTGAATAGTTTACTCTTAGCCTGGCAATATCAATAACAAGGCACAAGTTCATTGCCATGGCATTTCCAGCCCAGCTGTTGGATACTCTGACATTACCTCTGTAAGCTTTTTCTTGTCTCCTTAACAGTACAAGTACCGAGAACAGAAGATCTCCTGAAAGTGCAAGGCCGGTGAGGACATACGCCCCATTCAAGAGAGTGTTGGAATTTAGCACAAAGAACAGTACATCTTGAGCATTCAAGTCAACGTGCTTTCTAAACACAAGCAAATATCTTGCGCCTTTGCAGCTTGATTAGATAAATTTTTATCAAGTCATAGAGAAGAACAGCAGCATGGAGTCTTGCTAAATTTATCCCGAAAGCAACTTTTTAGTAACTTCATATCTGAAGCTACTACTGACGTTAACTGTGAGGGGGATATGGAAGAAGCGGGATGAGTGAAACAGCAGTCAATATTGCTTCTTTAGAAGCTGTCTAGTGCAATGTGTCATTTCAAATGCCTGTAAGGAAGGAGTTGTATAACTGTACAGTTTTTCTCTTCACTTGTTTTGTAAGTCTGTTTGTGTAATGAGGCTCTTAATATATTTTATTTTCAGTACTACTAGAAGCAGTATCTGAAACTACGCTGGCAGTGGGCATTAGTCTGAAAGCTCCCCCTTTGTCTGTGTACAAAGTGTGAGGGCTGTTCATGCCTGTCATAAAGACCAGGTATAGCTGAGGGCTCTGTTCACCTGGAAGAAGTTCACTTGTAACCAGCACTCGTTTGCTGGCAGGGAGAGATTCAACTGGGCTGTTTCAAACAGTTCCCTCAGCACATGCAGATGAATGTCGTGTTTGTTGCTCAAAACAGTAAGCGATAGAGCGGATTATAATGGATTTTGCTTTGTTGGACTGGGGCACTGGTTTGCACTTCCTCAGTCATGGGATAGAGTGACTATTGGTGATACATTCAATAGTAATTGTGTAGGAAAATCCCCGTCACTTTTATTTTTATTTACTTTCCCATTAGAGGAAGGAATTTTCATTAAACAGAATTTTGCCTATAGCAACCTGCAGCAGTCCCTGCAATTCCTACAGCAATAGCAATCCTGAATCAGGATTTTGATTTTTGAGTACTGGGTTGGTTTGGTTTTTTTTTTTTTTTTTATTCTTCCAAAGCACTTAAGATCTTATCCTTGACTTCAAAGTACCAGCAGGAATGACTGCATCTAGTACTGAACTTATTTAAATATATATATAGGGTATTTTTTTACATCTTGTTTTGATCTCCCAGTCTTAGTGAACTAAAATGAATTATGAATATTTTCTTGTAGTTCTATTAACATGAATGAAGGGCATTTTTTTTATTGCAGTAACTGCTATAGAAAACAAACAACTTATGTTTTGTATGGTTAATATTGTTCTTGCATTGAATGTCAGTCCCAGGAGGTACTCACCTTTCCACAGGGCTTCACAAAGTGATTGCTTTTATCTCCCGTCTAATGCAAGTTCTTAAATTCAGTACTGTCTGTTCAAATTAGGTATACTCAGTAGAGTTGTATTTAAAATAATAATATTGATCTCATAATCCAAATCTTATTCCTGCATTATTTCATGGGTTTCTGAATTCGTTAGAGAACTTTGTTTATTCGGTAGCTGTGCTGTTTAACTACTTAAATAAAGAAGCTGTTTTGATGTGGTACAAATATCTTGCAGGAACATGAATTGCTTGATATAATCAAAGCATCCACAAAATAAAATGGGAAGCTCAGACCTCTCCAGCTTTTGTGCTCAGATCATCCTCTGCACATAAGCTAGTTTTTTTTTTTCTTGTGACCTGTTCAGCTCCTGAGAACTTAAAATGGTCATTCTTTCTAAAAAGTCAAACACAATCTCAATGCACAAAATTCAATAATTGCAATCAAAGCCGTTAACAAAAAAGCAAATGATCTACTGTGCGAGGGAAGCCGGTAATCTTCACTAGTATAAAAGTTGCAAACATTAACAGCTCCTCAGTGTTTCTTTTAAAAAGAATAACTAAAAAATACCTTGATAGTTTTAATAGCTTTAAAAGGAAACTCTCTTTACTTTGCATGTGATGAGGGAGTGCAAAAGATCTCATAGATATCAAAAGGGCAAAGAAAACCCTCCAGCTGTCACATTAGTAAACAGGCATAATACCACACATTTGCTTAACTAGCTTCTCCCAGAGAAGAGGTGCAAAACCTCTGTAGTGGGAAAGGGCTTGAAGAGAAGGTCCCCGAGAAAAATGTCTGCTCCCTATAAAAACAGTCCTCAGACAAAGCACCCTCTCATTATGCAAAGCAGAGGAATTGTTATGTACCTGAATACTAAAGACGTGGAAACAGCCGACACTTGGAGAAGCTGTAGTCTTAACCGTGCATAGGGTATTTTTGATTGAATGAAGTTTTGATGCTTGAGTGGATTTGGGAGACTGTTTGCTGAACAGAGTTCCCAAATAACAGTTAATTTGATCAATAACTAAATGAATTATGGTTATGAACAACGAAGATCACGAAGTGAAACTCTAAATGAGAAAACATTTAAACTGGAAGTGTATGTCGATGAACCCAAAAGATGATGGGTAATGACCCAACTCAAATTTCAGGGATAAGCTTGGTACTTGTGTAATCGTATCTCCCTCTAGTGGCTGCTAACAGCAAATACTTGGACAGTACCTGGTTTTGAAGAGAAAGACGCTAAAAACGAATCCCAACTGGCCGTATTAATGTCCGTTAGGGATGCAGCTTTAGTTCATTACATAATGCCTTTTAACACTTCTTGTGCCCAAATACTCCCTCTAGATTTCAGGAATTTACTTCTGAAGCATGGTTTGTGAAAGTTACCTTCAAACTTAAGATGAATGGCTGAAGGCAGTAATTATAGATAAAAGGAAACTCATGTTGCTGTCAAAGATGTTAACTGACAAGTTTAAATAAGTAAAAATGCTTTATCCCTTTATTTTTGGCCAGAACTCAGAAAACAGAACCTGATGACTGTGAGGTGCTCAGTGAATGGTAGCAGAGGGCAGGATGAAGTATCAAAATGCTGTTTTGACACAGACTTCAAAAGGAAGTTCATTCTACTTTTAATATACTCCTGAGGGTCTCCTCTAAAAATACTGCAAGCTGTTTTAACTCTGAGACTTGCAAAATGATGATCATCTGCTCAAGACTTCCAAGACTGCAGCAAGGCATTGAATTTTTCCTGTAAAAGTTTTCTGTGTAAATTCTGTCTTGACTATTCGATTAAATGATTTTTTTTTCCTAGACCAAATAAGAACTGAAGTCTATGCTATATTTTAAGAGCATTTTGACATGCAGTGAACTGGATGACCATCACTTGACTGGACTACTGGTCTAAATTTGGTAACTGTGAAGAACAGGAGAGGAGCAGTATTTATATAATTGTGTTACCTGAAAATGCAGAGCTTTCCAGTCAAATCGGCAGCAATGTAAATTAGCATAGATAATAACAAATCTGACTGAAAAAACTGTAACACTTCGGTATAAATTTTGTCAATTTGAGATTAATTAGTACTATAACATTAGAAACCAGTAAAATTTCTGTAAACATCAATAAAAGCCATATAGATAGGTCCCAGAAAGTGCATTAAATGTAAGTCAATTGTATGACTACATTTGTACCATGGTAAGTATTCTTTTGTGATTTATTCCAGATACTCTGGAAAGTATTTCGGGATATAGTTTTCATATATGCTGTATAAATAATGCAGTTACGTTGTATGCTTTTAATACAGCCTGTATGTAGGACTTGAAAAGGATAAATTGCAATAAATATTGTATTTAAACTTTCTATTCTGTTGTATCAACATTCATTTAGAAATAAACTTACCTTAAAACCTTGCAAACTCTTACTCTACACAATCTTGTTTGTTCAAAACATGTATAAATGCAAAAGCAGTTCCTCTGGAGCCTTGATGTTCTTGTCAGTGTTTCCTTTGGCAACGGGCTCTGGAGAACAGGAAGACACTCCCTTGCTAAAGACTGAAGACTCTTCCTAAAGCCAAGTAACAAAAGTAGATGAACGCTTTTATGAAATAAAGAACTATTGACTTACACAGGATAAACAAGAACTGGGCAGCGCAGCTCCTGCAGAAAACCCCAGCAACTTCAGATCCCACAGATAACATCTGAATACATCTGGGATGATGCTCTCCAGGCTTCAGCATGATGAGATTGGGATGACTGTGGCCCATCTTTTTTTACAGTTTGTATGCACTCACTGATAACAGGTATTTATCTTTAAGACTGTCACAATGAAACAATCTACATGTCAACTAAATAAGAAGAGGTCATGCAAACACGACAATCACGGTGTTACTGGTTTGCAATGCTCAGCTGAAGAATGTGAAGTTTTTTACTTGAGTAATGCTTCCCTGTGTACGTGTATTGAGTACAGATTGCCAAAAGGACCTCATAAAATCTTGTTGAGATCAGCAATGCTCATTGCTGAACCTACAACACAGGATTCTGGGAGTTGGATACTAATGCTTTTCGGAGAGGCTTTAAATCCTTGTTTTGACATCTGACAGATGAGCAAATAGGTAAGAAGTAAGTTCTCTCCACATTGTTAAGTCTGTAATTCTGTACGGGAAATCCCTGCTCCGCAGAATGGAGGCGTACGTGCTGAGAGTTTCACTCCACTTACATTTTATTTCATTCCCGTTCAGCACCTGGGGCTATTTGCATGTGTAAAAGAAGAAATGTGCTTAAGAGACCCGATGAGTTAAGGCCCTTCCAGCCCTACCTCAAGCACTAGAACATGGAAGAAACACAGGAAAACAAGGTGATAGCAGCCATCTACAACTTAAGGTATGTGAAAACTTTCAAGGGAAAAAGGGACCTGGTGGATTAAAGAGAAAATACGTAGAAGCGAACATCGCTGAGGTGACAATATTCTGTAAAGGTGTGTGTGGTGTGTAGGCATACTACAATAATCTGATAGTTGCTTCCCATATGTAAAACAGTATGTTGATAGGTATAAGTATATATAGGATTGCTTTTAAAGTGTTTGGGGTTTTTTAGAGAAATAAGGTTAAGGCAGGAGTTATTTTCTTTAAATTAAGGAAAATAAAATGAACTAATACAAAGGTACATCATGCTGCTTAGAAAAGTTTTCTGTTTTTTTCAAAAATGAAATTATTAATTTTAATTCCAAATAGTCATACTATTTTTTCTGTTATTTTGGGGGTGGTTTATTTTGTACGTGTGGCTCGATTCCTCTCCTCCTGCCCCTCAATATTTCCACCTAGGAGCAGAAAAACTGTAAAAGTAGTTTCTTCCCCCCTCAAAACCTACCTTCTAAAGTCTCTTTTGCCCCTTGTCCTAGTGAAAAGGAGTAACACTTATGTATTTATAAAGTTGAAGACAGGAGAAAAGGACAATGGAAATCATACCTTTAACAGAAAAGAAGCAAGAGTGTTAGTTTTACTTTCAATACTGATTTTGGGCAGACTCAGATAATTCTGAGAGGAAATTTTTCCACCTGAGAAAATTCAGCCAGTTGCACTTCATGGCCATCTCCCCCAAAATGTCGTATGACTAGAACACATCAGCTTAGTTGTAACTGGCATTGATAAAACAGAAATACTAAAAGTTCAGACACAAATGTCTGTTGCAATGTTCCTTGTAACTGGTGTAATCCATTAAAAAAAATCTATGCTAGAATAAGTTACTTAGTTATTTGAATACCCTTTTTTTTAGCTATACTATATACGAAGATGAATACTCCTGGGTCACACCTGGCTTTGAGTTGCTTTTTTCATGCAGTTTATTCTTTTTTGTTAGTATACCTGATTTTCCTCTTCATTGTCACTCTACTAATTTAATTTTCTTGTAGAAATAATACTAAATTGCATAGTAATTCTAGCTATGCTATTGCTGAATAAATTATATTTAACTTTAGATATCTAGTGACAGAAAACAGAATGACTGAAAACTATCTAATAATTCTTGCGATAATGCCCTAAGTGAGAAACATAGGAAAGCCCGTTATGTAAGAAATAATAAAAACGCCAGTTTTGTTATATACTTAGCTCACATGAATGCTGATCAAAATATTCAAGAAAGTGATGAAAAATAAAACTTCTAATCAAAAAGGCCAAGCATGCTCTGAGGAACACAATAACAATATTACTGTGCCTAAGCAAGAGCAAAGTCCTAAGACTAAACTTGCAGTAGGTATTGCTGGATGGTGATTACTCATGTTCAGAGTGTGGCTAGTGAGGATTTTCCTACACACCTCTATTTTGCCCCAGGGCAAGCAACGCCTCAGCATGTAATTTTCCTCAGTCCCACAAGTGCCCCATACTTCTGCTCCTTGACTGAGAAAGCTTAAATCTATTCTTCCTTCTCCACGTTTGTATCTAAATTAATACCATCTAGACCATATTGTATCTAGGCGCTGCCCATCTCTCCATAAACAAGAACATATTTGTTCTGGCTCCTTCCAAATTTCAGCTATTTGTTCGTCACTCTGGAACTGTGTGTTACCTGTAAACAGACGATGGTATTCCAAAATTTAACACTCCTGAACTGTATAGATGAACAATGTTCCTTCCCAATGACCTTGGACAAATATACACTTGGTGAATGGTATTCCAAGCGAGGCTACAGAATGGTCAATCATGATTCCCAGCAGTCATGTTATTAGGACTTTATTCTCTTAATTTTTTGCTCTATTTTTCTGTGTTTATGCAGGTTAGCACATAAGCTGAAACCTGCTGTAAATACCGGCATTACTTTTCTGTACATGTAATAACGGCAGTTGAACTGAGATGAACCATCATCATTGTCATGGTTTAACCCTAGTCGGCAGCTAAGCACCACACAGCTGCTTGCTCACTCCCCTCACAGTGGGATGGGGGAAAGAACTGGAAGGGTAAAAGTGAGAAAACTCGTGGGTTGAGATAGACACAGTTTGATAGGTAAAGCAAAAGCCATGCACACAAGCAAAGCAAAACAAGGAATTAATTCAGTACTTCCCATCAGCAGGCAGGCGTTCAGCCATGTCCAGGAAAGCAGGGCTCCATCACACGTAATGGTTACCTGGGAAGACAAACGCCGTCACTCTGAACGTCCCCCCCTTCCTTCTTCCCCCAGCTTTATATGCTGAGCATGACATCATATGGTGTGGAATAGCCCTTTGGTCAGCTGGAGTCAGCTGTCCTGGCTGTGTCCCCTCTCAACTCCTTGTGCACCCCCAGCCCACTCCCTGGTGGGGTGGGGTGAGAAGCAGAAAAGGCCTTGACCCTGTGTAAGCACTGCTCAGCAGTAACTAAAGCATCCCTGTGTTATCGACACTGTTTTCAGCACAAATCCAAAACACAGCCCCATGCTAGCTACTGTGAAGAAAATGAACTCTACCCCCGCCAAAACCAGCACAATCATGTAAATGCAAAGCAGTGGTCTAATGAGATCGTTCCTTCTAGACTCTCACTTCCATGTGGGCAGAAGCAGTGCTGTTTCCATGCCCGGCCTTCCCCCTTTCTCCAATCTGCACAGGAGAAAGCTGCCAAAAAGCAAGATAAAAGTGTTCCTTCTTGCAAGATGCAGAAATGTTACATACGTGGCATAACAAGCGTGTATTACAGAGGCAGCAATTCAGAGAACTTGCGTCCTATAACAGTGGGTGACGTCCTGGTGAGAAAAACACAGTGATTTCCTCTTCCGTGAGCTCTTAGGGAAAACTCCCTGAGGGATTTTCCATGGGAGATTATCCAGGTTGTGCGTAACAGACAGTGAAATGGTCTCTTCAACTCCTCACTTAACTTGGCTTTTCTCACCCTGATCGTGGTTTTTTTTTCCATGGGTAGCTGCCTACTTGATTAATCTCATTTCCCCTGGCCCTCAGCCTTTCCATTCACCTTCCAGCTGAGCAAACAAAGGGGCGGGCAGCCATTTGAAAATGCTTCCTCCTCCAGTCCCTCCGGGGTAGGCCCTCTGCTCATCCTGTTCATAAAACAACTCTTTTAACAATCTCCGAGAAATGCGCTTCTTCACTATTACTTGGATCAAGAACTCTCCGCTGGGATCAACTTTAAAAGGCTGACATCTGCCACCTGGGAACTACCGTTCAGCTGATGACCTTGTTTCTGCTAGATGGAGTGGACTTACTAATGCTTGTGGCACTTGTATCAGTTAGGGAAGCTTGCAGTGAGCAGGCCAATGTTATATTACAGTCTGAATTTCTATATTCAGTATCATACATAAACATATTAAAAAATAAATGCCATCTAAACAAAACTCTAACAAATCTCTGGAAATTAAACCTTGAGTCCTAAATAGGAATGGATCCTCTGCTAAAAACTACTCAAACACGTGGAAACGGCACGGCTTTCGTCAATGAAAATGCAAAATACTTGACGCAAGAAACATTTAAGTTTTTGCAGCTTTTTGAGCATGCTAAGAGTGCCGAGTTCAGCAACAGCCGCCTGCCTCTGCTCTGCACAGCTTCCCACACCCAGGCGAATGGGAAGTATGTCTCGAGTACTACGTCGATTTCGGTCACAGGGATGTCGCGACGCAAGGCTCGATGCCGGACGTACGGGAGGGGCGCCCGGGGCGCCGCGGCCGAGCGCCAGGGAGCGCGAGCCGCCCTGCGGAGGCCGCCGCCTGCGCCTCTCGCCCTACGCAACGGCTGCCTCAGCCGACAGAAAACCAGCGCCTGACGGTTTTGCAGGCCGCTGTGAACGGATCGCAACGAGTCCCTAGCGCTTGGGGTGCACCCCCGCCGGCCTCTGCGCCCTCCCCGCCTCGCCCCCTTCCCCGTCCGCCGCTCGGGGTGGTTTCTCCCGCCCTTCGCCCGCCTCCCCGAGGTGGAGGGGCGGCGAGAGGCGAAGGAGCCCTCGCCTCACGCAGCCGCCGCCCCGGCTTCGCGCACCGACCAAGTCGGGCCCTGGCGCCCTGCCGTCGCTTCCGGTAAGATGGCGGTCGCCGGGGAGCTGCGGAAGCGGCGCCGGCGGCGCCGGGCCCGGGCGGCTGCCCCGGTGACAGGCGGCGCGGGGCGGCATGGCAGCGGCGGGCGGCGGCGGCCTGCGGGGCCGGAGCCTCCCCGAGCTGCGGGAGATGCTGAGGCGGCAAGAGCGGCTGCTGGCGGACCGGTGAGGAGAGGCGGAGCGCGGGCGCCGAGGAGCGGGTCAGGCCCCCCGCCGGCGGCGCCCGTCCCCCCACGCCGCCTCCTCTCGTTCAGCCCCCTTCGGGGCTGATGAAGCTGCGTGAGCCTCGCAGGGGCTTCCAGCTTTTGCCGCAGCGGCGGCGCCCTCCGGAGATGCGGGGCTCCCCGCAGGGCGCGGGGCCGGGTCCCCCTGCGCCCCCCTTGGGCCCTGTCCCCGCCCGGCCTCGCTGC
Source organism: Nipponia nippon (assembly GCF_047370975.1). Lineage (NCBI taxonomy): Eukaryota > Metazoa > Chordata > Aves > Pelecaniformes > Threskiornithidae > Nipponia > Nipponia nippon. Next base: position 33,657,619 of record NW_028262413.1, on the reverse strand, counting down.
AGCCTCTCTGCGCCGCGCTGGGCGGTGGGGCCGCGCAGCGCCCTCCGGGCGGGGCTGTCAGGGTCACAGCCGCGGGGCATCGCTCCAGTTGTGCACCTCTCCGCGCTTTTACAGCCCCTGGGCGTTCGCAGTAACAACCCTATGGTTATTTCTGGGAATGCGGACGGGAAAATCTGAGTACTCCACTTGGATGAAAATACTAAATGATATGTGTACGCTGCCCTTCTCAGAGCAGCAGGTACGCCTTTGCGCAGAGAAAGATGTAATAGTTGCTTTATCACAGTATGCATCTGAGGCTGCAAGTGCTTTGCGTCTTGCCACTTTTCAGAGATTTGCAATGTAAATAAGAAATTTAATGGTAGAATGAGAAACCTGCCACGTTAGCTATTCTAATAAAACCGTTCTGTATATCAGGTTGAAATAAGATTGTTTATACTCTGTTAATTATTTTTTTTTTTTTTGTCTTAGGAAATTCATTGCTAGACTTCCAGATAAGGGTAAGAAGATCTCCGATTTTGCTGAAAAGCTGAAGCTTGCCATTTTACAAGAGGAAGAATTGGCAAGGACGGCTGAGCTGTTATCTGCTGTCAGGTTGGAGTTTCAGGTGAAACAAGAGGAGATTAGTACAAGCAAACAGCAAGTTATCCTAAATGAGGACACACTAAACTGTGAAGATTCCTCAGTCTTTAATGAAAACTCTAACGTTAAAGACGTTTCTGAGATTTCTTCCCAAAAGCAGGAGGTAGAATGTATTGAGGAAGATGCCACAAATACAGCTCTGGAAAATCAAAGGAATCAGAGGAAAAACGATAAAGAAAAGACTGTTACAAAAGATCAGAATCTTTTCTGTGAAGTCGTCTCCAAGGCAGCCACAAGCAGTCATCTGCAAAATGATCAGCAGGTATCTCGGAGCAATGCTGAGAATGGTACAGAACATACAGCTGCTTTGGACAACAGCAAAGACGCGCTGGTTGATGCCTTTCAAAAAGTTACAATTGTAGATGGGGATGATAGTGAAAAAGTATTGGAAAAAGAGCAGAATGTGGCTAAACATAAGGGCAATATCTTTGGAAGCCTGCACCCCAAGACACCGCATTATATTGAAGTTCTAGAGTCTAGAGCCAAAAACCCAGTCATAAAAAAAAGCAAATTTAAAACAAATGTGTAAGTATTATGGAATAGAAAGGCCTTTTGTGAAATAATTGACGTATAAAATTGGAAAAGGTACAGAACAAGCACAGTGGGTTTATTTTCTTGTGGTGATTAAAGAGATTTAAAGTCATATGACATGCAAGGTTAATGTATTGGCTCTTTAGCATTAACTGCCACAGAATCTCAATATAAGCAGTGAAACAATTGTCATGAATCTTCACAGTTTCATAGCTTAAGCTACAAAACTATTAAACCACTGCAAAACTTTCTTGTGGATCGATTCTAGAACTCGTAGAACTTTAAGAGCAGGTAGCCTTTTGCTTTTCCTGCACCTCTAGAGAAATTACAATTCACATTGTACTGGTAGCAGTAGCAGTTGCTACTTTGTGTGACTCCCAGAGTGCTGCCATTTCATCCTTGCTAATTAATTGGCGTACCTTTTTTGTTCACTGTCAGGAGTAACTTGTGATATTGTCTCTCTGCAGAGAAATCTTTTTAGTTTTTCTGAGCGCTGCTTATTTTTTGTTTATGGTGTCATAACACTTCAGATTTCTTTTCAGTTCTTACATGTTGAAAATGACAAGTTTGGGAACTGAAGTTGTTCAACCTTGTGCTGCAAATTTGGGTCACAACTTTTATGTTTTATCTCTTCCAGATTATCAGGAGAGCAGAGTGGATCATCGCATGGTTCCTCATCCAGTCAATCACCTGGGGGATTTGGCTCTCCAATTACTACTGAAGAAAGACGACTTAGAGATAAGAAACATTTGAACGACATCACAGCAGCTCGGCTGCCACCACTTCACCATTCCCCTGCTAAGCTGTTATCCATAGAGGAATCCATAGCAATTCAGATACAGCAAAAAGAAGCTTATGAGGTACAAATTTAAGATTTGGTTTGAAAAGTAATTATGTAATTGGGATCACTCCTAAAAAAGGAAAGCATAAGGGGATCTTTTCATACTGATGAATTTGATGTTGAAATTGAGATGGGCAGACTTTGAGGAAAGGCACTTTTTCTTGTATTTGATTCTTTTAATGATATAATTAAATAATGTACTAATCCCTTCTGAAACTGTTATTCTTGCATTAAACAAAATCTAGTGTTATTCTTTGTGTGTTGATATGCTAACCTCATTGCACTCACTTCACCTCTGAGTAGAAATTTCAATGTATACCTTGCCTGTTAGTCTTTAAAGTGGTTTCGGCCCTTGCATAAATGAAGGCCTAGCAGTATTTGTTATTCTTAAAATACGCAGGTATCTGTGTTTGCCTTTATTTATGCTGTGCCTGAAGAGTCCGAGTTCTGAGGTTCTTCAAATTCTGTTGTGATGGATTTTGATTTTGACTTGCCAGGTAGTGCTAAACTAATGTTTAAATGAGACACTACTGTAAAAGTGTTTGTTGCCGCTTATTGTTTTAAAAGCACTTGCTAATTTAGTCATCTTGGCACTTTAAGGGAGGTAATTTATTTGGAAAATGGGGACAGATTTTTTGCTGAGGTTGCTGAAAGACAAGCATTGCTATTGCTACATGGTTACTGTGCACAGCTGCTCTCTTACCTGGGCTGATCTTGTTCTATTAAAGCTGACATCAGTGTATCACAGATAAGGACTGCCACGTGGGGAGTTTCAACTCTTATAAAAAGGTCTTCAAATATTAATAGCACAGTTATGTCTAAGCATGAAAAGAAACCTGAAATTTCTTTGCTAGTTACTAAAACTTTTAATTAAGCCCGCTCTGGAATTACTAATATTATTATGTCAAGTTTATACTTTAGGATATTATTTTTTTCATGACGAGGATAAAAATGATAAATGAACACTTTTTCTAACTGTGTCCTTTTTTTTTTTTTTTCTTCTGTATAGGAAATGCAAGCCAAGCTTGCAGCACAGAAGCTTGCAGAGAGATTGAATATAAAAATGCTCAGGTTTGAACCAGAGGGGGAGGCCTCAATGCAATACAGAGAAGTGAGAGATGAAGATTATTTTTCAGCAGAGGACTGAATTCGAGAAGAGATGTCTGAGGATGAGCCACATAACTGATCTTTATGCAGTACTTCTTAAAACCCAAACCTCGATGTTGAGAATGCTTGATCTAGCCAGTTTTTTCTTAAAATTTTTACATTACAGCTATGGGAAGGGTTCAATATAAACCTCATAAATGTAAGTGTTATTAAGTGGTAACCCCAGTGTTGTTTGGGGACTGTTTTGAGCACTTGGGGCAGTTAATCCTTGTGGAATGCCCTGTAGTTTTCAGGTACAGCAAAGTGAGCTCCTTAATACACTTTTGCAGGCTGTGATGAGTCACCTACAAGAGGTTTCTTCTGCACAGAAGTGTGATTGCAAAGGGCATTGGCACAAATGTCCGTAAAGTAAGCTAAGGTGCCTGTGAACTGCTCGCATGTATGAAAGCTCTTGTCTTGTATAAATGTGAGATACTTCTTTTATCTATTTAAGATTATTTTGCTTTTACCATATGGTGAAAATACATGCCCGGACAGCTACAATAAATATGTGATAGCTAGGCTGTAAGTTAGCCTCTTATCACATGAGAACTTGTTTCTGTGCCTGCACCTTAAATTAACACTTTCTGCCTTTATGTTGTAATAAATAGGTTAAGAATTTCAAGGTGTTTTGTAACTCAAATTCTGTTTGGGCTTTAAGGGGCTCTGCTGTTCCGTTTTTAGTGATTACTGCAAAGCACATGAAGAGATCAAGTTATGAAGACTTTTGTATTTTTATTAAAGGTCTTGGTGTCTTTCCATATTTTTGTACATTGCTTTCATACTTTGGAATACTATTTTTTCATAGCCTGATACTGTAAATTAAGAGATCCCCCCTCTGGTTTTCTTGGATAAAATGTTCTGTGTATTTTGCAGTTTTAGCTCTTTGTTGAAGATGAAAAAAAGTTCTTCCTTACAATAACATTTTCTGCCTTTTAATATGAATTTTGAAAGATAAGGAACCCACCTGAGAAATATTTCACAATGATATTCCACTGTTGACTAGGATATTCCAGCCCTAGTATGAGTTCAGTTCTAAAAAACAAACCTCAGAAATTCCTTGTATAGCCCGGCACCACTTGTTTTCTGAGACACCGCAACAGCAGCATGTGCAAGGCTCTCCCTGGATGTGTACATATTCCTGCAGGAATGGCGACTCTGGAAATCAAGGGTGCTCCAGGTGTGAGTCATTCAAAAAGCTGCATGATGCCATCTAGAAATGGGAGATGAAAGTCTCCGTCACTTCTTGAGTGCATACAGCACTTCACTAGCAGGCAGTAACTCTCTCCCAAAGGCTCCACAAGTTCTGCCAGGCAGTCCCTGTGGCACAGTCCGTACCCTGGCAGTGCAGTTTGGCAGGTGGAACTGCTGCTAAGCTACTATGTGGTATTTTTTGACTAGGTCATCTGTTGCTCATCTGTGATGCCTCTTTCCTGTACCCTTTCCTCTCACAGGTTTCTTGTTCTCTTTGTTCATTGGCTTCTCATCAGCTGTCTGCTTTTCCTTTTTCTTCCTAAGTCTTATCTCCCGTCACTAAAGCAAGTTCATATTCTGCATCCCTGCACCACCCGTTCCCTTTCATATGATGTATCGCTCTCTGTATCTGCATTTAACTTCTGCCATGTGTCACACATCCTCCTGCCGTTGGTGTCTTCTCTTACTTTCTGTAACTCTATCTAAATGCCAGCTGCGCACCTGGGCACCTTCTACATACCTCAGTCACTTGAATATGTCACAGAAAACTGAATGTCCTTGTGTTTTTGCCGCAGCTGCCCTCCTACTAGGGCTTTCCTTTCTTATTTCCTGTTTTGGTTTCAGACTGTGCAGGTGTTTGCCACTTCCAAGCCTTATAGCCTCCTTTTAACAGCTTTATCCTGGTTTTTGTTTTTGTTTTTTTTTGTTTGTTGTTTTTTTTTTTTCTGTGCTCCTGCTTCATCCTTGCAGCTTTTCACCATCGCTTGTCCTTGTCAGCACTGCTTTTTGGCACACACTCAGTCATTCACATTCATCCCTCAAGTGTCCATGCTGATGATCCATCTGATCCCTCCGTTCTATGTATTTCTGCCCTCAGTGTCTTGCTTCAGCGCGTGGCTCTTACTCCGCAGGCCAGCGGAGTGCTCTTCCCTTGTGGATGCAGTTCATCTCTCGAATCACCATTGTGCATGCTACCACCAGCTTGTCCAGCTGGGTCTTGTCATCAGTCCTCCCATTATTTCAGTCTGCTGTACTGGTTAAGAACGAGAGGCCTCAGAAGCATATTGGCTTTCCCTTTGCTGTTGCCTGAAGCACAAGTTACCAATTCCACGCCTGTTAGCATCTCTCCCCCTCGTGAAGATCACCACCCTTGTCCCTGTACTGACTGTGCCATCACGCCTTTCAAGTCACTGTGTGGTTATTCCATGCTAGCTTTTCTGTGCTAAAGGAATTTACACAAAGCTACACAGTTAAGAATTTGTTTTCTAGAATACTGAAATCTAGCTCAATGTAGGCTTCTGCTGACCACTCTCTTATGCTAACTAAAATTATGCTCTTTCCTTGATGCTTTTAAGGTTTACTTTTGCTCTCTAAGCTTTGTGAAGCAGAGGCAGTTTTCTGGGTCTGTATTTTGATGGCATTCAACATGTTGGGACTTTGCCAAAGTGGATCCCCTGAATAGGCAAACTTCACCCTTAAGGGGCGGAAAAAAAAAGCACTGTGTTAACAGGTGAAGTGCATTATACATTTGTTACACAATTAGCAGCTGCTCAGCACAGTGCTGGGGGTGTCCTTGTGGAAGGGAGTGCTGCATGAATACAAAACCAAGCTTAAGGTATGAATTGTAAGTTATTGCTGAAGGGTTTGTATTGCTGCAGAACCTGGAAGCTTTCACGGGGGGTTGTTGGTCGTAGGTTCTGAGCGCAGGTATGTACTTGGAATAAAGATTTTGTGAGTGATAACAAAGCAAAGAGTCAGGTATAAGGAGAGTCCCATGTTAGGGAGAATGCACAATCCAGAAGTTTGTAAAAGGTTAGAGAATAAGAGGATGAATCTTGGAATGGTTTGGTCGTATTGAATTAAGTTTCTGATCAAGAAAATTTGCTGTTGTGTATTTCACTGTTCTCCAGTTCCAGAACGTTTCAAAAAGTACACTGAGAATGGAGGAGCTTGCTCTCTTTTTTTTGGGAGAGTGGGCTGCTTTATTGGAGTGGGCTGTTAACTCAGTGGAAAATAAAGAATTGAAAATGTGTTTCTGAAGTTCTTTGTGTGAGTAACGTTTTGTTTTGACCGTGTAAAGTTTGCAGTCAAATTTGGGGGAAAACTGGAACCTTTTGCTTCAATGCTCCACAAGGAAAACACTGGAGATGGAGTTAGGAAACAATTGCTATATAGGGAAAGAAAACTTTTGGGAATGCAAATGGATGAGAAAAGATCTGTGTAAGACCTAAAGCTGGGCAATCGCGCAGGTCTGAAAGACAGCACAGAGACAGAACTTAAATGGTGTGCTGCAAATCTGAGAGCTATAGCATGTGAGGCAGCTATCTGCACAGCAGCAGCTGTAGTACCTTGATTTTTTGCATTGTTAGGAGTACCTGATCCCCAGACTGCACAGCAGAAAAGCACTTTTTGGCTCTAATAGAGTTTCTGTTCACAGCTGTAACCTTTCCCGAGGGAGAGAACATGCAATCTGTTTTGCCAGCTGTGGTGATAACATGATCTAGAGGATTTAGCAGCCTAAAAAATTATGTTAAGTATTTGGGAAATAACATTTGAAAGAAGAAAGACCTGAATGCTGCTGTGCTTAATTGTTTTGGAGGACTATAAGAGTAACTAAGGGTAGAAAAGATGCAGAAGTTTTTCCTGGTTTTTAGAGTTAGACCCAGCCGACAGGTCAGCAGTACTGGTAGTAGTTTTCTGTCTGATGGTTTGTGGACTGCTTCTAAGGGCCATGCGATCAAAAAAAAGTCAGTGGCAGTAAGCTGCAAGTTCCTGTGTGGAGGAAATGGGGTCTGCAGATTGAGAGAATTTGAAAACCATGGCTCTGTGCTGTGGAATTTCTGAACCTGTCACAGGGATGCAGTATCAGGAGTCAGGGGAAAAAAGTATCCAGACGCTACGGACTGATGAGTCGAAACTTGAGCAGGAGGCCATGGCAAAAGTTGGTCATGCTCCATGAGCAGCCCCTGAGCAGTAGTTTGGGGGTTTGTACGGAGCTCGTGGACAATTCCCATATCGCCGACACACCACAAGCTGGCAGCCTTTAGCAGTCTCGCAGAGGAGGCAGGACCTGACTAGCCTGAGTTGTAGGTGGAGATCTGGCTGGCTGGTTGTTTTGTGCAGCTCCATTGCAGAGCCAGTTCCCTGGATCCAGGAGGCTGACTCTAATCTCAGTTGTGTACCATACTGGGTTTTGCCGGTCAAAATTACCTGTAGTGGGACCCTGTTCAGAACGTTTTTGGCCTAATTTGAGTGGCATCTGGCTCATCATCTGCCTTTAGCAAGTTAGTGCCTGCAAGGAGTGTCCTTGGGCCAGGGGAATTGCAATGAGTTCTTGGCCTTTTATATCAAATGAATGGCATAAAGGGGACAGGGAATGGGAGTCCTGTCTTGGAAGAAGCTGTGCCCTACCCCGTGGACTCTGCTGTAGGAAAAGGTGGCTTTTCTCTGCTTTGCCAACCTTGCTTCTTTTTCAGAGCAGTATAAGAAGGAAGCGTAATTTCTCCAAAGTGTCTTGTAAGGACAAACTTTTCAGAGAGTAGGTGTTCACGGTGTGGTCTTGTTCCAGGGGGGTGCTAACTGAACTGTGTTTTTCCTGAGTTTGTGGTTCATTGTTTTGTTGCAAGTCCACTGCTCTTAGGGTGGTATGTGTGGAGATCACCACTGAGATTTCCTGGTTTCCTCATGTTTGCTTTTAGGTTGTGAACTCCCACGTTCTGCGAGGGAAAGGGGAGTAGAAAAGACAGCTGTGTGAAAACAACATTTATTTTGCTGTGGTATTTTTTTCTTTGTCAGTAAGCTAATGATTGTGTTTTATTCTCATACTTCTGCAGTGCTGTGTCACTGCTGACATTGTGGCAGGCAAATGTTAGCTGACTGTAGTCCAAACATTTTACACTCACATTGACTTTCCGTGAGATATGAGTGCTTAACTCCGTTTGACTCCTTTGTAAATACTATAATTATTATTCCATATGTATGCAAAGCTTTAGAGGCATTTAGTCATCTCTTGTTTAAAGCAACCGTTTTGATCATTTGGTTATTAAGATTTTATTAATTTGGCCCTTGATTTGGTGAAGCATGAAAGCATGTACTGAAGTCAAAGCTTGATTCCTCTAGGAGCGTTTACGTGCAAGTGCTCTGTTGAACTGGGATATTGGCTCTGTGTTTTGTTTAATCTCTGCTTGCAAGGGAATCTGTGAATAAGAGTTGTGAACCAATTACTGAATGTGAGGAGATGACACAAATGAGCACAGTGAAATGTGTGTGGGAAGCAAATTGATTTTCAACTTGCTAGAGTCACTGAGCTAAGTATTTCACTTTTAATCATCCAAATACGAGTGAATGTGTCCTCCAGCAGTAAGTATAAGAGAGATTTCTTGACAGGGAAACTTGTAAGAATTTGCACTAAGTGACACCCTCATTGCTTTTCTTTCAGGTTTGATACCATAATTGTGTCATGCACGAATTGGCACATCTCCACTGAAGTCATGAGGGAGATAAGTGGGGCCATAATGCTTAATGAACATATTCGTATTTCCTGCCTCTATCCACACAGCTGGTATTAATGTAGTTGCTTATTAGATCAAGGCAGTGATATAACGTGGCAAGTAGTTGCAGTCCAAGGTTTTGCTGAGTCTCTGAAGCTGAGCACTTGATAGGAGATGTTCTTTGTACGCTTCTCCTGAATAGAAATTTCAGTTGCAAAATTTCCGTCTGTGTTTTTCTTCTGTTGTTTATTTTTCTGAAAAATGTTTTCTCAGTTGTTACTTGATGCTAGTAACATATACATTTCATTTACTCAGAGACTAGTCAGACAGCGGTGGGAGTAGTGTAGCTCTGGTTATAACAGCATGTGATCTCCGGCATCCGTCTCTGAATTGAAGCTATCATCTGCACTGCCCTCCCAGTGCATGCAGGTTGCATGCAACCTGTGCTGCAATGAGCACAAATTCTGTGACGAAACTTGCGATTCTGCAAGAAGCTATGGGATTTTTTTATGGCACAGGCAGAATCGCAACTGAATCTGGAGGTGCAATGACACCATTTGTAGAAGATCTCAGAGAGAGAGAATGATTCTCGACAAGGCTGAATGCTTAGCTATTAGGGCTTTGTCTGGTAGGTGGATACGCCTTCCCGAACTGACAGTGTAGGGAGAGAAATAAATTGCATCATAATCAATGAGATTTACATTTCCAAGCCAGTTAGACCATTATCCATTGAAGTCGCAAGGTGTCCATCTCTTACTGATCAATTAGAACTAAAATGGGTAACATTCCTCACCAAGAGAAGAACCCGGTGTCAGTACCCGGGTACTAATGTGAAAACATGAAGTGGCATTGGCACTATTTTCTCCAGCCATCTTATATCTTTGCTTCCATTTAGATTGAATTAGCATTGATTTTCTTCTGTTTTCTTACAAATGTTAAAAAAAAAAAAAAAAATCTTCCAGAATTCGCCGCCAAACCAAATGAACCAACTGGTTTTGAGCAACAGATAGATAGATAAAAAAAATGAGCTGTGTTAGCCAACTGCTTGCATTTGAATGTAGGAAATCTTCAGAGACTGTGTGATAAGCTCTTTCTGTTTAAGTCACTGTTACGAGTGGCCTGTGTTGTCTCCTGGTTACTATAAAAGTCTTGATGTAATTGTGGTTTCCAGAGTTACAGATCCATCAATTCCGTTTGTAATTATGTGTGAAATTACTTTGTCATTGGCTTTCTCCCTGCTTTTTCCTGAAGGGGAAAAGAAAAAACCAACACAGATTCACAAAATCTTCATTATATGCAATGGTATTTTCTTTACTGACCCAAGTTATTTCATATTGGTTAGAAGTTCTTATTCCCTGGTTTCACATGTATTTCTCTCAGCTGCTTTAAATTGGCATTGTACTGACTATAGTACTGCTTAAATGATAGCTGATGATAAATATTATCCTTGCACAGACATTGGGCATCATCATGTGTCATGTCTGCAGACCATTTTTTTGCCTGCATGGCAGATTTTTGTGGCTGTGGGCCAGGAATTTTAATGAAAGAAAACATCAAAGATGCAGAAGAAATGAGAATATTAGTCAAGGAAGATACACAGTGATGCTCTCTGATAACCCCTGGTAATTGACATTAGAACTATGTGGGAGCAACTTAAATAAACATCTGGACACTGAGTTTAGACATTTCCAGTGACAAAACCCAGACAGATCTTCTGGACTTGCAATAATAAATATTTCAGCACAGTCCACATGAATCAACTTAGAATTCTGTTTTCAATTATTCTAGTTTTATAAATATATCATAGTTAATTATTCAGGGATAGAATTTCTTTTGAAGATTAAAGAATTTGATGTTTGCTTCATTCACATAAAGTTCCATTTTTTATTTATATCAAATTTACTTCTGTTTGTACAAAAACAATAGTGCAAGCTTGCCAAGAGCCATTAAAGCAGAATGCAACTGAACTTTTCCTGGGGTGGAAGGGCCTTCTCTGAAAATCCTGGCAGTGCACTGCAATTCATTCCAGCTATAGTAACCACTTAAATTGTGATGAAAAGAAAAGTATAAATAATAATTTTTAAAAGTTATTCTCAATATTTTTAAAGATTCTTTCCTTATCTTTTTTAGTTTTGGGAATATGGTAGCGCTAAGAATGTAGTATCCCTTACCGTGAAGAGATGTTTATATGTAACAATGTATTTAAAAGAGGTAGCAATGAAGCTACAAGACTGAATGAAACACTGGTTGCAGTCCAGATCTGATCCTGATATTACAACTGTGATGAGGGAATGGCTAGTAAAAGCATGCTCAGTTTTTGTGCGACTTTTATATTCCTTAGAAAAGCTTCTAGTGTGGGCTCTAGTTGCAAAATCACTTATTTAAGAAGGAATGAATCATGTCTCTGAGTTGAAGTTATGTACCTATTATATTAAAATGACTACGTTCATGCTATTATTATTATTATTATTATTATTATTATTATTATTATTATTATTATTTTGAGACTATCTGTATCTTTGTTGCCAGGGGCCCTGGACAAGCTGAGGGATTCTTCTGAAGAGTATTCAGGATTTAGTAATGTTCATTGGCACTTTCAGTTTAATTTATGCTTCCCCACAGCCCAGGCTGTCAAGATCAGCACGTGTTCCTACAGTTTCCTACCTTGGCTGTCACGAGCAGGAGTACTAGTGTAAGCTGGCTGCCAATGTTGTTGAGTCACTGGTTGAGTTATGCTACACCAACAGGTTAAGAAAGTTTTAGGGAACTGCTGTGTTAGCCTGACCTACAGGGCATCATCCCTTTCAGAGGTGGAGGAGGCGGAATTATGTTTGAGTACAATTCAGAAAGTCCCTTCTATGCTAGCTGTCAGAATTGTTGTGCTGAGCCTGAGTCAGGCTTGGGTTCATGTGGCAGTTCAGGTTAGAAGGGACCTCAGGGGTGCTCTTGGCCAACCTCCTGCAGAAAGCAGAGTCAGCTATGAGGCCAGATGAGGTCGCTCAGGGCTTTAATGCAGTCTAGAATTGAAAACCTCCAAGGATGGAGACTATACAACCTCCCAGGGCAATCTGTTCCTATGTATGACTGTCCTCCTGGGGTGGGGGGCGAAGTTTTTCTTTAAACCCAGTCTGAACCTCTCTTGTTCCAGCTTATGCCTGGCTCTGTCTTTTGATGACCTCCTCATAGGTACTGGAGGGCTGCTGTTCAATCCCCTTGAAGTCTCCCCTTCTCCAGGCTGAACAGGCACACTGCTGGCTCCTGCAGCTTGCTCTTTACCAAGACCCTCAGGGCCCTTTTCAGCAGGGCTGCTCCCCAGCTTATTGTCATTTCTGGGCAAATCATAGGCAAGCATATTAGGAAGCTGCAGGCTGACAAGTGTATTGTATTATTCAGTTCTGTCACAGCTCTCCCAGATGAATAAAATATGTTAGCTGCTTTCATGTTTTGCAAAAAAAAAAAAAAAAGTAAGCTAGCCTGGTTATCAGGATCTGAGCCTATCTAAAACTTCAACGTTAATTAAAAAAAGGCAATTTGTGCTTTCTAACCCCTTCTATATACTATAAAAATGATGGATAACGAAACACAGTGAAAGCTATAAATCAGCCTCGAGTCTGATAATCTAATAAGAGCATCTCCTTGGCAGTTTCACCTCTTGCTCATTGATCTATAGCTTGGTAATTAATTTCCCCTAGTTTTAACCTTGTATTTATTAGAATACCTATTTCCTTATTGCTAAAACTATGCACCAGAAATTTGTAGTGTTATAGTTCAGACAGTATAATCTGGTCATTTTTATAGGAACGCAGAGGAGGAAGACAAATCATTTAGAGGTTTATTACTCAGAGAGATGCATTTTAGGAAAGACAGGGAATAAAGCTGAATGGATAAAGCTGAGAGGAAAATGTAGATTGTGACTATTAAGTAAAAGCTCTTGTAATAGAGGAATTATCTGTTGAATGATCCCCTGTGGGAAGGTGTTAGGTTCTCATCTGCAGGTGCTTCAGACTCCACTGGGCAAAGCACTGACTGCAGAGAGCAGCTCTGTGCTGACCAGGTAAACGGGTGACCAGGAGGTGCTGCTGCTGTTCCGTGTGCTGCCCCATGCCATAACTGCAGCATACCCCTCTCTTACAGCACAGCCACTGTTTTCACTTCTATTTGTGATTAAAACCTGAGGGTCTGGTTTGGCTACCTTAACTCCCATGGAATTTAATGGAAATTGCTGATCAGATCTTGAACCTGAAATACATTGACAGTTCTGGTTTCCTTCACCAGTTCCGTGTTCTGATCTTGCTGAAAGGATGGGGCAGTCTGGGTAACTGCCTTACTTATCGGCTGTGCCCTGTTCCAACATTGATTACTTTTTCCCAACAATGAAACATGCTGATAGAAAACAGTAATAAAATTAACTTCAAATTATTTGTAGCAGATGTAAATTCTCTTTATGCATTTTTTTTTGTGCTTTGCGTAAAGGCAAAAGAGCTCGAGCTGTATGTCTTGACCCGTCCTTTGACTCAAACTGCCGTGCAGTAGAGAGAAAGTGAACTTTATAGGTTTGTACTTAGTGGCTGTTGAGACACTTGACGTATGTACATTTAAAATGTTAAGTCATTCCTCTATTTAGGTACTTTTATTTCCTAAATGATTATAAAGTTTTGTAGAGATCTGAAGATAACAAACCTTTACGTACGTACATTACAAGCTGACTTTTGTACTCGTGCCACATACCTACATTATATGCAGAGAAAGTTTAAAAAAGCAAAAAAAGCAAGAGGTAGGAAAAAATGTTAATCAAGTAAATATTTCATTAGATGGTAAAGCTAGAATTTTCTACTTTATAAATAGCACTTTGTTTAAAAAAAAAAAAAAAACAAAAACCAAAACACAACCAAAAAAACAACCCAGCAAACAGCATATGTTGTTATTAGGATATCAGAATCCTCCTGCAGAACAGAGTATAGGTCAGGTATATTAGCCAGATGTTCAAAGGAGCTCTGTTCTCTATCTTACAAGTAGTTGCTCAGGGTTATCAATGGTGTTTGGCTTTTATCATAAAGGGAATCGGCAAAGCACCATTTCAGATTTCACCCGTTATGCCTGTCTTATGAGGTATCACACTCTTCTTCCACAGAAAAGGGGCTCTGCCTCTTGCTTTGTACGAGAGAGATCGGACTGTGTTCTTACTGGTGGATTGAGGATCTGTGGGAGACTGTCACCCGAACTGCACATTTCCTACCTTTTAAAAACAAGGAGATGAGAGATAAAGTTTCACAGGTCTGGAGGGAGCAAGAGTTTGTGTTTCAGCTTGTGTCACATCTGTCTAACCTGTGTATGTGGTCCATAATTCTCTGCCACAGCTTAGGAGGCAAGTGCTCCAGAGAACTTGGTGTGCTCTCTTTCGAGCGTTGGTGCGTAAGAAAGGATAGCTCCAAAATATTTGGAGGCTCTAAGATTCAATGATGTAGAGATCAGCATGAAAGCCTAGAATGCCTTTTCTAGCTATGTGCCAGGAAGGGGAGCATGACACTCATCCTTAAACCTAGCCTATACTTAATACTTACATTTTCCCTGCTAAATTGATGTCTAAGTAAATAGCTTTACTGGTGGGAGTACAGGAGACACGAGAGTCAGATTACACTTTATCGTGGAACTTGATATGAAATCCATACTTTGTTGCCTGGACACTGCAGTGAGATGAATGTCTGTGGTAGTAATATAAGAGGATGTTTGTAGGACTGCTATATGTCACAGGGCTGCCCTGGATCATTTAAATACATTGCACGTGGGCTTTGATCAAGGACCACCTGGCCGTGTCTAGCCAGAGGAGAACCAGGAGACTTACTGAAGGAGAAACTCTCCACTTTACAGATTGCCACTGCAGCAGGAAATGTTTTTCCAGGTTATGGTTTTACTATTAGTAATACTGGTGCTGTATAGTACCGGATCAATCAACAGTACTAATTCAACCAGGATCCTATGTGGATACACAACTTATTTCTGTTGTCTATTTAGCTGGAGCAGCCAGTGTGCTGGTTATGCTGCCTTTATGGTTTTATGCCAGCCGCGTAAGGATGGGCAATACTCGATCTAGCACACAGCCTGCCAGGAGAAAGGTGTTTTTCAGAACAGCTGGAACAAATGTGAAACTTGTGGGGTGAGTCTGAACCAGTGTAGCTATTTGTTTCACTTACACAGTAGTGTTTTGTTTCTCGTTGAGACTAGGTGCTTAAAACCAGGCTTGCCATCTGATTGAGCCATGATCTCAGTAAAATCCCAGTTCGTGCTTCTGGCTGGAGAGTCCATGCCCCCCTGTGATCACCCTGTTCCCTGCTGCAGAGCTGAGCTGTGCCATACAAGGCATTTTGTGGTTTTTGTCATTGTGTCAATGGTTCAAGGCTGCCGTAGTAATTTTAAACTCTGAGGTAGAGAGAAACCAAATTCTCCCTCTCCTCCCCCCCCCCCCCCCCCCCAAGAAATGGCCTTGTTTGGAACTTGCTTTAGGGTTTGAAAATTGTAACTATTTTTTTGTATAATTAGCTAGTGCATTCCTGGTGTAATGTCATTAGAGACATCGCCATGGCACCAGGCAGCACCCCAGAAAGCTGGCTGGCTTGTCAGGGCGCTGGAGGCAATACAGCCTCGTTAGTGCCGAGCTCTGCCTGGGTGAATGAAGCCCTGCTAACGAATGACGTTGTGCTAGGTAGCGTACCCTCGTGTCAGTAGAGTAACCAACCAAGATAAATTTTGAACGTTGTTTAACAGGGTTTTAAAATGTCTTTTGGTATTTTTACTGAAAAATACAGGTGTGTGCGACCCTGGCTGATACTACTTCTGTTTCTGTTGCTTGAAGAATATAGCTGGCCTGTTTGCAGTTTCTGGGTAACAGCTTAACACCAACATTAAAACATTTTTCTGTGGATTTATGATGTTCTGTCAAGCTAGGCTAACTGACATAATAATGTAATTAAATATCGAGTTCTTCCATGATACTTTAATTAAATATCAGACCTCCTTAGGGAGCTTAAGAAGAAGGCAAATGCAGAAAGCGGGAATAACTCCCTGCAAGTCACCCCCCAGGCCGGGGCCCAGGGCTCTGGGGAAAATCCCGGCCTCAAGTACTGGCCCAAGGATTTTGTTTGTGAGGGGGTGGAAAAACCCGGGGTGACAGAAATCAGAATGGTGGCCGAGCTGCACCGGGTCTTGGGTTGCTCGGCAGGGAGGAGCTGGCCTCATGGCTGCCGGTGCCAGCAGGCTCAGCTGAGTGACTCTGGGCTCTGTGGGTGCACGGGCGACAGGGCCTCCCTGTGGGGCCCCGGCCCTCTGAGGCACCCAGGGGGCTCGGAGGCCGTGGCTGTTGCATGGCAAGGCGGGATGGTGTGGCCTCCCCTGAGCTGCAGGAAAAGCTCAGCGAGAGCTGAGGAAAAACTTTAAATGGGCCATAGCCTGAAGATATTATACTCTCCCTGGCTGACAGCCTCAGTCTGGAGACCAGCCAGGGAGGACGAGAATGGGGCCCTTGGGGTCCGAAGATATTAACAAAATAAATAACTCCGACCGCAGCGCCCCCTTCCACTCCCCTCAGCACATTCCGCGGAGGAGCCGGCAGCACCCTTCCTCTCCCGCTGCCTCCTGAGGTAAATCAGACGCACCACGTCTGCTTCATATTATTAAAACAGGGAAATGAAAAAAACCAATGTAAACACTCTTACAATTGCTGCGGAAACTGGATATAACCAGGTTATGCAAAAGGGAAAAAATTAAGCCACCCGTATATGCCAAGTTTGCCTTCACATCTGTTAATTGTAAGGGGATGATTTTTAAAAAAAGAGAAGTCATGGTTTGGGGCCTGGTTCAGCAAAGCCCATAAATGTGTACTTCACAAAAACAGGCTTACATCTATCCCTTTTCAATGAAGCCCTCGCACATGCTGGTGCTTACAGAAATAACACGTTTTTCAGGGCTATGCTGCGGGAGGAGAGCTGGCCTCCATGGCAGGGCTGGAGCTTGGCATCCTGTGACGCTGTGAGGGCACCCCAGTCCGCCCTTAGCCAAGAAATTATTATTGCTGTAGTTGTCAGTATGGTGTTGCTATTATCCTGTCAGCATTATATGGTGAGAAGAAATGAGCAGTGTTTTAAAAACTTTAAAGAGCTGCAAATGTCACTCTTCTTGTTATTATTACATTATGATTGTATTGTTTTATTATTATGTTACTACATTACTCTCATATCATCCACAACATCATGTTGCTGAGTTCAGCCCAGTCATTTTAACATCAAAGAGTTAGTCTTTTACCTCAGAAAATCTTTATTTTAAACTTAAAATAAAGACAGGTCTTGTTTGGCTCTGCTTGCTCAAGTGAATGCAGGTTCGTGGCATATTTTATAGAGCCGTGATCGACTTCTTACTGAAATGCTGATTTCGGTAAGAAAATTAAAAAATCAAAATCATTAGCTCAAACTGCTATGTTCAGGTTTCTTGGTCATTGACTTTAAAATATCATCCCATAAGAAACACAGTGTTGTCATTGCCAATTATTTTATTGTGAGCTTTAAAATATTCAATAGGGTTTTTTGGGGTCTTGTGGTTTTGGGTGTTGTTTTTTTTTTTTTTAAACACTCCATCACCTGAATCTGTCATATATGAAAATTTTGGTTTCATTTGCGTAAGGTGATTTTCTATGCCTGAAATCTGCAAGAATCGGCTCTAGAGGTAAAATCTTTTCTTAATTCTGTCGGTTAAAAAGAATCCAATGTTTCCTATATTTACAAATAAGTAAATCGGCCAATCCCCATGATTTTTTGTTTGGAAGCTGGCTTAATTTTTACTGTTTGGAATTGTCAATACTGAAAACAACTAGAGCAGAGGATGAAAGCACGTTCTGTGCCTACTTAAGTAAACTCTCAAGATATTTAGGTTTTCTAAGTGGTCTTTTAATTTTAGACAATAAGCTGGTTTTATGTAAAGATTACTTTCATTAAGTTGTGTATATGTTTTTCTAATAGGAGTTTTTTTGTAAACTTCCTTTTGTCAGTAGAATAATCATTACATTGTAAATAAATGAATACTCAATAACTAGAAAACCTTGCACATTTTCTTTGAAACAGAACAAAATGATTTAAATAACAGACTATAAAAAGTAGTCTTTAATATGTTATCGAATTGTTAAAGCTCTAAATTTTAAGATACAAGGCTATTATCAAATTATGAGACAATCCTCCTTTCTAACACCTTTAAATGTACATATTTTATAAGTAAGTTTACATACATATATGGCATTTGGAAGCATTTGGACAAAATGCATTAATTTCTTCTTTCATGAGCTTTTGGACATCTTGCCTTGCAGAGTACTTAGGGAGCATCAGTATTTTCTAAGATATCTGTGACATCTGTTCTTAATATTCTAACATCTTTCTTCCGTGTACGTTTGATAGACAACATACTTTTGGCAGTCTTTGTTATTAGAATTGCCAAAATGTTGATATTAATTTGAGTGCCGTGGTTTTCAATGAGTGCAAGCCAGAATGAGCCTTTTCAGAGACTCATCTTTGGAACCAAGTTATTTCTAGAAAGCCAAATGTTTCAACATTCTTTTTAGGTAATCAGAAATAGATTTATAATAGAATAAGGAAACAATTTCTGTTCAGAAACAGTTGTTCAAATATATCTGCTCCCTCATCTTTACTTCTGATCTGTGGAGTTTTAAATATAACACTGTGTTAGAACTCCATCCAAGTACCAGGCCGTGGGATTTTGTTTTGCTAGATACTTAACCCTCCTAAATGCCCATTTAAGGTGCATTGATATAAGTGTATAAATGACATTTCATTAAGAGATTTTCTGAGCCTTAGATGTTACAGTGTTGAGCACTGTGCTGTGCAGTTTTTAGAAGTCTGAGCACAGAGTGAAAGGCACAGCCATGAGTTAAGTGCCAGGGCTTCTCATACAACATGTGAGAAGCCCCTTCTGAAAGAGCCATGCAAAGTCCAGATCACATCAGAAAGTAAAAAGAGGGCTAGTAAGGAAGTACCTCTAGGTGCTCTAGACTTGCAGTCTGGTTCCTGACAGGAGAAAAGGTTCCTAGGTGTTTCTTTTCAGAAGTTAGGTGACTGTCATTTCTCTGAAATCATACCATGCAAAGATTAGGCGACTGTAGAATTCAGCTGGAATTAAATCCCTTTATTGCAGACAGTCTGTTCCCTTCAAGTCTATTTCTTGTATGTCTCTGAAGAATTCATTAGCTACAGGCCTGCAAACTATTCTGTACTGGTGTAAGCTTATCTCCTCTGGGGAAGCTGTTGTCCAGATTAGCAAGCCTCGGAGAGAGGGAGAACATGGCCTGGGTTTCTAACCTATCTGACACGTGGAAGGGAAAGATTAGGTTCCAGTCACTCTTCGAAGGATTATTGTGATAGACAAGCTATATAACCTACCTTTTCCTACTTCAGAAAGACAGATGAGGCTGCAACTACTTTCTGAGGAGGCCAGTGTGAACAATGAGAATATATACTGGATCAGGCACAAGTGATGACTGCATGAGTCCTGATGGACCCTGGTGTGAGAAGTAAGTGCTGAGTTGTATAGTTCTCCCAAGATTGTGGCATGTCAGAATGCACGCAGAAGCCAAGCTTTAGGTACCAAGAAAACTTCAAGGTGATAACTGGAGCGTAGATGGAAATGAGGTACCTTCAGTTAGAGAACAATTGGGAGAGGGTTTTCAACACTGCACTGCAGTTTTTAATCTATGTGTGATATTCAAAGCAGAACTTAAGTGAGAGCTGAGTGTGTATCAGCTTTATCCTTTATCCATTGAACCTACTCACATAAAAAAGCTGGGGTTTAGCCCTGTGTGACCAAGAATGACTACTGGGGATATTTTATACATCAGACACATGAGCCAAAGATCTTATCTTATGTTTATATCCATTTCAGAATCTGCAGAAACAAATGTGAAAAGCCCATGTAGACACTGAAATCCTGTCTCTGTCAAGGTAAGAGGGTCATTTCATAACAACTTCATCACAGATCAGATCTTGTAATGTGATATTTAATTTTGACTGTGGATGTTTCTCTTATTAAAAAAAGAAAATTAATTAAGCTGCTTTATTGATAGTGTTGCCCTATGTTACAAATATTTATTGGCTAAATTAGTTTTTATTTATAATCCTGTAAATTCAGTGTAACTTCAGTGATGAGAAATTCACCCAGAAGTGGAGAAACACAAATCCGCTCACAGTCATTATCACCCTGACTCATTCCAACTCTATTAGAATTTTATATGTTGTTTCTTCCCCCATCCTCCCCCCCAGATTAGTTTTGCTATTACCCAAACTGAGATACACAGACCTTTCCTGTTTAACTTTGTAGCATGAAATCTCTAGACATGAGGTCTGTAGTAATGGTTATTGTTCTGTCGCTGTAAGGATGGCTATGGATTCTTCTCTGGTCCATCATGGGGAAAGAATACACTGTATAATGCATGCGGATAGCAGCTCAAATTTTTCTTGAACTGCCTGAATAGTGTGACTGCCATATGTCATCATGACAACAGACACACAGATCAGAAAGTATCTCTGAATTGTTATTTTGAGTACCTTTCTCTTAGAGGTGATATTTTATTCCTGCTGTAGTTTAGCTAAATTATCCATTTCCTGTAGGAAACAAATTATATATAAATTTTCAATATCACTTGTGCAGCATGGTTTCCTAAATCCAGTATTTTGCACTATGGGGATTTTGGCTTCAGCTGCCACAATTTGAGGGCTTTATGTGCAGTCAGTATGAACTAGGCGTGTTCATATATATATATATATATATATATATGTGATGCTGTGTGTCAATCTGGGCATTCAGACTTTTGGAACTGTCTGCAGCCTTTATGTAAGGTATACAGCTGTCTCCTGAATGTCCCTTATATTTGTTCTTAAACGTTCCCTATAGCGACTCTGTTGACTCACTGACCTTAAATGAAGCAAGTGAATATTGATAGAAGATAAATAATAAATAAGTATGCAAGCATGCATAAAGTGCAGCTGAAAACTGAAACAAATGAAGTACAAGTCTCCCCTCATTGCCTTGCTAAGATGTGCAATTTCGCTTTCTCTCAGTAGATGTCAGCAACACTACAAACTTGCCCGGTTTACCGCTTCGAGAGTCCCGTTTACAATTTCAATTAGTTTTCCTATTTCAGTTTTGTAAAGAAATAGCCCATCTAAACCGATGGAATCTATTGGCCTCTTAGACAGGATTAGAGACTGCTATTCAGCATCTTAGAATAATATTGTATTCTCAGTAATGCAGAACTCATACAGAACTTAGTAGAAGGGGCTTATTGCTACATTTTTAGAATTTTCTGAACATTTACCTCACATTTGCCCTCCAGGCAAACGTGAAGTAATATAAGATGTCTAATATTTTGCTTCTTTCTGTGAAGTAAATCAAAACCGTGGGAATGTTTTCATATAATTTGATTTACTCCTGTCTCCTACAATACATCTTCAACTCTGTTCAATTAACTCTCTGCCTGCTACAAGAAAGGGGCACAATCGTATTCTCACTGAAAGCAATGGCAAGTGTTCTGTTGGCTCTGCTGGGAGTTGTCAGCCCCAGAGGAGTTCACAACCACAAAGGAAGGATGTGGAAGGAAGTTTCTTAGTAGAATTTTGTGTGTGTGTGTATGGCAGGGAGAAAAAGGGTTGTTTATTTCTGTGTGTAAGGAGCATTCATTTTGCTGCATATTATAAAATAAACAGAAATATTTCAAAATCATCATGTACATGAAATAGGGACCAGAGAATAAACATTCCGGTGTTTATTTGGTTAGAAATGAAGAAATTTCATTATCTTCTGATTCTCTCTGGAGGGTCTTTCCCTTTGTCTGATCTGCAGCAGAAATCTTTAATTTTTTGTGATGTATTGGGTACTTGTGAGGCATGGCAGATTTGCAGTTTTGGAAGTTAAGATTATGCCCTCAGAAACAGGATCAGCCCAGAAAGCAGCAGCGAGCATCTCTCCACGTTCCAGCCACCATCTCATTGGCAAGAGCACCAAAATGAGCAGCACTAAGAATTAGAGTCCAGTTCAGCCACAGGCAGTGCTGGGGACATTTTGTGTGGTATTCGCTTGTCTGTGGGGAAGTGGGCTGTGACTGTTTTATATTGGCTGCAGAGTGTGCCTACACATGCTGTAGCCAGCTAGAGCTGGCCAGCTCCAGAGCCAAATTCCTCTAACCAGAGATGCAGCCACAAAAAAAAACAAAACCAAAAAACCCCAAACAAAACAAAAAACCCCCCCAACTTTGGAGGGGAATCAGGTGGAGTAATTTTAACTTCCAGCTAAGGGAGACAAAGAGCTGTGTTCCCCAACCTGTGTTGGCTTATCAACAACAACCCTGAGCAAGTATCATGCTGTTGGCAACATCGTACTTTGTTTTTCATGTCCTTCTCAGAACATTTTCATTTCCTGTGTGACAAGCAACATTACGATGTGTTGCCTTCAAGCGATAGGTTGGGAGCCGCCATGTCATAGTATTCCCTTTATGTTCTTGTTCCCCAAATTCTCTGTCCCTTCCCATGATATGTCCCTTTTGGTGCCCTCTCTTGCCTCACTATCCTCTGTTCCTATGCTTATCGAGTGGTATTTGACCCTCTTCTGCTTGTCAGTTGACCCATTCTATACCAACCCTTTTCTCAGCTGCACTTTTGTCATAACCCCACAGGGGTGGGCTGGGAGATGCTCTCTGGCAGGCAAGTGTTGCCAAAGCAATAATTACCAGTCCTAGGGATGGGCCGAAAACACGGGGGAGCCAGTGGAGTTTGGGCCCCCCATGTGGGCCCATCGATGTCTGGGTCTCAGCCTGGGTAGATGAAGCAGACAAGGAGAAGCAGTTTGCCAAACTGAGCATGGGGTATGTGGCTCCAGGGTGATGAGGCAGCAGCAACGAGGAGCAAATTTTACTTAGAGGCATCTGTTAGCAGGAATTTGGGAACTAAACCAAATGACCCCAGAGTAATTCTGTTCTGCTGCCTCCATTGTTCTGGGCTCCTTTCTTACTTGCATAGCCAGCAGGAGGAAGCTGGTGGCTTTGGCGCTCTCTCTGACTCCTTCTTTGGCTCTCTTTGCTGAATGGATCTGTTTCTGCCTCTGTCGTTCAGCTGTTGAGCAAGTCTGTTTCTTAGGTTTTGGCTTGCTCTGTAGGGTATGAAGTAGGGAATGCTGAATCTGCTGCTGCTTTGCAGAACATTAGACTTGGAGGGGCAGTCTTTGCTACTTTGCTACTAAAAAAATGTAGTGCCGAACACCGTGTTGGGTTTCATTGTCTTCATGTAGGTCTCCTAGGAAGCTTCTGAAAGATGAACTTTTGCAATGAGATAGGGCATACAGCTATACTGGGTATAGCTGGGTAATTTAGCATGGTAAGTAGTTGGTGCCTAAGTCACAGTAGGAGTAAAAATTGAATGTTCCCAGCTTCGTACATATTACAGTATGAAAGAAGAGATGTCTAACTTAGTTTAACTTCATCCTTGTGACAACTTTTTCAAGTCATGATTACTGCACTAGTGGATTGGTTTAGTTGAAGAGGGAGTTGGTGGCAGGTCTGAGTTTTCCTTTAAATATGACTTCACCAGAAGAGCTGGCATGATTTTTTATTAATGCTAACAATATTGAGCATAAGATCAAAGCAAGGTTTAACTATTATATGTTGCATAGCTAAATAAGACCATGAGCCTTTCTGCATGTGCACTGTTTCCTGAAACTGATTTTCAGGCCTTATGTACATCAACAATGATGGACCAATCCAGCCAAAATTTGCTTCCACAGCTGCTGGCCTTAGGAAGTTCCCTGGGCCTCCTGTGTTCTGCAGCTGTGGAGGCTATTCCCTGCTCTGAACGAAAGAATCTCCCCTCTCCTGTGACTGCAAATGCTGAATGAGACATCCTGTAACACCCTGTTCAGAGGGGCAAAGCTGACAGCTGAAGGCCATCCTTGGCATTTTAGTCTTTGTAGATAACAACAGATGGTGCATAACCATGAGCAAGGAACCCCTTAGGTCCTAAAATGGGAAAGGAGATTTCTGGGGAATTATTATAAAAGTTCATTGCCCAAAGGTCTTGGTGCTCGTTCTGCTCCAGAGAGAGTAAGGAGGAGAGATATTAAGCAGAGGTTTGAAGAAAAAATAATCTGGCATATTAGAGCATTGCAACATCTTAGGCGAGTGCAGAGAGTACATTTCTCCACATACACCAAGAGTAAGCCCAGGAGAACTGCTGCATGAAATGTTTCTTACAGAACTATGCAAAACTTGCCTACTTTCAGGTTTTGCTCTCTGTTTAGATATAAAACTGTCTGTTGTAAGTTTCACTTAAATTCCTTAATTTGCACCTTTCAAATGACTTGAAGCCCACTTAGGGTTTTGCAAATGAAACCTGACAGTTTCAAGTGAGTTTCAATTTGAGCTTTTAACATTCTTGTTTGAACCTGAAACTCAAAAGTGAAATTCAGGGGGTGCAAAAACATGTGGAAAAATCAAAGGAAAAATTCACAAGAACCTGTGCAAACCAAACTTGCAAAATTTCCTACAGGTCAGGCTCTATCCGTTTACTCAGATAAAATGTCATCTTAGTCTCCTCCTCTTTGCTATGTGGCTGTGGAGACCAGAGGGTCTGATGGTGGTAGCTGTCAGGAGAAATACTGCCAAAGAACTGCTATGTCTTTCCATGGTCAATTACTGTCCTTACGGGGACAGCAATTCATCCAAATCTAAATTTGTTTTCAGGTTCCATACATGCATCAGTAAGGCCAGAATAGTTTAAGTTCTGTTGATAATGTGTAACTGAAGCTGAAGAAACAAGGTTTAAAGCTTATTTGGAGCAGGGAAAAGTTTTAGTAACTGAGCTGCCACAAATGGGTAATTACAAAGAGAGCTAGGTGGTGGGGGTGGGAAACCAGATGAATTATGAGGTTTTATCTAATTTCCATCCCTGCAGCACTTTTGGTTGGAAAACAGAAACTAAGTGTGCCTTGTTATTGCATGAAATAAATAAAACAAAACCAGAATGCTGTGGTGGCTTCTTGATCTGTAAAGCATGCAAAGCTAAAACCACCACATGCAAAAACGATCGCAAAAAGAGTGAGTGCAAGCTGAAGGGTTGGTGATACTCGCTCTTTGCAATGCACACAGCTCACAATTGTCAGCACAGCTGACCTCTTGGGAACTGATAGGAAGTCCTGGCTCTGCTTGAGTCAATGGGAATTTTACTGTGGACTTCAGGGATGTTGGAACTTCACAGCATAACCCATGTTGTGCAGTATATTGTTCCTGGCTCTTAAAACCTTGCAAAATCTCATAGGTGGGCAAATATGCATTTGTAGTGCTCTGGGTCTTCTGTTTAGCAAGAAAGGGAAATAAAAGGCAACCCATTTTCACTACAGCTAGCTAGGCTCCTGGTAGTGATGTACTATCTTACCCATGAAAATTAAATACAGAAATGTAGAACTAACATGACTGTAAATGGTCTCATGTTGCTCATTCTGCTTGTTTGTATGTGCCATCCCCTCCCTTTGTCTGTGCTGTCATCTTAAACTGCTTCAGTGCTCACAGACTTTGGCGATGCTTAGAGGAAGGGGTCCTGGTCTTGTTTGGTCTTTAGGCACATCCTCACTCCCATTCATGATGTGGGCCTCAAGTACTACTTGTGATAGTTAATATTCAGTCATATTACTAGATAACTTAAAGTACTTTCTGATAAGTAAACTGGCACTTCTGATTGTAACATTAGCAACAGAGAAATGCCATGTTCAGCAAGTGAATAGGGATTAATTTTTGGGCCTTGTTCATGGATATCCTTAGAGATGTGCCACCATCCCTTGGAAAGATATAAGAATGCTTTTTTTCTTAAGAATATCTTTTTGTCAGCTTTGAATGCGGAGTCCTATAAGGCTGCCAATATTGTTACAAAAGTTTTTATCCTGTTCACTCCATTTGTTGAGTTCTTCCTGCTAAGTCAGCCAAAACTCTGTTTTCACTGTATGTGAAAGATCTGGCTGTTTTCAGTAGTTTATGTTTGGGCGCAGGGCAAATTCACTTTGTTGACCGCTTAAAAACTGTGCGTTCATAACTGAAATGGCTGGGGTTCCTTGTGTCTCCTTCCTTGTCTCTTATCTCTGCAAGGCTTAGTACAAGGATGAGATCTAGAGTCCTTTGGAGAACTTAAAAATGGAATAGCAACATACTGTATCTTTTTCATTTAAGTAAGTCTACCTAAATGAATGTACAGATGAAATGGCAAAAAACAAGCAGGCAATAAAATGGTGTGAAGCCTGAGGTATGTATTTCTTGTATATGGTAAGGGTCCCAAAGCAGGTCCCTATGTCCT
Organism: Nipponia nippon; assembly: GCF_047370975.1. Lineage (NCBI taxonomy): Eukaryota > Metazoa > Chordata > Aves > Pelecaniformes > Threskiornithidae > Nipponia > Nipponia nippon. The sequence goes on along the minus strand of NW_028262413.1, from coordinate 33,631,403 downwards.
TTTATATGCCCAAGCTGCAGATGAGTGGGAACTTAAGACTGAAATAGCACCATTAGTAGCTTCCAGTAATCTGTTCTTGTGGTTGGGAAGGCATTGCTAAGGAAAAAAAACCCACTTATTTTAATGAGAGTTTGAAAATCACTTTGGCAAATCACAGTATTCATAAGGTGATTTGCCAGGGTGAATTGACCTTATAAGGTCCACTTCAGAAAATATCATGGTATTATTTCCTAATATTTTGAACCTTGGCCTTTTCCTATAGAAGCTCCAAAAAGTTTAACATCTGTAGAGGAAGCAGCTGGGATCCTGGAGGTAGAGACAGCTTGCTACACCAGTCAATAGATATCCAAATTAAGACGCTACATCAAGAACTTTTCCTCTTTTCCTTTCAGGAAAAACAAAACAAAATAAAATGTGGGGTTTATTTCTGTGGTGACTCGTCTGGAGAAACCCTCTAATGATTGTATTGTGTTCATAAGTATGACACAAAATCAGCAGGGTGTAGCTAGTGGTGTAGGATTTGGAACATTAATTTAAGAGAGGAAAATAAGCAGGAAGAGGACTGGTTGCCAAGAGTGTGTGAGAATCAGTTGGGGTAGGATTTGCTTTGTCAGTGTTGTAACCAGCCTGTGAGTGCTCCTTCTGAAGTCTGCAAAGTGGGCACATACTATAGCTGCCCACGCACTATGGGTTTAATGCCAGCTGTGGTTTGTTCGTTTTTTTTTTTTTTTTGTTGTTGTTTTTTTTTCTTTTTCAAAAGTATGGATGAATAAGGGAAATTATATTTAAGCTTGTTTTAGTTGGGCATGTGACACATCAAAAAAATTGCCAGCTTATTTTTTCCCAGCCTTGCTTTCTGCAAGAGTCCAAATAGCTTCAGTTGCCTCATAAATCCACAGTGATTACAATGTATTTATTTATTATTATCTATGCAGACACAAAATGACCTCAGCAAAGAAGAAGCCAAAACAGTTCCTTGATTTTGGGAGAAAAATGATTCAGCCCGCATCCCTCTTCCACCCACAGCCTCCTTCTGGGGCCTGTGACTTTGTCTTATGCTTCAGCAGGAAACATATTTTTGGCTGAGTTTGAACTCTCTAGAGTGTGTTGGATCTTACAGGTATACTGTCAAATAGAGTTTGTATTGGACATGAGATGCTTCACTTGAGTACATCAAAGTGCTAAGGTTTCCTGTAAAATTGATGTTCATGGTTTTCAATACATGACTAGTTATTTATGTTTTGTTATTACACAATTTCAAATAATGTAAAAGTTAAAGGGAAGAAATACTTTCTGTGCTGTGTAAGAGGGATGTGGGACCAAGTTCACTTCAGCAGAGAGCTGAGTAAATTGTTGAGAAGCATGATAAAATAGGATTGTACAGTCTTCTGGAATTTTGTGTGGGTGGATGAATAGAGTACGAAAATATGTTCCATTAATTTCTAAGGGATATTTCCTATGTATTGATGAAGAGGCCAGAGTTCTGTTCAATACCATGGATGACATAACTGGACATCATTAAATGAATTAGCTGTATTAGGTGTTCCACCCAATCATGTTTTACAGCAAAAATCACAGTGTCAGACCAGATATTAATTTAATGAAGTACCAACAGTGGCCATTTCTTATAAGGTCAGGTATAGACCCTCTCAAATTTTTGAAACTGGCAGCTTAAGAATATCTTGTGCTGGATTATTGTGTTTAATAGATAAAGGCATATCTATCTTTCATGAACTGATCAAACCCCTTTCGTAAGACATTCTTACTTCTGACTTCCACATATCTTATGGCAACAAATTCTTTCTTTTGTTTGTTTTACATCATTTTACGTGGTACTCCTACTATATTCTTTTATTGTGAAAAATAATGACTAGTCATTCCCTGTTCAACCATATTTCCTTCAAGTTATCTCTTTTCAGCTAAAATGTTATTTTATTTTGTTTCCTACTGTGTAGAAGCTTTTTCATATCTGTTGTCTCTTTCTAGTAAAGATCTCAATCAAACAAATGATCTAGAATTAGAAAGTACCGAACTCTGTGTAATATACTCTGTCCTCCAATCCAATGGCAGAAAAACAATGAGGAAGAAAAATTATTTTAAAATGTTCCTCAAGACGAGATACAATTCAAAATCTGAATCTGCGTGCCACTCCATACTCCCTCCTGTAGTGGATATAATGTTCTTCCAAGGCTTGAGAACAGGTATTAAAGACAAAATATAATTAAAGATGGAGATTTAAAAAAAAAAAAAGTGACATGTGAGATGTGTTTGCCAAAGTTAGATCATTAAACAGGTATTTAAAACAATAGCTTGTCTAGCAAAAGTATATCTGTTCTAGCTGTTTTGCAGCAAAACGTTTGCTAGAGAGCAACAGGGGACTCCTAGTGTTAGACTGTAGGAGGTGGGGATTTGTACAGACACTGCGGGGTAAGGAACTGCCTGAAGGAGGGAGGAGAGTGGGTTCTGTTGAGAGGGGAAGTACTGGGTGGGAAGGAAGGTTACAAATGAAGTTCCTTGGTGATCAGTCAGGGGACTCGGTATGTTTTATACTTTTATTAAAGACTTTGGCATACAAAGACAGAGACTGTTGAGGAAATTTGATGATGATACACAGTTGGGACCCATTGTAAATGCAGAAGGGCAAGAATATGTTACAGGAAGAAATGGATGACCTCTAGGTTTGGAGTAATAGGAACAGGCTGAAAGTTAATGGAATGAAGTGCAAGGTCAGGCACTTTGGGATCACTGACGATTTCTGATATAAACTGGAAGCTCATTGTTTGGAAACAACGGAGGAAGGGACAGACCTGAGTATATTAGGTGATCACAGGATAGCTAGTAGCCAGCAATATGTTCCAGGCACAAAAGAGCAAATGGAATTTGAGATTGACCAAGTCTTCCCAGTTGAAATAAGGAAGTATTTGTGCCTAAAAGGGCATGATAAAGCTGTATCTGAATACCATGTACAACTACAATTTTCCTTGTTGAAAAAAGGGGAACTCAAGCCGCAACAAATACACAGAAGAGTTACCGGGATCATGGGAATGATAAGCTTATCTGTAAGTAGAAACTAAATTGGCAACAGTTTATTTAGCCTAGCAAAATGAAATCTGAGATGTGACTTATAAATATATCCATGGGAGAAAATACCAGAAAAGCACTGCTATTTAAAAGACAACAATTAAACACAAACAAATCGATATCAACTGGCCTTGAGGAAATTTGAGCTGCAGTTTAGATTTCTAACTAACAGAAAAGCCAGGTTCCAAAGAAGCATAGAGGGATGGAATAAGAAGGACTAACTAGTTTTATTACAGAGCTGTATCAGTTTATTAGAGGAATAAGTACAGTGCGTTTTTCTGTGGATGAAGCTGATGGCATGACCCGAAAGTCTTATGGAGGAGCTTCATAATTGCTTGCTTGATCCTAATTTACTCCCCTTTGGTTAGCGCTTGGATGGCAGTTATTTTAAGGAGTGTGTAGAAATTGCATGAGATTTTATTTTTGATTCAGTGGTTAAACTTGAGAATTGGTAATGCCTTAAGATATTTTCACTGTAGTAGATCAAACCTTGATGCTATAGGAAAAACTACCCTTTCTAGAAGGCCGCTAAATTTAACAAATCCTTATGGTTTTGGAAGTGGAGGCATTAAAGCTGCACTAAAAGTCATCTGTCATTACCCCTCTGAAAGACTAGCAAATCAGTGTACAGAGCTAGAAGCTGCTCCACAGTGCCAACATTTATTCCAAATTTCATGGATTTCCAGATTTTCACATGCTCTGTTATTTTTTATAACATCAATTTTTCACCAATTAATAGTACAAATGGCGTACTTATTCCACTTAATGCATTTAGATGGGCCTGGCATTTTTACTTCCAATAAAGAAAATATTTCATGTTTCCAGTTTAACTTGTGTTTATAACTTGCTCAAAAAACCTTTGCTAAAGTCCCTTCTTATCTGCTTCCATCTCTGAGCACCCAAGGAAGGAAGGTATCGTGAAACCAGAATAATTTTTTTCTCATTAAAAGGACTGTCTTAACTTATACACAGTCAAAATCTTGTTGATAAAATTGTCAACATATTCGTGGTCTAATCAGAATGACATGGTATTCAAAGAAGACTCTCTCATAAGTATTTCCCATTCATAAGAATAGAATGTAGCAGTGTATGAAAATAAATATGCTGTGTGGAAATTTATATAGACGTCAATCAGTGTTTTATGTTCTCTAGTCAAGATAAGTTGTACTTTTGAAATCCTCTAAAAGCTGCTGTAATAGTTCTATTTCAGAAGAAAAACAATTGTCCTGCTGGCAGGATTAAGCCCATGACAGCTTTTCGCCTTGGTTTTTCTCCTTTTGATGTGCGTGTCACTGTAGGTTCATATATGTAAGATTTTTAAAGCCCAGCAATGCCAAAACTCCTCCTCTTCTTTTAGCCAGATGTTTCATTTTAGAAACATATTTTTCAACGAAAATAAAGTAGATTCAAACTTCTGAAAAGTGGATTACCATAAAATAAATATCCCAGAATAGTTGCAATTGAAACTGAAGTTCTTCTGACTGAAACAAAAAATGACACCAAAGGGGCTTTTAAATGATGATTCGCGTGCTAATTGGCTAAAATTCTTTTTTTCATATGCTAATATTTGCCCAGCTGTGTTTGTAATATATCCTGAAAAATTTAAGATGCATTACTTAAGATATATTTCTATGGTCCTTGTGGTTTTAGGAGAACTACTCTTGAAAGAAGGGCTTTTCTTCAGGGATCTTGCTATGCTCGTTACTCACAGGAAGGATGGTGATGTTTTTCTCAATGCTATGTCTCAAAAAAAAAAAATTGTAGAACTCACAATCTCAAAGTTTGCATACTGTTTTGACACAGTAACAGTTTTCCATGTGAAGCTTTTCTTTTGTGTGACTTCTGCAGTCGGGACAATTACTGAATTGTGAAAAACTCTTTGTATATATACCAGTGCACTGCTACTCCAGATAAACGTAACACTGTTGATCAGATGTTCCAAATTAAATACAGAAATACCTTTCTTTTATTTATGCATTCCTAATCTATATACAATGCAGGTTAATGCATTCTGACATTTCCACCCAGCTCTCCTCTAGCATCCTAATTTGGCTGCATGTTTCACAAATGATCTGACCTGTGTGTGGCTATCTTGAAGGTTTTGGTATATAGGTCAGGTAACGTTTCCTTAGCAAATAGTTAAATAAAGTGACTGTTTTCTTAAGCTCATCTAAACAAGAAGATAAGAAATGCCTAACTGAATCAGAGGAGCTCTGTGGCTCCAACCATTGCAACAGGAGACACTCTATAGGGAGTGCACATGAGCTTAGCCACTTGCTGTGCTCCATTCTCCTTAGACTCCCTAGCATCTGCAGTTGTTTTATAGGCCTATCAGTGTGTACAGCCCACCCATAATCGTTGCATATTATCCACTTATGGACCTGTTGTCCATGAATTTGTATAATCTCTTTCTGAACCTGGTGGTACACTCTGTCCTTGCTACCTCCTGTGGCAGCAAGATCAGGAAGTAGACTGCCCACTGTGTAAAAAAAAGTACTTTATCTGTTTTGTATTACGTGTTCATTCAGTGCTTCTTAATAGCAAAAAAATTGCAGGATTTTTGTGAATAGAATTTCTACATTCATTTTTCGCACTTCCTTCACCACTTTGGGAATCCTGATTGCATTCCCCCTTGATCTTCTCTCCAGATTGATAAATTGTAGACTTTTTGGTCTCTCCTTATAAGTCAACTGCTGCAAACCATTCATCACTTCAGATGCGCTCCCTATATATTCTCTAATTCTGCTATTTCTTTTTCAAGATGCAAAGACCAGAACCAATATAATTTCTCATGCTGAGTTAACATCTGACATTGCTGATTTCCCTAAGGCCATATTTCATCCTCTGTTGGGCTTAATAGTATCTTACCTTTGGTGCTTAAAGGTAGTGGTAAATTCACTGAATTTCAATTCTCTAGAAAATTGACGTTGCAGTAGAAGGATTAAAAGTAAGTAACATAGCTGTTAACAAAATAAACCCAGAGAGCTAAATATACAGTTGTTTAGGCTTCCCAGAAGGAATTAAGTTTGACTGGATATGGAGCTAAACTATCTGAACCTGACAAAATAGGTGAATGGAATCTATACATATGAAAATAGAGTGAGAGTTTGATAAAGCCAGCTATAACTTTAAAACTTACTTTTAAATTAATGGAAGTTGATTGTATCTTAATGAGAAAGCTGTAGCCATCTGTATGAAACATGGAAATAACTAGATTATTTTGAACAGCTTGATAAAGCAGTTGCAGACTAGCTCATAAAAATCCCTTTCTAGTGCCATAGTCCTATGACATGAAAAGGCCATAAAGAATTTAGCAGTTTTGAATGTGACCTCATCATTAACTGTGGCTTCTTTATTGATGGTTTAGAACAAAGCGTGGCCGTAGTGCTGTTAGGGCTGATGCATCCCACAGTGTAAACCTGCGTGGAGTAATCAGCCCTTCCTTCTACTGAATTCCTGTGCAATTTAAAAAAAATAAAAACAATTCCATCTTCTCCTCTTGATTGGTGCTCAAGGCTGCAATTATGAATTTCCTGAATGGAAATTTCCTTCTGAGCTGAGAAGCTGACTCTGCTCTTAACTCCAATAAAACTATTTTAATCCAAAAGCTCTAAATCTAACCCATAGTGTTCTGGAAGAGTTACTTTACTAAGCCCAAAAGATATCCTTACTTGAGTATTTCCTTTTTTTCCTTCTATTTCATTTTTGGTCTTGTCAAATATTGTTGCTAAACTACTCTTCCTTTCCTAAGCTTCAGCTTCTCTTTCTCTCCCACTCTCTTCCTCTGTCTCTCAACCGACCCAAACTCCTGATGTCTACAGATTATAACAGTTCATATTTTTTCACTTTCCTTCGTTTTTTCATGTTTACTTGCTTCCTTCTTTCCCCAGCTTTTTCTCCTGACACAGGTGGTATTCTCTCTTGTTTTGGAATGGTCTTACAAAACAATATAAGGAAACATAGCTTTATCTTCAGTTTGGCAGCTGCTGGTGCACTTCACATGCTTAAGGAGAGGCGGGTAAAAAAATAAGTTACTATGAGTACAAATGAATGGGAAGCCGCAGTCCATAAGGTATGCTGTGTTAACTGCCTTTGTTGCTGCTCTGGTTCTGCTGTAAGAGGAGCTTCATGATGCAGTTACAGGTAGAGGAGAGAAGGCCAAGTTAACTCATGACAGTTAGTGGTGTGTAAGAGCACATGCAAAAGTAGTTACCATGGCATGACAGACATTTGAGGTATATATATCATTACAGATATAACCTAGCTTTCAGGTAACCCCCTAGCTTTCAGGTAACCCCCTGTGAGGAATGCAGATAACTTTCTATTTGACTGACGTTATAATCCACCTCCGGTTGCCAAACTGATTGCAGCAATGTAGAGAGTGCCCTCACTGGGCGAGTGCTGAAGCATCTGCCCGTGGCTAGCATGCCATCGTCATCCTGGAAGGAACGTTGGGTCTGGAAGGAAGCAGAGGCACTGTGGCCATGGACAAAGCAAGCTTACTGTTCCACTGGAAGGGAGAAAGAAACCTAGCTGTGATTTTTGGTTTTGCTTAAAAAAAAAAAGTAGTGGTAGTCTTGGGCATAGATAGGGCGTAATAGAGGCAGAACGGAAAAGGCTACCTATAGTTTTGACTTGTTTCCTTTAATCATTTTAAAGAAAGTGCAGTGTTTGGTCTACAGCTGTGCCTTGCACCGATGAAGCCACGCGGGCAGCTTCACTGCCGTCTCCTTTAAGTTTCAAGTGTCATCTCCTCTGCTGATGTATGCTTCATTCCTTCCTTCTCCCATGACTTGTTTGTCTTCTAAGCCTCATGTAAACTGACTGTATTTTTCTAACCAAGCCTGGAAAGCGGAAAAGAAATGAGCATATTCTGCCTCTATAGAGAAAGAATGAAGGGAAATAAACAAGGAAAATAAATAACAAATTGAGAACAAATACATAGTTTCTCTTTTCTCCCTATTCGTTTCTTGGAGTGTAGGAATAACCCTTTTCTCATTTCCACTACTAATAAGTGCTGCTAGCACTTTAAAGTCAAGACCACATATTCCATGGTTCCCTCAGGGCATTTCCCAGGAGTACAAAGAAAGAGCTCAGAGGTTTTGAGAAGGCCATGTCTCTAGGGAAATGTTTAGCAGAGGTAGGACTGTTTTCAGTCTTGTGTCTTTGTTCTGCGATAAGTATAAGATAATGCCCTTCACTGAAGTTGATAAAATTGAGGTGAGGTGAGCTGAGTTAATCCTTCAAAAAAATCTCTGCTACCTTTCCACCTCTCTTACTCCATAGCAATATATGTGTTTCACTCCAAGTTACTCTTAGTCTTTACTGCACTCCTGTCTTACAGTGTGAGGCTGGAGGGACAACTCTGGATACTAAGAGAGTAATTTCTGATTCTGTGTTCTAGGTACTGAAATACAAGACTGCTCATATATCTACTGGTTGAAAACCTTCTCTGGTGGTAGGTGAGTGCATAAAACCACATTTCTGCAATGCTTTGTCTGGGGATAAGAGTAGTGCTATGCATCAGATGCAAGTAACTTCTCTCTGATTTACTCATGTGGGCTGTGTGATCTGATACAGAGTTATAATCTGCATAAGTACATAGATTATTAATGGTAATATACTTATCTAGTTCTGTTTCTGTTACTGCCAAAACATTATTTATTTCAGTATGAACACAACTCTATGAGGTAGTGTTTTTCACAGGTTGTATGAAGAAATGTTTCATTTTCTTAATTGTAAACTTAACTAAATGAAACTGGGCTCTAAATGTGTGTATATAACTCTCGACCTTGCATTCTGAGAAGTGGAGCAGGTCCTCTTTTTTCCTTCAAAAGATCTTCACTTGATTAAAAAGTTTTCATTGCCTAAGTTCTGCTAGTCACATCACATAGAGTGAAAATAAACACACCAGCTGATGAATGGAGGACAAGTTACAAGGCTAGAAGAGAGGGGGTTGTCACCTACATCTGCACAGGAAAATTAAGATTTATTCTTGCTTTGTTTCTATATGCAGTATGTTTCTTGCAGCCGAGCTGAACTTCTGCATTTAAACACATGAATTGTGTACACGCTCGATTTTAAATACAAGGATAATCCCATCACTTACATTGAGTTCATTTGTAAGACTTTGCTGAGTCAAAGCTTTAATTGCACACATTTTTTTAAATCCTGCAGCACTTCAAACAATGATCCAGGCATAGGATCTTTGCATTGACCTCCTAATGTAACAGGAGCAACATTTGAGAATATTATTTTACTGAACAGATTTGAAAATTTAATTAAATTAAAAAATAACTATGAAGTGTTTTCATCAGCAGATGTCTAAGTACATTTCAAATTAGGATATCAGTATTGTCCTTTTACACCTGAGGACACTGAAACATGTAGAAGTTAAGTGCTTGCAAGAGTATTAGAACCAGGGAAACTTAGGAAAGTCTTGTTAGTTCATCCTCTGAATCCAGGCCAGAGCCTTAGCCACAAGCCCAGACTGCTTCAAAATTCTGGCTAAATATACTTTCATATATTTTCATAATTCTCACTCCTCAATCAAATTAGATACAAGAATTAGAGGCCCAGTCATAGATGTCTTGAAGATCATGAAAATCTCATTCTCGAGTTCACTGGGGTTAAGAGTGAGCCTTCAATTCCCAGAAGTTACCTATAATTTATTGTGTTTTCCTTGTTTCAGGTGTGTTCTATTTCCCAAGCCTTTTTCTATGGACCTATAAAAGAGAAATGATTCTACTATTTAACAGTTTGATTAGGTTGATCTGGAGGGGGGTGTTAATTTATTCAGTACTGCCTCTTTTTAGTCAAAGTCATTGATTCTTTGTGTGATTATCTGGAAGCATCACTATTTCTTGAGTTATGGCTAGTTTACGTATTTGGGGGGAAAAACCAGACTAGCACTGTAAACAAAAATGTAGTTTTTTTAACAACATGGCTAATTTACCAAAAACAGGCTATTAATGGAAACAAAAATATTCAAATGTTTGTTGGACCTACATGTATGTGAATCATTCAGTTGAAAGGATTTGAAGGCCAGGCTTGTATTGCACTTGAGACACAGCAGTGACAGAAAATGATTGCACTTCATTTAGGTATTTCTTCAAGTTACCCAAAGGCATAATATTTGCAACCCCTACTTAAATACCCGATGAAATTAATTTAATTGTAAGGAAGCTATTTCATATTGTTATGGCGCTGTGTGTCTTCACATTTGACAAGTACCAGTATTTAACCTTTTAATTGAAAATTACTTTGGGGATCCTGCCAGAAACTGCAAACTGAAAACACTAACCCCCATTACTGATTCATGTAATATAATAGGTACAAAGTCAAATGTCCTTGACGGGCACACTCTGGGGCTGTGTGGGTAGGAAGTTCTGTGTCCTTCCAGAACGAACTTCCTTCTGCTACAAAGGCTGATTATACAGTTTAAGGATTGTTTCATTATTTCTACATACAGATACTTGTAAGAATTGATTATTCTCCCTTACAGAAGTGCTTTTACTTGATATTGTTTAAGGCAGGAGCAGTGCTTCAAGGGAAAGAAAAGTTTTTTGTTTTTGGTTTTTTTGTTGGTTTTTTTAGGTCTCGATTTTTGGAATACATAGACTTTTATACAGGGTGGGGGAGGGGAGGGAGTATTGACAGGGAGGAGCGGTATTCCTTTACATCTTCCAAAAGAACTGGAGTTGGAAGCTGCAATAAGGTACGGGATTAGTAAAGATCTCCAGTAGTAATAGCTGTGCACAGCTCAGGTCATGAGCAGTTCCTAAGAGAGTGCAGCTCCAGACCGTGCCACAAGGACTGCGTAAGGGTTTCATTTACCTCTGTGAAAGATTCTTGGCTAAAAGCTGCTCAGTGTTACTATTTTGTCTGTAACGGTTTTCAGAAGTACTTTGTAAACATGAACTTAAATTGATGATGATCCTTGACAGTTCCATGTTGTTGTCCAGAGTTGGGTACCCAGAAGCTGAGACAAATGAGATGTGTTTTCAGACCCTTTTTCAGATGTGTTTGGGCTGTTCTGAACACTGCAGCTGTAGGAAAGTGGAAGTTAAGAGTCCACAAAGCAGGAATTTTTACTCTGCTCATGTAATTTGTGGAAAGGTACCAGGATGACCCCTGCCAGTTAGAGGCTTTTCATTGTTGCAGGCAAAACTAGATTTCACTGCCTTGAGGAGTAGGAGGACAGGACCTGGACCGTATCTGAGCTAGGAATGGGAAGTTAAGGTTGATCTGGGGAACAGAGACCTGATGAAACAGATTTGCTGTTTTCTGGTGCTTTGAAGATGGTGACTGCTGTTGCTTCTTTGAAGCTTCTTCCTGCATTTGGTGGAAGTGAAAGGAGAATGAACAAGGCTGGCTTCTTAAGGGTTTGCCGTAACAAAACAGGCCTCGGAGTTATAGTTCTTTTGCCTTCATTGCATTGAGTTGAAATGAGTGAATGAGTTCAAAATTTAATGACAGATGGAAAGAAGGATAGAGCATGTGATAGTGTAAGCTTCGTCCCCCTAGGAGACCAGCCTGAACTGAGGCAAAGTTAGTTTTAACTCAGTGTATTTAAAATTTAGATTGTGCAGCTTAAAAACCTCTTATTGTGAGCTCTTTTGAGTAGAGGTCAATTTTATGAGGCAGCATGCATGAGTGCTGAAAAGATTTTATGTAAAAATGTGAGCCATGGTTTGGTCAAAGTAGAATGCCTATAAACTGATCTCATGCAAATTCTCTTGAAGAAGCCTGCAGTGGTATAAACTCTTTCCAGAAGGGAGACTCAAGTGAAGTGAGGAAATGTAGCTATGTTGTTCTGCGGCCTGGTAGGGGAGCATGCTGCAGCTTTAACTGACTTGCATCGGTAACTCCTCTTTCCATGGAGTCCCATAGCTGCTGGGTGGATATATATATAAAGGTTGGAATTTTGGTTTCTAAATACATTCGAATCCAGTCTAGTATTTAGCTGGAAATACAAAACATTTTTAAAAAAATCTTGTAAAGCAAGGCAGAATTCAGTCTGTCAATAAACTGAACATGTGTAAATACCCTGTGAATGGGAAGTAATAGAGGATATTGTGAAAAAGTAGGGATTAAGGTGTGATTATAGGAATAGGAAGGAATACACAAAATGGCTCTGTGTGTGCATGCTGCGGAAATACCTGTGCCAAACTAAAGGAACATAGGGCCTCTGGAACTAGATCTGGAAATAAGCTGTAGTTAGTTCTGATTTGTGCATGTCATATGCAGATAAATTTTCTGAAAGGATCTACTTATATAAACATTTTGTCGTGCAAGTAACTTTTGTTAATGCTGCGTCCTCAGTCAGATCACTCATGTGAGGTAGCAGAATTAGCACAAGCTAGTGCCGGTCAGCTTCTCTTTTCAAATCTGGGTGTTTTAGTCTTGTGGCCAAAATGAAAATGGAGTGCTTCCCACCACCCTACCGTTACTAACAATTTCGGTTTTGTGAAAGGTCAGCACGTGAATGTGTCTTGTAACATTACACGTTGCCTGTACTCAAAAATTCAAATGCACAGGGAAACTGACAAAACAGTTTATTTTGGAAAATTAGTAAATCCAAGTGATGGATACCATGTGTCAAAATAATCCTTGGTGCACGTGCTTACATTTTCACATGGATGTTTTTGAAAATTATACTGTGGAAACTAAAGGGAGAATCAGTTTGCCAGGGAGCAGGCTTAAGCCACTTTTCTGTACAGACTGCAAGATGTGGTCTCTTTTACTAAACATGGAAGCAAACACAGTTCCATCTTTACTTTAGCCCTTTGCTATTGTTCTCCAGAGGTGCCAAACAAGATCTAAAGGTCCAGTTAGTGGAGTTAGGCAGAGGAAGATTAAGACTGAAATTTCAGAACTAAAGATGTGAGAATAGCTAAATGGTCTTTAGGATTCATTTCACATCCCTTGAGTACTCTAAAAACTTTGTACTTAGTTAAAGCTGGTTAAATTCTAGAGCCAGTGGAGAGAGACGGGCATCTCCGGGAGGAGTTTATTTCATGTTCATCTTGTATATTCTAAAAGGGAAGAGGTGATGGAGGATGTTAGAGAAAAAGTTCTTGGCCCCTAAATGCTGACAAATAAACAAGTGAATAGTCTTTCTCTTATCTGCTTGCTTTAAAACCGTAGGTAAGTCTCATGTGAAGCAGTTAATAACTTAACCCTTGGTCAAATGTGAATGGAGAATGATTTGGGGGATGTTGAGACTGTGCTGCTGTGTTTGGTTACGTTTCATTGATGCTTTAAGGAGAGGCTTGCATATTTTCTTTTTTTTTTTTTTTTTTTTTTTCTCTCCAATAGCCCGAATACAAAAGTGTATGTAAGCTCTTTGCTGAACCTGTCCAGGATGATACTGAGCAAATCTTGAACAGGAAGAATAATGCAGAGTTCCTGAGTTCCAGGATGTTGAAGTAACTAACAGGGTCATTACCTAGGAATAGGATATGGACTTGTTTTGGCTACTTTCTTAGGGGTGTTGAATATAGTTAGTGAGACATTTCTGCACGTACATTAACAAGTATTTTGAAGTAGTAGCGGTCTGCTTCACCTGCACAATGTTCTACATGTGGGAATATATATGGAAGAGAGGTTGATGTCTCTTTGGTAACAAGGCCCTAGCCTGCTTTTATTTTGACTCTGGTTAATGTTTGCTCAGTGAGCTGAGAATGGGAAATCCACTTTTGAAAGCATGATGTTAGTATCATGCTGACAACCAAAATCTCTTTTGTGGAGACTTAAATTTGCTCAAACTTTTTAAAAAGTTTGGTAGAGTTGGGTTTTCAGTCCTCTTCCTAAAGTAGAAACAGGCTTACTACTGTCAGTCTATACTGTTGCAATGAGAACAGGGCATTGCCTGCCATTTTCCTTCTTATATATACCTTAAAAAAGATGCTGGGACTGTAAAATAAATTACTGTTTCATAATTTAGCTTTAAGCAAAAGGAATATTTCAATGGTGACAGTTCTGGAAATGCTTTAACTTTTAAATGCTGACACCAAATAATAAGTAAAACCTTGTGATTAATGTTTCCAGAAGGGACTATTAACATTATCCTACATCTGTTCGTGATATAATCTCCAAATGAAAAACACTCACTTTAAAAAAAAAAAAAAGAAAAAGAAAAAAGAAACTCGAAAGAAGTATATGTTTATGCAGCATTTCAGTGCAGACTTAACTCTAATGTGTGGACATCCTTGGTAAGACTTAACCAACTAATTTTTCATCTGATCATTATTTAGTCAAACCTCTATGGTACTCCTGAGGTTGCTTAAATTTCATTGACAACATGTCGTTTCATTTGCTGAAAAATGTGGTCATTTTAAATTACGCTACATGAAAGCTTTTTATTACTTAGAGTAAAATTAGCCATCATATTTGATGAAAATACTTAATGGTAGATCAGGCATAAAGTTCTGTGAAACACCATTTCATAATTGGTTCTTGCTGATTTAAATATTTGAGATTGTATAAAAGGGTTGTGTTTTATGACTAGGAAGAATTTGCAGGAGTCCTATCATCTTTTAGGAAACATTTAGGAGTACTGAAGCAGAATTTGTAGAACATATGGCAGCAACTCATTCAGAAAATAATTATTCTGAAAATAATTACCTGTATTGGTTGGGAATAATTTGCCCATTTAAGACAAAACCCTAAATTGGTGTATGTCACCATGATAGCTGTATTGATTTCAGTCTGTATGTCTTGATCTCAAATTTATTTTACTTAATGAATAAAAGTTTATGGAATTCATGTGCTCTATGAAAATGTATGCTGAAAAATCATCCTTTTTTATGCAAGGTGGTGGTGTTGTTAGTATTAAACTACAGTTTGTACCATGCCAAATACTTTCTAAAATGTATAAACTGGCATTTCTGGTAGCTTTTTTAGATTCCTCTTGATTAGTCATTTTGATCTCTGCTGAGTGCTATTTGCCATGAGCAACTGATTCCCAGTTTTGCAGTTTTCTTGCTTTACCTGGCATAAGAAATAGGTGAAAACCTAACAGTTACAGGCAGTATCGCTTATAGGCCACCGTTTTGTTTGTTTGTTTGTTTTGTTTTGTTTTGTTTTTAAATGATGCTGTTTCCTCCTAGCACACTTTAGTTTCAACAAACAACTCTCTTGCGGTTTGGGTACAAAAGTGAGGTGCAAACTGTGAGGCATGGAACGCAGGGTGCTTATTGCTAGGTGTCTTATGCAGATTTAACATCTGCATGTGGCAGAGCTAAAATACTGTCACAGGTGGTGTTGAGTATTATCCATGAAAAAAATGAATGTATCTTCAAAATGAATGATAAAACAGGAGCAACAGGTTGATTAGGATTCTCAAAAGCCCCATTAAAGTGTTTAAAGTTAAATTAATGCCTTTATACTTTGCTTGTGGTGGCCATGCTTCAGGCTAATCTCTGTTTGCTAGAAACCAAGCAAGTCCCCTTTAAAATAAGCTGAGCTGAAGGTTGTTCCGTAATTTGTCGTGGAACACCATTGTTCTAGCCTCTATGGATGGATCAAGATTTATTCCAAGTAATTTTTGACAAACAAAATCCAGACAACTCTGGACACAAGACTGTCCATCATGCTAAAGCTGCCTGAAATGACTTTCATGGCATTGACAGTATTTTAGTGATGAAATCTAAACTCGAAACTGGCAAATGATTTGTTTAACCAACTGCTTATATAAGACATGCAGGTTTTTTTATTTCTCTCTGTTTACATATATATATACACACACAACTTGCATATATTATATGCATGCAGTTCAGTACGAACAGATCAGATTACTTGTTTTTCCAGGAAAGAATATGTAATACACTTAATTTACGTCAATAAGCAAACAAAATTAAAACACCAATTACAGTAAAATTTACTCATACTTTTCACATAGTTTCTATGCCCAGTTATTGAATTAAAACAGAATGAAGACATTGCCATTTGGGGAAATACATGTCTTCATATATAGGCATAGAACTGTATTGAAGAAAAGCTTCAGGTTATTTTACTCTCGTTACAAAGTAACATCTTACCTACATCACTTCAGCTTTGCATGAATGAATGAGCGTATATTGTATCTGATCATAGGAGATGACATTCAAGTTATTTGGTTCTTCATACCTGCAGGAAACCTATAAAGAGAAACCTTCTGTTTTCTGTACGTTCTGACCAGACTGTTTGCCATGCAGCGTGTCTCAGGTTGTTGTCTTGTAAGCTGTAACTCAGGAAGTTTGCACTGTTTTCTTCGCTTCACTCACCTGCCCTGTTTAGAAAAAACTCGAAGGTCTCAAATGAGCTAATATGGATTTTTTTTTCTTTTTTTAAACATTTTTCTAAAACAAAGAGAATGAGCCAGAGCAAGAAAGAGTTTTAGCAAAATGTATCTTTTATGACTGCCTCTCCCAGGCAAAGGTGTAGTTTGTCATTTTGTGTTCAGTCCTTCAGTCTAGTGTATTTGTTTCTACATGTTTCTGTGTATTAGAGGCTTGGCTACTGTGTCAGATTGTAATATGTAATATTTTGCACAGTTAATTTTTTTCCTTTGCATGGGTTTGTATAACCTATCATGTTAGTATAAGTGATTGGGCATAACTGACTCCTTTCTGTTGTCTAATTATTCTGTTTTGACATAATTTTCTCTGTGTGTGAGCTGTGGTAATGTGTGTGTGACATTTACCTTGCAGAAGTGGCCCTTTTCATCGCTATTTATGCTGTCATGTTAAACCTGTTTCTGAGACCAGCTTGTCACTGGAAGTACAGACAAAACATTGTTCAACACGTGCAACGCAAACAACTGCCAAACTTCAAACTTGTATGTTCATGTCAGACTTCTTAGCCAGCAATACTGAAACAGCTGTGTATGCTAGGCTGCTTTATACCCATGATTACTGAATGAACTTGGAAAGAGTGAGTAGGGGGAAGGGAGACTCCAGTGAATATATATGTATGTTTTTTTGGCTTGGTGGTTATAAAAATGATTCTAATAACAGTCTCTCAACATACTGAGGGCTTCATAAGTTCATTAGCAACAGAATTTACTCAAAGGTCCTTCATGGAAAAGAGGAACATTCCCGATGAGTAAATAGAAATGGTGATTATCATGTTTTCCTACAAAATATTTCCGCAACCAAGGTGGAAAGAATATTGTTAAGGTATTTTTAGGCTTAACGCTATATGCGTTGTTTAAAGTTAAATTTCAGAGGGACTTAAAAAGTAATGGTTGCAGAGTAAATTCAGATTCTTCCCCTGCCCCCAATCAGCTTAAGCAAAGCTATTTAGATATTTTTTAAAAATAATCATTCATAGCTCTTTCTGCCACTCTGGAGAAAATGAAGACTTTAAAGCTGTAAAGTGTAAAGAGGTATTTTTTAACAGACAGAATTAGGTGGTTAAATTTGTTTTGGAGAGAAACTGCAATCAGATGCATTGAGAAGAAAGTGCATTTTCATATATAAATGCAAGAGTGAATATGAGTTACTGTGGTGGTTACGCTCATCATAAAAATAAAGGAAATAAGATAAATGGAAGGATAAGCTTCTACCTAAGATGACCTTGTGTTTTAAAACAAACAAAAAAAGGCTATATGTCTTTTCAGGCATGTCATATCCTACAAGAAGTTATGTCTGTCCTTAGGAAGCTCACTAACAGAAAAATTGTTAGTCTGCAACAAATACTGTCTATACTAGTAGGAAATAACAGGCATGCTGTTGCCAGAGAGGTTGATGAAGATTCAGGATGACTTTGTTTAGGACTTAATTTATATTCAGGACCAGTGGGTTTTATACATAGCCTCACCTGCATCACCATGGAACTGAACTCAGTACCGTACCTTTCTCTAGTAAGTACCTGAGTGTAATAAGGTTCATTTGGCCTTGATATAGGGTACAGATTGGTCAGCTTAAAGGCTAGGTGTGGTTGCTTCAGCTGACAGATCTGACACCATAGAGGATGTGAAAGAGAAAACTCTGTATATGAGACCTATGAATGGAGACTAGCTTTGTTTTGCACATAAGGCTAAAGATATCATCATTATCTTCAGAGCATGCTGCAAGAGAAACAGCTCTTCTAGGTAAAAAGTAATGTGTAATACACCCACTCATGTGATACACTCTATGCAGTGCAAATCTTTGAAACACAGATCTTACACATAATAAGAATTGGCATAAAAGTACACAGTTAAATATAACCTTGGATTTGTAGTTGGTCTAGAAAGGAAAGATTTCACATAAATTACTTGATTCACATGAGTAGAATGAAAATTAGGAGAGAGAATGAACGCCCGGGGAAGAAAATTCTTAAAAGTGAGAGGAACTGGGCTGCAGAAGTGGTGAATACTTTGTTGCTTGGACATTCTGAAATGAGATTAAGAAAAACATCTTGGAAATATGACTGTATAGGAACAATTCTATGGAAGCCCTAAAAATTACACATCCAGATAATCCGATAGGTCTTCTGAGCTCTCTTTCCCTGTTTTAAGAACTCGTTTCTTCAATGGACGGATGCTGGATTACCACTCTGTCAGGATAGTCTCCGTGCAAATACCTACTTTTTAGGGGTTTTTTTGAGAGTTGTTTGTTTTCTTTGTAATGCTCTATACTTTCAGGAAAAAGGATTATCTTGGTGTGTTTGAAATTCCCTGGCACATCTTGAACTCTAATTCTATCTAGAACAGCATTAGTAAAAGCCAAACGTATGCACACGTTTTTAGAAGGTATACTTACACAGCATTTGTGCATGACAAGAAAAATAGAGAACATGGCATCTTCCAAGCAGGTTCTGAGCAAATATTCTGGACCTGAAAAAAGTCTGCTTTCCAGTCTGGGTAGGTGTCTTGTTCTCTCATGTCTTGTACTTAATTTCTCTGCGTGGTTTCCCTGAATGCTGGTATAGGTCTAAGTTTCCATTGCTGTAAACAAGAACAGAATTTGGCTTTTCATTCAGGAAGTCCAGTTTAAATCAGTGGAAACCCAGAACTGTGTTATTAATGTTTAGATGAATTACTTCAGGTTGACTTCAGTATAGTAAAAGTAAGTAGAGTTTGATCCAAAGTTTGATAACTGGTTTGTACTTTTGTGATGTGTACTAAAGGCCAATAAGGGTTAAGAAGATAGAAGTCCCAAATTCTCCTTCATTTTACCTTAGATAAATCTGAGCCCAGGCCTCCAGAGGTGAAAGGCTAGCACATTAACTAGGACCTTAAATGTGTGCTTCAGCACACAAACCTGCAGTATCTTTTGAAATCTATGCAGGTTTCTCCTGCCTGCTGTGCGTAATTTCAGAATACGCTGTCACCATTAAAGAAAAAAAACAAGTTTGCTCTTTCATCTGTGCACCCCACGGCACCGATTGGGGGAATCAGTCCCCAGGCTCCCCTAAAATTTGTGATCTTTGGCTCCTGCTGTAAATTGATTCCGTGCTGTGCCTCCTGACATGTGAACTGGGTAAAATCCATTTTGAAGTCTTTTAAAACCTGGCATTAACCCTGTGGCATCCTCTTAAGTGCTGATGTTTTCTCATTATATTATTTACTGGGAAGAACTTGCCTTTAAAACTCTAGCAGCATTGCAAGCTAACTTGTTAAAATCTCTGTATTAAAGATAGATGCTATAGTGTGCTTTGAATTTCTCCTGAGACCTGATGTTGGGAAAAGTGGGTTCAATTAGTCATGAGTGAGGTGAGTGCCTCACTACTGTGCAAATTGCTTTGGGACCATTTGGCCCATGTCTACTCATGATCCTCCCCCCTCATAAATACAGATGTGTAAAATAGTCAATATTTTGTTTAAGCTTCTCTTGGACTGATTATCTGAAACCCTCAAAATTTTTTTTTGCCTCAGTGCCATGTAATAAAAAGACTATTAAATTTTTCAGATTTTTCCCTCTGCTCTTTTATAGGGAAAGTAGTAATGTCTTTTGTACACATATGTCTCTCTCTTTACATCTATTCCGTATGACTTGGTTCACTGCCCATTGAAATGAAGTGGCCTTTGGGATTACAACATAGTAATGTTTTACTCAAGAGTTTGGGACAGGAAGTCAAAATGAATAACTATTTGAAAACTTCAGGGATTTTTAAGTAGCCAGAACTTAATTCCAAAGAGAACATGGCATTGGACAAAATACCAAAACCAATAGAAATCCTTTAATGATAGAAATGAGTTGCAACCCTGGTGTTGCATCTTAAGACAACAGTACTGGCAGTGGAGTACCCTTATACTATAAAATCGTAATAGAAGAGATTTGAATTTGAACTGATGGTCTTGCAAGCTGGCAGATGCTGCTTGCTTTTGTGCAAAGGACTAACTGTGAAAATGGCCTCTCTGTTCTTTAAGCACTTACTCGCTTTGGTTCTGTTTTTAAAAGAAGAGCTGAACTTCTCTTCCTTTCAAGGAAGCCATGCTCAAACCAACCAGACACTCAGTAGAGCAAGACTTTGAGATCTTGCCAAAGTTACATCTTTTCTTCTCCATCTCCACGCTGCTGTTTATGTACATGTCTGGCATACAGTTTAGTTGGTAGCAACTGATAAGGCATAATACTGCTTGTTGTTGTATACTAAAAGTGAGGTGAAACTATATTTCACTTTTCCTTTGAGAAAAAGGCTGGTAATACAGGACTTGTCAAGACCCTTTCCTGTGTTTGATAGCTTTATCACAGCCCCAGCTCGAAAGGTTAAATGTTTTGGATTACACAGAATGTACATTATATGGAGGGCTTACTATAAATCAACAAGGCAGGTATGTTAAACACAGAAAAATATCTACAGCTGTTCTCTTACTCATCCTGCTTGTTATTTAACTCTGTCTCTACCCAAAGGAATATTTTTAGTTGTACTGTCAACAGTTTCAAAACAAAGAAGCAACTACAACTGGCAAATGAGGAACCCAGCTGGTGCTATGTTTAGGCTCCCAATGAATATACTCTAATCCTGACACCTGCAAGCTATTTAATCAGGATTTACAATTGAACATGAAGGATGAGAGGTCCAGAGGGCTGTGTTCTTGTTGTTTTGATTGCAAATGATGGAGAAAAACTTTGTTATCGGATGTTGTAGTTATTTGAAGTTTGGTGCCCTCTAACCCATGGGGGACCAAGAATCATTTATCACTTCACAGCAAAAGCCAAAAAAAGCCACTATGGCTTACACACTAGCATTCTCCTTTAGCTTTTCCTGTATTCCAGTGTAAACACGTCTTGGATTTATGAACAATGAAAAACAATTTCCAGCAGGCACATGGAAAGGAGAGGTTATAAGGAAAGTATGCATTATCAGTTCTGTGTCAAACTGAAAAGATCATTTTGAATGCCTCAGCACCAGTAATGTACATAATGATGAAATGTACCTTAAAGATGAGCAGAAAGAACGTGAAGGAAATTGAATAAAACAATATTTATTTATTTATTTATTTATTTATTTTTAAGAAAAGACCCTTTTCTATAGTGTGATTCTTGAATCTCAACGTGGCATTGTCAAGGGTGAATGGCTCCCTTCGTAAAGGTCTTTATTGCTCCTCCTAAAACCCTCTGTTTCCCCAAACAAGTGACATAACATGAAGAAATTTTAAATTTCACTATACCATCTCATAACAAGCCCAGATGTGCCGTTATGTTGCTGTGCTTGTTTATTTTATTTATTTACTGAAAGTGCCTAAGTACTCATAGCTGAGTTTGTGACAAATTAAACACATCATTCTGGCAGTAGCATTAGTGTGTGTACATGGGGTGTGTATGCGAGGGGTAGTAGGCTTTTCTCTTGCTGTGTTGTGCTGTGAACAACATGGTTATGAACAAGCAGGGTGTGGTGTGATTGGCACCCTACAAAAAGTGGTTAATCAGCTGTCTGAAGTTGTTAGGTAACAATGCTGTTGCCTCTGGGTCTGATCGGGTGATGTAATGCCTGTAAGTTATTTTTTTGTTGGTTGAGGCTATTGTGTAACTCAATATCCTGCAGAGGGTTTGTATGGCTAGACTCACAGAATAAGTCAGAATTTATTTCTAACTTGATTATGCTGTTTTATTTTGTTCTTAATTTAAAAGGGAAAAAAAGTATTTTTTACTTTTCAATGCAAATAACTAGTGGGGACAGCAAAAAAGGGCTCAAAGCAGTCATCTTCATGGATTCTGTAATTAGCTGGAGGCAGACTCGGGGCAGAAAGCTTTCCTCCAGAGCATCTTGCATTCTGGGCTGCTACAGGTTGTGCTGGCCAGGATGATCCCATAAAGGCTCTTGTGCTATATGACCCCTCTCCAGCAGGCCTACCCTGCACTGCGCAGCAGGCCGTTTTTTGGGCTTTAAAGCCCAAACTTCACAGCATTGACTACACAGAGGGACTTAATCTAGGGTCTCTTCAAACTTATGGTTATAACTGCAGAAACAAATATTTTGGCAGAATGATAGCATTGCCACTTTCTAGCTCAGATGCTGTCATCCCTTGGCATGTGGATGGATGGCACCATTTATGCACTACTAATGATACAGGATCTTCAGTGCTTGTTGAACTGTTGCACTGAATAGAAATTGAAACTGCTCCCTGAATTCTTCCTTAGCTTTATTTACCTGTTCAGGCTTTGCAGTTTCTTTATTCCCACATTTCTTTAAACAAGAGACTGTGCTTTCTACAAGTATTCTTTCTTCTCTCTCAACATCTTCCCTCTAGTCAAAGCATTCAGATGTTGGTGGCATTGACCAAATATTTCTTGTGGTGAATGCTCTGATTACACAAAGTCCATCTCTCCTGAGGTCCTACCAGCTTTGCAGACTTGCATGAGGTTCTTCTCTTACGGAATTATCAACTCTTGTCAGTCTCATTCCAACTCACGTCTCTCTGAGAATCTCCATTACAATCCCTCTGGTGTCCTTTGGTACCTATTACAACTTGATCTTCCCTTAGCTTGTTTGTAATACCCACTTCCTTCATTATGTACATTGCATGCACTCATTGTGCTTTTCTGTTGATTCCACAGTTTAATTGCTACCCCCAGCTCTGTCAGATTAATACAATACTGTCAAGTAACTTCTGCAAATAACTTTTTCATGTGGAGTTATACATGCCATTGTTTCTATGGACAAAGGAAACAATGCTCAGTACTGTCTAGGGAACCATAATGTGAAGATACAATAAAGTCACACATTCTGTTCTGATTGCAGCTTTGCAGGGTGAACAGGTTACTGCCTAGGGGCTCTCTTCTGTTTCTTTTCCCATGCCCTAGAGATCTGCCATGATAACTCTGTGTGTAAATGCTCTCTAGACTATCTAAGAAAAGAGTTATGCATATATTTTTAAAATGTTTAAGCTACCCTAGTAATTTTAGTTGAACTAGATTAGGAAGCAAGTAGTGGGGCAGTGATCTTGGATATGCTGGGAAGCAGCTAGGACCAGTAACCTCTTCACTTGAATCAGCTGCAGCCCGAACAAGACTGCTGACTTCTGTATCTCTTGGCACTGGAGTAACAGCATTCAGATTGACTTTTTGCACCCTTGAACTCTCATCCTGTTCATCACACCTGCAAAATCAGATATAAAACATCTTTCAAGGCCATTTGAGTAAAGAACTAGCATTCTCAATCCTAAAATTGCATTTCTACAGTTGCACTGCCTCTCTGACAGCAGCAAGCAAGGTTATTGCCTAGAGTTCTGCTTCGTAAAGGGTTCCATGAGGAATGCCATTCATGCTAAGAAGATGCAAAAATAGCCTCTTTAGAACACAAGTCACTTAAGATATGTGGAAAAAAATGAATGGAGAAATGACAAAGGGTTAACCAAATGGAAAGTGTGGTGAAATACCAGAACTGCAGCACATCTGACAGAGCCTAAATGACACACAGTCTACACCGAGAAGTGAAACCTTTCTTCAAAGGTTTGCCTTAGACACACCTATTCGCTAAAATAGCAAATTTCTTGAGTCATCTTTTTTGTAGCTAAAAGGGATGCTTAGTTCCACTGACACTCTGCTGAAAAATATCAGTGAGGCAGTCAGATATCACATCAGTAGATTGACCTACATGCTTGAAATCTTGTCTGTCCTTCCGAGCTCTATCATTTCATCTGATAAAGGGTATCGCTTCATTCCAGGAGTGCTGCCTTACTCACCACAGTTAACAGCAACGTTACTGCCGCAGCTTGAAATAGATCTACTTTGACAGGGTTGTAAGATCTTTTCCAATGCTAGCTGGAGTATTCCAATAGATACTACACCTCAGAAGAAGCACTTTGGGAACAATTTGTGTTAATTCTTGGGCAAACATATCAGAGAAATGGTGATTGCTTACAGAGCAAAGCATTTATAAATTATCCTAATTCACAGTGGTCTGCCATTAGGATGATGGAAGGCTTGATACATGTGTTGTCACCTTTGGGCTCAAATTTGAAGATGGAAGAATGTTATGCTGTTGCTTTTGCAACACCTAGTCAGGAGGGGAAATCTTTGTTGTTTGACGTAGTAAATGTGCTACAGCACTGCATAAAATGATAAAATTTACTAAAGGCTCAGCAGAACACTGAATTTTATCAATTGCGTTCTCCGTTGTAATAACTTAGCTGCTTTGGTATGTAGATATACCTTTCCCTTTTTGAATAACATTTTGGAAAATACTAATAGGGATGGTGAAATGTGTTTCATACCACATCCCATTTAAAGGCATAACTTCTATTTTAATGTAGAGTTTCAGATTTAGCATTATGGACAGATGCACCAGTTAAATTATTTAGTTGCTCAAATATATTGACAAGTAAACTGACAAGTCAGGAACAAACCCCTTTCTGTTTAACTAAGGGTTGTTAATTACTGTCTGTTTCAGCATATGAAAATGAACTTGGCTTTTTCTTTTGAACTCTGTCTTTAGAAGTTCAGGGTGGGGAAGTACAGTGTTATTCAAGAAGGCTGTGAATGTATGTACCTCAGCTAGATTATCACTTTGCAACATTGACAGGTAGTTAACAAAACAAATGGCTTAGACAGTAATGCGTGAGCTGGGTTCTGCAGTTTCTTCTCAGCAACCAGACCTGTCCAATGATGGAATCTGTTAGCATTGTGAAAGAGAAGCCTCTCTCCTTCAGATTTTTTTTTTAAATATGAAATATGGAGGAAATTCAAATGCATGGTACTTGCAGTATCTAGTGTTGAACTGGATGACTTGTGAGTAAAGGATCTCAAATACTTTATTAAAATATTCCCATTGACAAGTGTCTCTCTGGACAGAATCTATTCTGTTTTGTATATATCTGAGGAAGATTTTGGAAGATTAGGTTCAAATTACTGATGGGAAAAATAAGCTTAAGAAAATTATTTTCTTGTGGCACATGAGAAGACATATTGCAGAGTTGCTCCTAAACAAAAAACTCATGACAGACAAAGTAGTGCTGCTGGGACAATTAAAATGCTTGAAGTCTTATGAGGACAATTTCTGTGAAGGGTTTGTAATGTCTAAGTATTACCCAACATATAATTTCTCTTGGCAATGACATAGCAATGCTCATGATTGTGAGTTGTATAGAGCCGCAATTGGCTTTATTTACTTTCTGATCCTAACAGGAAGATATCAGTATGAGTTACTTCGGGAATAAAAATTTCCCAAGCAATATTAAAGTTGCTTGTGGGTACCATGTGGTTTCATGTTTCAGAAGGTAAATTGCATAAAGTAGCAGAAAGGATCGGGTTGTTTGGGTCTAGGATTAGTCTGTTCTGAAAGCTGACCCTCCCAAACCAGATGAAAATGACTCCCTCCTCACATAGACTGGGCAAGTCAAGGCAGCTGGATATGATGCTAGCCAAACTGTAAGCTGTTGCCTTCATAAAGTACCATACCCTAACTGCATTGCTAACGAAATCAAATAAACCCAGGCAGAACTTTAATTTTTAGCTGGTTAGGTACAAAGTTATGGTTCAGTCTACAGACAAATAGATAAATTCATCACATGGGATAATTATCTGCATAGCCAATGTAAATCTCAAAGGTTTAAAGAAGTACAAGTGTTTTGACTAGAGATCTTCCATCCTCAGACAACCGTACATATAAAGTGTAACTGTTGGGACAGGTGTGTGCATACACATTCCTCTCTCTCTCTCTCAGTGAATTGCATGTAGGTTTTTTCTCTTCTGTAGAAAAATAGCAACAGACAAAAGCATTTTCCACATTTTGTCTTCCCTGCTTTTCTCTTCCTTTTTTCCAAAAGTGAAAAGAGAAAGGAAAGAGAGAAACAGGAGTATAAAAAACAGATGTCAGAATAATTTTTAATACAAATTTTAAATAAATGATTAACAGTAAATGAAAAACTATTTGCTTTGACATCAAAATAGTTTTGAAAATTTCAAAATCCATTTGAAGTATTTTTTATGTTTTTCAATCCATTCTTAAACTGATCTTTATATATGTCCTTTAAAACCTTTCCAAGCTCCGACTAGAATGAGTGTCAAGTTATTGTATGTTCTCTTACCATTTCACATCAGGTGCGATAACTCATGATCAGACCTTCCAGAAATGATTACGGCATTCTGTGCTTCAGTTCTTGAGTGACTATTTCAAAATATCTTGCAGGGTCCTAACTTTTCAGAAAACATATCATGCATATTTCCTAAGAATCTGATTTGTTTCAGTGGTCATGGTTCAAAACTTGACCTGAAAATACAAAAATTTTGATCAGAACATCAACCCCTCCTACTGGAGGAGTTTCACTGATGTTACTTCTCAGTATATTTGAAATGCCTGAAGATAATCCATACATTCCACTTACAAGCCATGTAAATTGCAAAGGAAAACAATAGTTTGATTTGCAGGCCTTTTTCCTCTCATGATATTTTTGATTAAAGGTTATTGTGGTTTAGCAGAACACTGACAGATCCAAAGGCAACATGCTTTCCACAAGCACTGATGCCTGTAAAACCTGCTCATAGTACAAAGATCCTGGTACAGCCTCTGATTAATAGCAGGAGATATTTTTGTGGACAGATAGATCTGAGTTGGATCATACAGAGAATTCAAAAGAAAAACAAAAGTTTCATAAAAAGCACTTAGTATATATATGGATAGAATTCATGCAGGTGCAGATACACAAGCAAAATTCAAATACAGGGTAGGTAAACACTGCTGTCTTGCCTGTAGCAGGTTGGATTGCATATGCCAGCTGCAGTTTACATGTGTTTCTTTTGTCTTTAAAAAGTGCAATAGTAATAGATAACTTCTGCTACATCAGGGAGCTAGTATTTTGACGGGAAAATGAGGAAGAATCTCTAGTAGATTACATCTCTACAATCCAAAAATACTTAATTTTGTACGGATATGAAATAGTAAGGGGAAACAATTGTACATCAGTATGTTTCACTGGTTAACTTAGATTAAATGAATATTAGGCTACCACAAAAAGATCCAGTATATTTGGTTTTAACTTTTTTTAATGTGTGATGTGATGATGTTGGATGACATTTTGTGTGTTTGTTCATATGTAGCTTGACCACATTCTGCACTGTCGGTATGGAGTCAATTTTTTTGAATTTTCATTATGACACCAGATGTAAAAAGCTGAAGAAGAATGTGGGCTAGTCTCCAAAATGGCTATTCCTGGGCATATACCTTTTAAGCAACTATATGCCATACAACATGTCCTGCTTTGATGTAATGCCTCTCAAATTAGTAGTCTCTGATTATTGGGATTCAACAGATTCTATAAGAGTTTGGGGAATTTTCTTTTTTAACCTTCATAAAGGATTATTTATTACCTGAGCTATTAGGACAGGGGGGAAAAAAACAGGGCGAATAAGCTATTTGTTAATCATCTGAATAGCACGGGAATTTAAACAAATGTTGCATATGCTTGCAAGCAAATGGTCAGCTTCTGAACCATGTGTTTAGTTAGTGAACTTCTGGTTCTCTGGTGATATTCTTTCATGTGCTTGCTGAGGACATGACTATGCCTGCATTTCTTCTGAAGATGTTAACTTAAAAGCAGCATGACACTGAAGAGAAGCTGTCAGCCCTGAGATTGCAACTATTCTTCATTATTACAATGACATTAAAAAACCCACTTCTTTCATGAGAAGAAATGAAAGTGTTAGACCATATGGATCTGCATCACATACTTCATGGCCTTGTTCCCATGGTGCCTGAATTTGACAGAAAGTGCTGCTCAGCTGCATCCTAGCTTTTCAAGAGAACACTTCGTGCTTCTGGTTTTGCATCCTCTTATGAAACAAACACCAAGCCTTGAATCGCAGGAGCCAACTTGGGTTTGCTTTGTTGCTTTACTACTTATAATCCAATTAGAATGTGCACTGCCATATCTCAGTGTGTCAGGGAAGGACTGGAGAGTTGGGTTCTGAAACACTCTGCTTTATTACTAACTGTGAGGAATACTGCCAGCAGGAGACCTTTCACAATGTAGTGATCTGCAGCAGCTTCTGTAATTCGTTTTCTGGTATGTCCTCTCCTGTCATTGCAGTCTTTCTCCAACAAGATAAAATCTGTCATAGCCAATAGCATGGACCAAAGTTCCACGTAATTTTGGCTAAGCCTGAGGAAGCCTGCATAATGCTCTGGGCCCCCACCTAGCATCAAGCTGATGGTCTGTCTTCTCGTGGCTTCACCGCTGTTGTGCCAGACTAGTCTGATGAGAGCTGATCTTGGCAAATTACCATGGACTGCAGTCATGCATTGCTGTTGCAGGGCAGACACATCACGGTTGGGTCAGTGTGGAAAGTGTTCCAGAGTGATCTTGAAATCCAGCAGTGGTTGTATGAATACCTACGTGCTCTTTGACATCAAACAGTACATGGCTAATAAATGACACTACAAAACTGTTTCAAAGATTCGTGGGAGTAGCAGGGCAGAGACTTTTTCCACAGAGAAAAATAATTTTTCAGGTTTTATGTTAAAAATGCTTGAAAACTGCTGAAAGTGTTTGATGCTGAAGAACATGAAATGCTGCGAGTCCCTATTCATAAGGCTGTTAAGTTGCCTAATCTTTCAAACGCTCTTGGGGAGTGGGTTACCAGAACTGTAACTGTTGTGACGACTGGAAAGCAGGGCCATGTCTGTCACCAAAATGAGAAATGAAACCAGAAACTGTTATTCCTGAATGGTACTTTGAATCATTCTGAATCCTGGATTTCCCATTCCTTTCTGAAGAGCCTTTAGAATAGGGTAGGAGTAAAATTTATACATTTCTCTAAAAAGGACTCTTGAAAACCTACATGTACTAGAGAATGACAAGTTGAACCTCATTTCTCCTTGTAGGTTTTGTATGTTTTTTCGTAAATAGCCTAGGTGGAATATTATTAGTATCAACTCTACAGGATAGCTGAAGAACAATGAACTAATAGGATAATATTTCCTACTGTGTTGTATAGAACTTCTTCCGTAAGTTTTTTCTTTCTGATGTTTATCCCACTAAAAGTAAATAACATACCTGGAGGGCAGTGCTGAGATGACATGTGCTTGGGTTGCTGGCTATGCCAAGCACAGCTGTTGGTGTTTGCAGACAACTTGGCCCCACACCTCTATTCAGCATGTAGTCTGGAGGTGATGAGAAACTGCTGAGATCCCTGCTGAGGAACAGAAGAAAGAAGCATCTTCTCCTTCACAGCTTTTATCTAAAAACAAGTTAATCAATATGCTAAACACTGATAGCAAAATACTCTCACTTAGACCGATGTTCTGGGGAGGTCTGGAAGGCACCATTTGTCCACAGCAAAGCTTTGTCAGGGAAAAATTAGCTGTGGAAGGGATGGAAGGAGTAAGAAGCTGAAAATATATTTGTATCTTTGCTTTAGGGGTAGGAGATAGAAAATAGTGATGACTGCAGACAAGCACATCCCCATTGACAATTTCAAGTGTTTCTACCATAGTTGGGTAAGGCAAGCAGACAAGAATGGCTACAGAAATTTTTCTTCATTTTTGCACTGAAACGGTGATGGAAATTATCCTGTTTTGGAACACAATAAAATGAATCTACTACTACCAATTTTTTTTTTTTCATAATTGTTTCTTGCTCTGAATGGCTTGATAAACCTACATGTTTATGTAGTAGCTCTCATTTGGGGTAAAAGTGAT
Organism: Nipponia nippon; assembly: GCF_047370975.1. Taxonomy (NCBI): domain Eukaryota; kingdom Metazoa; phylum Chordata; class Aves; order Pelecaniformes; family Threskiornithidae; genus Nipponia; species Nipponia nippon. Next base: position 33,601,271 of record NW_028262413.1, on the reverse strand, counting down.
ACAGAATACTTTGGCGGGATTCTGTTTCCCACAAGTTACAGTGTTGTCCCTAAAAGGACAAAGTGGTAGAACAGTCAAAGGTGTTATTTTGCCAGCATGGATAATTTCCATCATTACAGACCAATTATTTCTTTCTCTATCATAATCTGTTGTCTTCATAAGAATAAATTAATGCACATTTCTACCATAATCTGTGTAACTAATTAACAGACAGCTGGCCTGTTCTTAACATTGTCTGTTTAGGCTGTACATGTAATACTTTCTGAGGTATGATGATCCTTTTTTTATTCTCACTTTTCTTCCTGATGACTATTACCAATCCATTTTCTTTAATTCATATTAAGCATTGAGTTGATATGAACAGGTTTTGAAAAACAGCGACTGAGAGATCTTTTTACTGAAAGGTAATAGCTAATATAGATCCTATTGATTAACATGTATAATTAAGGTTGGGTTTAACTTTTCTGCATTTCCTTGCACTTATCAGCACTGAATTTCTCCTGTTATTTTATTTGCTCAATCACTCAGTGTCATGTCACAAACACTCTTTTCAGCTCTTCACAGTTATTTTTAATTTTGTTTATCCTGAATTCTGTGCCATCAGTAGTCTGTGCCTTCTCACCATTCTCTCAATTTTCTCCATAATTTGGAATAGGTTGAATGGTACTGGTCCCAGCTGTTTGGGACCAATTTCTGTTGCAACTTGTGGTGCAAAATGACCATTTAATCTCTACTGTTTGGTTTCTCTTTTTTAAAGGAAGGCATCTTTTCTCTTTTTACATGACAGCTGAGTGTCCTGAATAGTCTTTTCTAGTGTCTTGTGAAAAGTTCTTGGTTTGATTTCTATTTACAAAAGTCAGCTTGTTCTTCCTTCTATCATTTTTATCTGTTCATACCATTCTGTTCTCTCTTACAGTGTCAAATCACTTGCTCACTCTGGAAGAAAGACTTGCTAATCTGTAGCTATTTAGCTTTATCCTCTACTTTTTTTAAAAGCAAACCAGCAGTGCCACTTTAATCTTTGATGAAATGGCTCTCCATCATGCCTCCTCTCCTGAAAAGAATCTATGCAAGGGTGACTTTCAAGAGAGGCAAACAAAGACAGGATGGAGATACTTAAATGTGAAGCAGTGTGTCTGATTGTATGGAAAGCTGATCCCTGGGGATCCCTTTGAGTGTGGGATCCAGTGCGTTCAGTTGAGTTCCATATACTGAAAGCCAATCTAAATGCATTAGTGATGGTAGTACCTCTTGAGGAGACTGTAATCTAATTAGCTACTATGTTCGTTAGTTTGAGACCACTTATTCATACTTAGCTACATCTATGCCCATCTGTATTACACATATTTGTATACAATCTGTGCACCATCTGTATTATATACATTTATATTGTCAAACGAGGGTGTCTGAATGGCAGTAATTAGAGAAAGAGATGTTAAGTAACTGTCAGAAGTTCATACTTCAGGTCCCCTTAAGTGGGGCAAGAAACTGCCATTGATTTTTGCTTCTGCTCCTGAGGTAACCCTTGAGATTATGAATTGGGTAGAAAATAGCTTAATTTGCAGGACAAAGCTCTCCAGGCATCCTTTTTCATGTGCCAGCATTACAGGGCTACTTTTCACATAGAAACTTAAATTGTGACCTGACTTTTTTTTAAGGTGGGAAGCTGATTTAAGTTATTTGTCTTGCTAGCTCTGCATTTCCCTCCCTGCCTCCCCCCACAGCAAGCTGCCTCCTCAGTTAGTCCTGCATGCATTTGTTATGGGCATGTTAGGCAAAAGCTGAAGTTACTGTCTCATGTGAGTGCCCATCTTTTACTCATTCTTTCTCAGGAGAAAGAGGTTCCTTCTGCAAGTTCCTGAGACTCATTCCTTAGTAACAAATTCCAGTTTTCTACACAGCGGAGGCACTGAAGAGATGATGAGATCTGAGAAAAAACACTCTGCATGGATTCCTGTTTTGCAAATCAGTTTCAGGCTTAATCGGGAGATTTTTAGCATGAGCTCAGTGCTGCACTAACATGTCTTTGGGTAACATGGGTATAAACCCTAAAAGTTTCATTTATATAGGAAGTTATTTAAATGTTAAAGCCTTTAGTGTGCTACTGCTGCTTCTGTGCATTCATTTAAGATCCTCTGAGCAATTAAAAATTGCAAAATCAAGTCTCTATAAACTTGAAAAATGTTTAAAAAAACAAACAAAACCAACACTGAAAGAAGCAGCATCCTTATTAGAAACTTCAGTTGTTAGGATATAAAGTGGAAGTCAGTGGTTACTAACACTCCCTCTATCTAAAGATGCATCAATAGTTTTGTGGGTTCACGCTCTACCTGTTGTCTATTGCATTGCCTAAGAAATAACTTGCTTTGCGCTCTTGACTGCAGCAGTCTGACAGCAGACTGTGTTTTCACTTGCATGTTTGTGTTTCAAGTAAAGATGGAATACGGAAGCAGTCAGGTTTTGCAGTACGTTTGTGTCACAGGGTCAATAGAGGAGAGGAATGTCCCTCCCCAGCTGTCGTATCACAAAAACTGTACATCTGGCTAGCCTCCTACGTATTTAAAAAACTCTTGAGTTCCCACCTATGGGGTGCACAGCTCATCCTTCCCTCATAGCTCCCTGGAACACCCACAGTGTTAATAGGTTTTCTTGACCATGGCATTCACACACTCTCAGATCTGGACAGGCCCAGACGCTAACTGGGTGAGTCACCACATCAACTGATCCTGCTCTGGCACCAGCAGCTGCTAAGGAGTAAGGGGTGGAATAAAAGAATGCACAGCATAAAAGCACACAATCGCTGACTGTTTCACAGAAAGGGAAGACTTTAAGAAAGGGAAGACTTTAACCAGTAGTATCAGGATAGTATCACAGAGATTTATTAAATGGTTGAGTAGTCTCCCTAGAGTTAGTGGAGGATCTGTTTGATCTGTATCTTAGGTGGTTAAAGCTAGACTGCCCAAACAACTAGAAAGCTTGCTACTGGATGCAAATGTTCAATGGCAGGCAGATAGATGCCATGACCAAATAGATCTTGTTTCTCTTTCTTCCTTGACCACCAGCTTTTAAAAGGAATAGTGGTTGTAAATGTTTGAATAGAAGTTAGGCTTTTCCTCATCATCATAAACCTCCAGGTTTTTGTTTAATACCTCCCTCTATTGAATAAGATTCTTGCATGCAGACAGCTGAAAAATAGTTCAGAACTCAATGAAGATCTAAAAGTATATTATTTGGCTGGACACTTTAAAGAAGTTCTTCTGTGATAAAATTATTATAGAACGCTTATCAGAGAATAGAGGAATGCAGCTGAGGGGGTTTAGTTTGCCCTATTACTATGGATACACCATCTGCATGACACAGAACCACTTTAGTGGTGAATACTTGCTCTTAGCAAGAAAAGAATACTGAGAAACCCTGATTATAAGACCACCACAATCTAATCTGTCTCCTTTCCCTAAGTTTGTGGTTAAAATCTGTTGGCATGAGGCCCACAACATATTGCCTCTCTTACAGCAGAGCAAAAGTATGCAGAAGTATTTCCTCTAACAATCAAAGCTTCAGTGCAAAAGTAGTGACCCAAATTAACTGTTTGGAAGAAAAAGGTTAAAGGTGTTTTAAAAAAGCATTCCTGACCAAACTGAAATAAATCAGCAAACTTCACCCACACATCCTCCAAACCTGCAATCAGCAATAATTTCATAGAAATAAAACAAATGGATTGCCACATTCCTTCATGTCTATTACACTTCTGTCTTCATTGCAGAAATTACTCAGAAATGAAAAGCTGGAAAGAAACTTGGCTGTTGGTAATAGCTTTATCACTTGTGCTACAGCAAACGTACTCTCTACAGCAATTTCTAGGATGCACTGTTTCTGGTTCTAATAAGTATTCCCAAACTCTTCATACAAAAGCTCTAATGCTGTTTTTGTACATAATAGTAACGAGTTAGGCCTCTGGATAACAGAATTGTATTAGAGTTATGGTTCAGTTACACTTAACAAATTTTAGCCCCCATCCAAGAAAGGAGCTTGTTGTTTAATAGAAGCACCTTAGCATGCATGTAAACTGTATTTTATATGAGGTTAAGGTGCTCTCTGGAACTAGGGCTTACCTTTAAAATAGATTTTTAGATGCCCTATTTAGATGAAAATATCAGTAAAATGGATCTTTTATGAAATTCTGTGTTTAGCTACAAAACAAACAAGAAATGGAAAAAACCACCACCGCATTTAGTGCTTAGTGTTGTAAGACATGAGATGGGTGATGTGGTGGGTATTTTGAATTATAGCAGTGTTAGAAAGGTATGCCAACTCTTGCTTTTATTTACTTCAAATTTATAGGAAAGGGATGAAGTCAGCAACTTCTAATTAAAGGTACAAAGAAATTGGCACTTTTCCTTCACAAGTATTATCTAGGAAGGGAAAAGAACAACTTGAGACTTGTCCAGAAGTAGGGCTGTGGAGCAGAAGTCAGTTTGACTATGCTAGGTTTTGTGTTTTAATAAAAGACGGATGTGAATGAGAGATTATTTGTGAAGTGTTTTGCAAGAGATTTCGTTGTACTTTTACCTTTTTGCCAAGGAGGATATCTTTGGCTCTGAGGAAAGTGGATTTGAAGATCTCTAGCCTGAAGCAGTAGCTTGTCAGTTTTGACAGTGGACAGTAGGAGAAGTAGGTGGTGTTGCATGTGGTAAAAAACAGAGAGAAATGAGAAGCTGAGACTGTCTAACAGGAAAGGTGGCATTTATTAGGAAGAACCCAAATAGTGTACGATCAGTTCTGTCATAGTAAAAGGAGAGTTCTGAAGAAGGTCCGGTTACAGGAAATACTGGTATAGGAAATACTGAGAACAAGAAATAGAAAGAGCTCGGAAGGCATTGCTGAAGGGTTTATTGTGCTCTGAGAACTGGAGAGCATAGGAGAGAGCCCTCTCCCAAGCAGGACTCTTCAAGAACCTCTTATTTTTCTCAACATTGTGATATAAAATATGAAATGCTTTAGAGTAAACTATTGAATTGAGTACACCAATGTTTTTATTTTCAAAGCAAATAAAAACATTTACTAATTTGGGAGAGACACTGTGATGAATTCTTGTCACTCATAAAATGCACAAACCTCATTATACTGCTTGAAAACACAGACAATGGCAATGTAAATACAGTAGAAATGCAACATTTCAGCTTGACAGCTCTCCCACTTAGAGAGCTTTGTGCTCCATGCCAGTGTTACCTTCCTGTAAATAATTTCTTTGAGCAGCAAATTATTAGCATTGTCTTTTGGCTATTAGCACAGAAATAATGGCTGAAATGGACTGATAGGATAATGTAGTGATTCCTAATAGAAGCAGAACCAAAGAAAAATCAGTTACTAGGTACTGATTCTGTGATACTTGTTTTGTGCCCAGCCAGGTGCCAATCTGTGTGTGGCACCCAGATTGGTCCTGCTCAGCAAAGTGAAGCCCCACTGTGTCTCTGCTGTCTCTCTGCCCAGCCTTTCGTGGCTGCCGTACTCCGGCAATGGGAAGATGGTAGAAGTGGGAAGTGAACTCTGTCCCCTTCTCCCCCAGTTCTGCTGACACTGTGCATCCCTCTTCCTACCAAAGGCTCGGGGTGGGATAAGGTGCTGCTCACAAGAGGGCAGCTGATGGCAGGAAGGGAGAGTGATAATCTGTGGTTCATGCCCCACAAAAGAGCATCAGGGAAGGGAAGACAAGCAGGCCAACATCTTTGGGGGCACTACCGGGAAAAGGCCCCTGGAGAAGGTCCAGTTTTTTAGTAAGGCAAGATTGGCTGGGAGAAGAGGCATTTCTGACAGAATAAAACCCTGTTCTGTCTTTGATGCCCACTGACGTTTCTCTATACGGTTTAATAGCATTGAGATTCTTAGTAACATCAAGATCCTTTCTTTTATGAAAATCATAGATGCATCAAATGGTACAAGCATCAAATGACATAACAGGGTCCATATGAAAACATTCACTTCTTCCTTAAATTGAAACCCCATGTATGTTGCAGTAAGGAAAGAATTTGATTATTAATGATTTGACTACTTTAGTATCTGGGTTCTCCTGAGAGAAGCTTAAATCTCAATTACATTTCAGTTTGATATAAAGTAATTACCTGTGAGAAAAGGTTGTTATTTCAAAAGTTGCTCTAAGGAGTCCTCAGAACTGATGCTAATTCACTTTTGACCAAACATATCCCTGGTGTAAATTGCTTAAATAAAGATATACTGACAAATATTGCCCTGTATGTCAGCCATACTTAGAATATCGAGGAATGTGGTAATGTGGTGTTATTTGACACTGTGACCTTTACTCAGTAATAACTGCATATGGCACAATGGCTATCAGCTCTTACACACCATGACTAAAACCATTTAAATTGTTTCCCTAGATAGTTCTATGCATAAAAACTAAACAGTAAATTTAGGGTGGTTTCCCCCTCACTCCCTCATCTCCCAGCCACATACAATCCAGAGCACAGAGCTTAAAACTCCAGCTGTTTATGTTCTGCAAAATGCATATCAGTCAGAAGAGAGCAGGGATTTGGCATTTCCATTTTATTAATGTACCTTTTATGGGGAGGGACAGCAGCTGTAACCAAAAAAAGACCATGTGAAAGATAAATGATAAGGAGAGGGATAAGTGGCAACACTAAAGAGCCAGAGGTGGAACAATTGGAGGAAGCACATATATCCGAACAGCATCCCTTTAGGTATTCTCCACTTTCACCACGCTCTTTTTCTTAGTGTCTTCCCTACATTTCCCCAAGATTTCATTGGGTATTGTTGACATGGAGCCAACTAAGTGTTAAAAACAATCCCTTACCCCCAAACAATAAAAGCAAAATTCACAACAGGTGCAATGACACAAAGGCATCATCCTCGATAGAAGGCAGTAGACAGTACCTGAAGCTTTGGCTATGAAGTATAAACATAACCAAAATCATTCTGGAATACAGATGTGAAATAAGGCAATATTCAAGGTCATAAAATTCCTGCAAGATTCATATCCTTTAGATATTTTTTATCTATCTGGATAGAAAGAAGAGAGTCAGTGTGTATGTGCTCTGCTTTTAGTGCTTATTTTAGGCAGGTAATCAATGTCAATGCAGTAACAAGGGTAAGAAATGCTGTAATTTTCTTTTGGGATCAGCACACAGGTCAAGTTGCATTATCATTGTTCTATCAGTTTCCCTCATATTGTATATGTTCACACTGAGCTGAAACTCAGCCTGAAAAAATAAGTGGAATATGTGAATTTTCTTACTGCTGAGATCCTATTGAGAGCAGAAAAACAGATCTACACTGCTCAGTTGTTTCCTTAGGAAAAAAAAAAGGATTTGGAGGGTACTTGTGATAAAGTTTTTAAATAAATATCTTGCATTGCAACAGAGGTCATATCTAGCCATGATGGAAACAAAAATCCAGTAAATATGCTGTTTTACATGTATGATTATAACATGAAAAATAAGTCTGTCTATCTTACTTCACTAATGCCAACTCTGACTCCCAGCATTCTTGAACCAAACGGTCTCATGTTTTGCACTGTAACAATTAACTGTTCCATGTCAAACCAAACCTGTATTGGCACTCTTTGTATCTTTATTAAGCCACAGACAACTTTTATCCTAAGATTTCCATGTACTTCTGCCTTCTGTGGCTGCCTTATAGGTGAAAATACCAAAACATGACTAGAGTTATTAGATGTAGTCTTTCACATGGTTAGGACCTAGGTACTTCTGCTACTGGGAACTGATTTTCTGGGCTAGAATTTCAATGACTTTTCAAGCGTTATAGTCAGCTCTAGTTAACGGAATCATGTGAGATTTGGCCATCCTTTATTTTTATGATGCAGCAGTGGTGCTTACACTCTTGCAACCGAGTGCATTGCTGTTGCTGGCTCACTCCTATGACAAATTTGCATGCTATTACATGTGAGTAAATCGAATCTTGAGTATCCATTTTCTTCAGTGGTGTGTGCCTTATCCTATCCAGACTGTATCAACTATACTACCTACAAAAATATATGCAGAAAATGTCCTTACCTTCCTCAGGGACTGATTCTTTTGGGAGGGTGAATTTGTTGATGCTTAGAACAGGTGGGAGTCTTTTATCAAACAGTCATTTCCTCTTCTCCCTTCCTTCGTAATACTTACCTCTGCACAGTTCTGCCCATCCACAAATCTCAAAGCAGAGCAACTTTTGCCTTTTCCCACTTGTTTGTTCCTTCTTGGATTGTCTCACTTTTCTGGGACTCCAAACTGTTTTATTATCTGTCCTTCCTCTCAACCCAAAAGTATGAAAGAGAAGAAACAGCTAAGTCACTACAGCTGTTAGTTTTGCACCGTAACGGGCTTTAAAAAAAAACCCAAACTGTTCACATCAGCATAGACCTTCCTCTTTTGAGGCTGACTTCTGCTGGTGGTCGGAAAAGTTTGAAACTACAGGAATATTTTATGACCAGTACCTTTAGACTATGATGTTTAGTCCTCTCAATATGATAAGTTGACTTATTATGGAAACGCATAAGAACTTTGATTCCATGAAATGTGCTTTGTGCTCATGGTAAAGGTGAGTACAGTGGAAAATATAAAAATGGCGGTCTTTCAAACTTCACAATATAAAAAGATTTTTTCCACCTATCCTTTGGATGAGATGTAATGTCAAGATTTTGCCCCCTTTGCAGAAGTACTTTGTCCTTTGTCCAAACTGTTAGGGGAGTTATTTCTATTCAAGTTTATAATCAGCCTAGTTCCTGCAACAGGCTATTTCAAATATATGCAGTATTCATCGTTATCTCTTCTGATCTTATTGTGCAATGTTGCTGTGCAGCAGTCAGTGATAACTGTGCTTCTGCCCCAGATGGTTTCCTTCATCTGTGAGCGGGATGAATCTTAATGTATGGCCCAAGTCTGGAAGTTTTAAAGCAGCTAACTTCAGACCAGTGGTTGGTATTCCTGCCAGCTAATTTAAAGCTAACTCAGATATGGCCACAGTGTACTGCAGGCATTGTAGATATCTTGCAGCTGTCAAACTATTAGGTCCTATCAATGTCAATAAAATTATGCAACTGGAGTCTGGAAGAACACTGCTGTCCTGTGATTGTCCCCCAAAGCACTTGTTTGGAGGTCACATAACAAGGTATCGTGTTGTCTCACTGTTAATTTTTTCAGCATACCATCATAAAGCATCTCATTCATAGAAGGAATTAATATCACAATTTAGGTATGTAGTATCTTTATCTCTTTGATCCAGACATATCATAGCCATAACATTTTCCTTATATAGCAGTATTCTTAGACTACGTACGTCTGCTGCTATCAGGATAACCACCTTGTATGGTTAAAGAGAAGATAAAGAATGACTGTTGCTAAATAAAGAAGAAGGGTAGAAGAAATGGGACCAACAATAGAGCTGATGTAGAAATTGTTACCATAGCGATCTCTTCAGATGAGTTAGAGAATATTTAATTGCCAAGCCCATCATGGTATGGTTTATAACTTGATTACTCAACTCACAGAGGGGAAGTAGTCATGGGGCATGCCTCAGAAATCTTATTCTCATCTGGGCTCCAAATGTGAACAGCCAGATTCAGCTTGATATGATTAGGAATAGCAGAGATGTTTTTGTCTAGACTGCAAGCTCTCTGGGATAGGAACCAGGCTCTTTATTATTTTTCTATAAAGCACCTTTTTTTTGGGTGGTGTCCCTGAGCATCTAGTATAAATAATGACTTGGAGATAATGAAAACTAACGGAACATAAATCTGTGCATTGGTGACCAAACTATTGCAGTTTATTGAGAGGGTTTTGCAAGCCAAAGTCACTGTACTGGCATACCATGCTAATATACTACATGATGTTTTCTTCGCCCTGTTTCTGACACCCATAGTCTTGCACCATTCAGATCCACTCAGAGTGTGGCTGTGGGGCTCCTTTCTTATCCTTCAGGTAAACCAGGACATCTCTCAAGTGGTTCCTGCTTTCTAACTATCTCAGATTTCATTTTCACAGCCTCTTGCAGCCTAGCTTTTCTGTGTCCAGAGGACAAATTGTGTCTCTAGTATCTAGATCCCTAATAACATAATCTCTTGAATATACTCTGAGGCTGTCTGCTACACTTGGCAGGCACTACACAAACATCCACAACACTGTCTCATTCCTTCCCTTCTACACCCTCTCTAATACTTTCCCTTGCTTATATGCCTACAGAAAACATGCTAGTGAGTAGCCCATAGGGGTGCTGTCAAGGTGATGATTATATTCTCAGTTTCCAAGTGCATCTTGTGTCTCCATATCCAACTGACTCTTTCACCGTACATACTTTTGGGGCACGGATTATCCTTGTTTAGACTGGTATAAATTGGTTCGACACCTAGCACAGATAGGGCCTAACTGGTGCATGTATTCTGGGAGTATGTGTTACATTAATGACAGAGAAGTACAAGTAGTGTTCAGCCTTTATGTAAAATTTCAGAAAGAGGCTGTTATACATGACAGTGAAGACTTGTTAGATTTATTTAGATGCAGTCCGAAAAGTTAATAGGAATCAGGCTGGTTGGCCCAGCTTGCTGACAAAATCAAATCAGTCTTCCCTAATCTACCACAATAGAACAGTAAAGAAGAGCATAATTCTCAAGTGTCAGTTAGGTAATTAATATACAGTCAAAACATGGTAGTAGTGATTATTTATGTGGTGGCATGAGGCAGAAACAACCTCTGCAGCTGATGCACATTACACACATCCCATAAAGTATGAAGTACTACACCCTCCAGGATTTCTGTACCTGAGCATGCTCAGTTGCTCAGAGCTTTTCATCAGTTACCTGGCCTCTTTGGATTTTTGTAGTTTCAGTTTGAAGAAGCCCTGTTTGTTTTGTTTTCTAGATTTTCTAAAATCCCAACAATCAAGGTGTGCCACCAAAATTGAAACAGTTTTTTACATTTTTACATCTCTTTTTTACAACATTTTCATATCTTCTGGACTCTTCTTTTGTTACGTCAGCGAGTGCAAAATTCACTGTAGCACTGGGAGCAAGTCCCACCTGTGCTAAGAGCACATCTGCTCCATACTGGTTTACTGCTTTCACCACCTGCATCCATGTTACAGAGGAACATCTGGATACTATTACAATTATAAAAGGTGCAGGTTTTATTCTCAGTGAAGGATTGGACTCTGATTTCACAACCTTCCTCGAAGAGTGAAGCTCAAGTAAATACATCCTGTCCCATTTATAATCAACATACACTTAACATCAATAAAACATAATGGATCTTTATGTTAATTATATCTTCATCATCATCAGGCATAATTGAGGTAGTATTAATAATCTCTGTTGCTAAAGAGTAAAGGCTATGAATTCAGCCCTCATCATCTGGGAGAGAATTGTGCTCTTTATGTCCTTTTCTCAAGTAGCAAATTGGTTGTGGATTTCTTTATCTCACAGAGAGAGAGGAGAGATGGAAGGCATAAAGCTAACTGGTTCTTGCTGACTTGAGTTCTGTCACACAGAACAGAAGCAGACACTATTTATAATCTTTCAGAATTTTTTATAGAATCTATTCCTACTCTCCCTACCCAACAAACAGTAAGAAAATGTCCACTGTCCTTGATTTGCATATGAGACTGAGTATTTGCATGTGCAGCGAGGTACAAATCCGTTCCACAACCATGGCCAGATAGGGGAACAGACTGCAAGATGAATATGTGGAGGGGGACATGGAATGGAAAATGGAAAAGGCAAAAGCGATTTAACAAATTCCAACTGGGAAGGAGTATGAAGCTGTACCTGCTGCATGTGCTTCCTGCCTCTTTATGGCAGTATTTTAGAAATGTGAGAGACTGTTACTTTGCCAGAATGGACAAGAAAGCATAAATGTAACTACAATGTGAAATCCTTCAGGCATTTTAGCTCATTTACAAATGTGTTCACACTATTTTATCAGTGAGGCATTGCTAAACAGGTGTGACCATTTCCTTCTGACATGCTTTCCCTGTTTCCTCCTCGTATGAGGAAACTCAGACTTTTTACTTCTGGCTATGGTTATTTAAATACATAGAACAGACACAAGCAGTTTGTGCAATACAACTGTGCAGTTGCTGAGTAACGGATTAGTAAAACCAGCATAGTATATGTAGGCAGAAGCTAGGTTTTGTATTACTTCTTGAAAGACGCTATTTCCAAAATAGTTTATCACAGCACCAGATGATCAAATCAACAATAACCTATCTGTGATATTGTGTCACTGCAGAGAGAGAACATTCTTTGGAAATAACATTTTCTGGGTGTAAGGATCAAATCCTGAGCTTCCAGAGATGTCTGTACTCAGACTGGAGAGATACATTATAGTTGGGCACCAATCTTCTTTTTATCCTCCATAATTTTCAATTAAGAGCTTTGTTATATGGAAGAAAATGATAGTGCATATATTCTGCTTTCAAATATATTCACCCTTCTGAACTGTTTCAGCTGTCTTCCTCCTTCCAACATTTTATGTACATCATCCAGACAGCTGTCTTCCCTCCCTTCTCTGTATGTAATGATAATGCTCTCTGCTAAGATATGTACCTTTATACTGTCTAGGCCTCTGACTTTTCCACTATTTTCTGTCTCTTGGACATCTTGTCTTTACTCTTATTCCAAAACATGGACTGTGTTGTATGGGATGCGAAGAGGGAATTCTCTGTTTGAAAGACTTTATTTTTCAATTACATCAATGAGGTCTACATCAGTTATGTATAATAAAAGATGCTCCCCTTGCTCTTTTCATCTTAATCAGGTTCAACTGTAAATCTGTTCGGAGCCTTCAATAAATATCTTTTGGCTAATTTCTTCAGCTAAATATCTCTTAAAAGCAGAGCAACTTCCTCAACATGAATCCATATCATCTGCCTCCCTTCTCTGCTCAGATGATCTGATTACTTTCACTACCTACACATTTGGCCTGTTTGAACTCTGAATTAATTCCTCCTCTCAGCATGTATCATACCTCTACTACACCAAACATGTATGCCAGTGTTCAGATTTGCTTTAGCCAGAATCCTATCTGTGGTTGGTTTTGTCTTCCCACCTTTCCTAAGGAAGTTTCTTTTTATGTGGCTTTCCGTGCTTCCCCTCCTTCAAATTCTAGCTTGTGCAGAGTAGCGCTGTCTAGATTCTCTCACATGCAAGAGAGCATAACCGCATTGCCCACGTCCTCAAACAACTCAGATGGTTCCCCACTCAACTCACAAGCTGCTTCAAAATAAGCATTGCTTGATTTTAAAATTGTCTTGGGATCATTCCAGCTTTCTACATGGACATCTTTTTCTCACATCTTTCCTCTGTTCTGCTAGTAGAGGCTTGTTATCTACTCTTACACTCTTCCATATTTGTCTTTCCTGATTTCGTTTCTCTGGATCATGGATTTCCACCCATTTTCAAAAAGTCTTTCAGCACCGATGCAAATAAAGCGACATTAATTTACACCATTTTCTTTCCATCTTTGCCTCAGATTTTCTCTTGTGGTTTTACATTTCTGAAGCCTCAGTATTTTCACAGTAACACCTATTGTTGTGAAGCACCATCTGGGATATGACTCTAATGAAAAAGGAGATACAAAATAACTTAGGTTTGGAGATATGCTGGTGAGAAACATTTGCTTAACCATATGGAAATTGCATTTCTCTAGAGTGCAGACCTAAAGCTGAAACAGTAGGGATGTCAAGGCAACTCCCCAGAAAATTCTTAAGAACTCGCACAATAACTCTTAAAAAGTCTGTCACTTTTCCTTTTTTAATGGAGAAGTTCATTAGCAAGTTAATGAGAAATGACACTTTAAAGATGCTCTGCTGTAGCTACATTATGTTCCCATTTAAGTCTTTAGTAAACTATATAACTTTGAGAAGTGTTATGCCAGTGTTGATGTTTTTGATAAGTCCACCCTAGAAATCCAAGGCAATCATACTCTAAATCATTGCTATTCTTTGCGAATTAGATGAAGGATGTAAATGGTGTGCATAAATGTTGCTGTTTCAGATCAAGGATTGTGGAATCGTAATCAGAGAAAGTTTGAACTGATTAAAACAAACAAACAAAAAGCTCTTTATTGGGTAGGATGTAAGAACAGAGTCACAGTTTGCTTTGCTAGATTTTTGGGGTAGGAAGGGATGTGGGTTTTGTTTGTAAATAGAACTTAATTTCACCCACTGGAGGTGGAATTATGCAATTAAACTTTTAAAAAAGCTTCTGGCACAAGCATATTGCCGCACTGTAAAAAAGAGAAAGGACATTTCACACCCAGAAGTTATCCATATGGCCACTGACCACATGTTTGGTAGAGATGTGAACAATATGTCATTGGTATTTACAATTCCAGGTAGTTTTCTTGTATGCCATAAAAAGTAAATACTTAAGCAACGGTCTTCGCTGTGTAGATCTTTAATGGGTGTGGGAAATTCTCTTTATTTAGCCAGGAATGCCCATCATTTGCTGTCTTGGGAGATGTGTTGGCAACAGATGGGATCTCAAGAGCATTGTTTCACTGTTATTCTGATTGTTAAAATGCAGTTCATTTCATTCCTTTTTTTTTTCTTTCCTGCAGGGGTGAGAGGGACTGTGGAAAATAGGGGGGAAAGTAAAGAAAGCTAGAGAGAAAAAGAGAAAAGAAAATGAAATTTGAAACAAACAATGGGATGAGAATCCCAAGAGAAGTGTTGAAAAATATGGGAGAATTGAGAGCAATAAGTTTGGGTGGAGAATCCTGGCAAATATTCAGCACATACAGGGTACTGTAATGGCAAAAAGGGAAGAAATAAGAAAAACATACTGCTCTGAGTTCTGTGGTGTTTCCCCCCCTCCCTTTTTCTTGTCCTTTACCTAATGTGCTAGGGATCAGTAGACATGGGGTAGTGGAAAACATACTGTGGAACCATGTTAATGGAACTAAATGCAATAGTGCAAGACGTGGCACTGCCAGAAAGTGGCAGCTAACTTGGTCTTCCATGCAGGTGGACAGATAAAGTACCATGTGCAGCTTAGCAAAACAAAATTTTGGTTAAAAACCTTTGATTTCATTCTTCTTCGGGAATTTTATTTAAGGATGTCCTGGGAGGATGTTTGGAGATTCTATTGTTGTTCAGAATATGGCATGCTGCCCACATCTGTGTGAGGTTTTTCAGCAGAACCTTAACACTTCCAAACAGATGTTTCAAAAACTGACTTTTCTGAAATGCAATATGCACAGGTCTGACTATATTTTTGTTACAAAAGTCAAACAGATTGACATGTTGAACAAGGAAGATAATGTTTTGAACCTAAGATGAGAGGTAATCAAGAGCATTAGTTTAAAAATCCTGTCAACCTTTTTTTCTTGTTTTTGCCTGTAAGCCTTGTGGGGAGAGCCCTTTCCCTCTCTTCTCCACAGGAAAAGTCAAGAGTAATTTTGCATCAGACAACATGAAAAGAGATAATACCTGAGCTAACATGAAGGTGGCCTCACTATTTCAAAACTGTGTCAGTTGCACAGAAAATTATGCCTATGATTTCTCAATATGGGAAGTGATTTGAGGACACCCCCAATGCAATCTGTCCTTCACTGTTGAATCGATTTTCTGGTTTTTAGACTCCAGATTACTATTCAAGACATGTCGATAACTTCTCCTTTTTGCTCTTCCAAACCCGTTGTCTAATTTGAACGTCTGGCAACTGGGGAATTTGAATATGAGCATTACCAGAAGTCTAGTGTTGTTTCCCTGTCCAGAGGAGGGAGTTCTATATAAGACGTACTAGGTGACTGACCAATTACAGTGAAAAATGTGAAAAATCATTATGCTGAACAAGCATCCAGTCTATCTCCTTGCCCAAAGGAGTGCTGCAGTCTACCTCTGTCATTCCCAACAGGTGTTTGTTTAACTATTCTTAAAGATGTCCAGCGATGAAGACAGGTTTATATAATAAACACTATATAACATTAGAAGGATTTTTCCTAATGCCTAATCTGAATTTCCATTGCCACAGTTTAAATTTATGGAGGTCA
Organism: Nipponia nippon; assembly: GCF_047370975.1. Taxonomy (NCBI): domain Eukaryota; kingdom Metazoa; phylum Chordata; class Aves; order Pelecaniformes; family Threskiornithidae; genus Nipponia; species Nipponia nippon. Next base: position 33,585,252 of record NW_028262413.1, on the reverse strand, counting down.
GACTCTTCCAGTCCTTTTTGTATAGCCTTTTACATGTTCAGAGGTTGTTACCATTCCTAACCTTCCCACCCCCGATCAACTTCTAGAGCGTTTTCACTGGGCTGTATACCTCTAGTTCATTTGAGTCTTTCTGTGATCATGCTTTCAGAATCACTGGTCAGCTTCATTATTTTCTCTTCACTATTTCCAACCTGTAACTGTACTCTTGTAAACATGTCTTCTTGCTTGTGCTTCTGTTTCTCCACTCTTGTGTTTGCATTTTTTTGCAACAGCATGACACGGCTGACTCATACTCAGTTTGTGATCCACAATAAACCACAGATACTTTTCTGTAAGTTTCCATTTGTCTGGTGTGTCCACATCTGCTTTAGCTATGCCATATTTTGAACACCATCTGAAGTAGCAGTTCCATTCTGATATTTTCAACAGAGTTCATTCATTTTTCAAAAGCTTAGAAAGTAATGATGAAGTATTTTTGTGGTCAGGCATATTTTGATTCATATCTGACTCCTTTCCTGACTTTCCTTCTCTATTTTTTGTGTCCTGAGGCCACAAGTGCTTAATGATTACAATTGAAGTTAAAATATTTGGAACAGAACCTGAGAAGAGGCTTATTAAGTACCTTGAATTTGATCATTCTTCTTAAGGGATTTTATGGTAACATGCCTGAGGACTACTGAGAATAAAGGACCACCTCTGTCTTCTAAGTGCTTTAAACAGGCCACAATGATTAACCTACTCTGTCTTGTCCTAATTGTTTTCTCAGCTGATTGCTGCTGGGTATTATTGGGTTTTGGTCTTTATAGTTTGGACCCAAATATTTTTGAAATAGGTGCTCAGGAATGTGTCATTCTGAGAGAGGCGCACTTGACGAAAGTACCTCCCTTTGCTTGTTTCTGTCACAGTTTCAGAAAACTCTCCTCATTACCTCTGTCAGGGTTTTGTAACTCCTTGTTTCATTTCCAATTGGCCATCTTAAACCATTCAACAACTTTTGATAAACATGCTACTTTGGTTTGTGCTTTGAAGACAGGAGTCAATCAAGGCTGCGGTAACTGTCAGTCATTGCTAACCAGTTAACAGGATTTCAGGGGAAATCATGAGGACAAAGACTAACGGGCTCTCTGCCATAGTCACAGGTCTTCTGCCTGGAGCTTGCATGGTGCTTGGAAGACTGTGTGACTGGCTTTGGCAGCTGGTCAGCTCAGAGGTACTTCTCTGTGATCTTGACAAGGAAAAGCCTTTTTAGTAGGGAAAAGTAATCATTACAGACATTCTCTTGCTTACTCTTCTCTATTATTTAGGGGAAAAATGTTGTTTGATAGTAGTGAATCGTGCTAAAAGTCTTTTCAATGCTTGTCAGTTTAATCAATAGCCATGTCTCAAACTTGGTACCACTGTGTCCTGTTGACCCAATGTGAGCAAAATTTATGTTTAATTATCTTATGAGTGTCTTGCAATGTTACCAGCCACAGTGCATCCATCCTGAAGTCTTGGGAGTAGCTACTGTTACTGGACTAGCACTGGGGTGATTCTGCAATTTTTTTAAGGTCTGAAGTGCTTGAAGTTCTGAAAAACGTAGATGGTGGTGATAGGCAGTACTTTTTCCATGAACCCCATCCTGGTACGTCTGTAGTCTGCAATTAGCAGTTAGGGACATCTCTGCACTATCTTACATTAGCAGGTTGTGGCACTTCAGTAAAATGTTTCTGAAGATTTTAAAACATTGGTTTTGAGCATTATGCTGTGCTGCTGCTGTTTGGCACAATGACTGCTGTTGCATTGTGCAGACATGTGGCTTCCCTTTACCAGCTACTAGCTTGCTTTACTGTTTGAATTTCAGCTGCAGCTGAAATGCAGAGGGTAGCATTTTAGCAAACTGTTTGCAGTAATATTTGGAGAATGTGAAGTTGAGGCAGAGATGACCTCAGAATAAAAGGAGCTCTTGAGTCCTACCTAGTGATTGAGGTCACCTCTTCTGTAACTGCATGACAGTTCTGGCAGCTCTTGAGACTGTGAGAGCTTAATTAAAGCCAGCGCAGAAACTGAATGGAAGGAGGAAGAGAAGGAGACAAGACAAAGATATTCTGTATTAGCTGAACATATCCCGATCTCATCACCATCTACACATGATCTGTAAATGGTACTGAATATCATGTATGTTTATCATGGTGAGACAGTATGGTGGGCATGTGAAGGACCAACCTAGGAAACAGCGAACATGAACTAACTTTTATCTGCATATACAGAGGAGGCTTCCATCACTGTGGATGGAAGAGCCGGCGGAATTCTTACATTTCTAAACAATAAACATAATAGTATACACAATATTCCCAGTTTCTTCCTATTCAGCTCCTTGCAACTACAAAACATAGGATAGGAGCTCTCCGACTGACCTGCTGTGAGTCAGTTTGAGTCATTTCACTTCTCTTTATCTCTGTTTTCCCTCAAGTTCTTGCTCATCTTATCCAGTAAGCTTGAAGTTTTTAAAACAGGAACTTTCTCTTCCTGTGCATATTTATCTTGTGCCTAACACAACGGCCTCAATCTTGGTTGAGGCCTCTTGGTGATACCAGAATACAAATAACAATAGCAGGAGCAGCAGAAGCAATAACAAAGTAGGTGGTTTAACCTTTGATGGTCTTTTCCTGAGACATCTCTAGATACTGGAATACAGTCGTTTACCCATTTATTTATTTTTCTCTCTGTGCTGACTTCGAGTTGGCATATTGTCCTACTACAATGACAAGTCACCAGCAGTCCATGCATTGGCTGGCTCTTTCGGTCACTGGTCATTTTTTATTCCATGTAATTGCCTTTCATCTGCAGTTGTTATTTTAAAGGTGACCTCTAACCCTGCTCAGGGAAAGAGATAATGGATAGATTGAGGTCTGAGGCTTTCTTAGTATTACTACTCAGGGCAAGTGAATATTAGCAAGGGTTGGTACTGCTGCTCATCTGCACCTGCGTGGAAGAAAAACTTGAAGGCTAGGGTGTGGTGGTGGTGGGTGTATTTTTTTTCCTGCTCTCCCCCCCCCCCACCCTTCTCCAGCTGGTCCCTCATCCTGCTTCTATCTTGTATTTCAGTTTCTCCTGTACTCATTTCTGTTGTGTGGAATTTGAGGTTTCTCAATACACATTCCCTGCCCCCAGCCCGCACACTCCCCACGGACCCAGCTTCCTCTCGCACATTCCACACTGGAGCGTACCACTCCGGAGGCAAAATGGGCTCAGGGAAGAGTCCATCCGAAGCCTCGCTGTCCCAGGCTTGGTCAGTCATCGTCCTCACCGTGCGAGAGCACTTTCACTAGTGAAAATGCAAAGATAACAGTTCTCATGGCACTGTGAATTAGAAATTCCTGAAATATTTCCAACATCAGCCAGCAGAAAAGCAGGGTGATAGAAAACAAATGGTGACAGGAAGGCAACAGGGAAATAGGGAAGGGAAATTTAGGGCTGTATAGGCTAATGCAAAAAAAAGAGAGAGAAAGAGACAATAAAGCTAGGAGACAGGGAAAAAAAAGCAGAAAGAGATGAAAAGCTGAGAAAATGTGAGGGCAAATCAAAGAATGAACAAATGAACCATGCAGGCTGTAAAATGAAAGAGAATCAAATTAAGTGCATGGAACAAATATTCAGATAGTGATCAAGGATAGAGAGCAGATGCTGAATATGAGCTAGAGCCAGAAACACAACAGGGATTAAAAAAATCTGTCAGAAGATTTGGGTAAATTCTTGTTCAGTTCATATTTGGTTTGATTTGAGTAACCTATCCGTCATTTTCATTTCAGCTTGTCCACTAGAAATCTGGTGTATCCCACAGCAGATTATTTTATTGAGGGCTGTTGCTGGTGTTTTGCTTCTTACTGTTTTTTTAATCACTACTAATTGGGCCTGTCATCTGGGTAGGTCCAGGATATGTGTTGTGACCTCTGTGGGAGAGGGTTTCTTCTATCGCTTAATGTGTTTATGTTTGAAATCTATGCTCAAACACATGGTCATCCAAACCTGCTCGCATGTCAGAGTACGCTCTGTTTCTGGGAAGTCTCGTGTTGCTGAGTATCTTACCGTCACTCCCTATACCCACCCTGCAATGGGGGAAACCCGCAGGAAAACGAATCAGTGTGCTGATGTGTAACTTCTGCATTAGGAAAGGTTGTTATAGAGCAGTTCAGAGTGGCACAATGAGCAGCAAAAAGAAACAGGCAGAAAGGAACCGAGCCAAATACAAAGGTTTCTCCCTCATAAAGTATTAAAGACAGGTACCATATAAAACTTCATTTATGAGCTGCTCCGAGTTACAAACCATCTCTAGATTGGCAGCAGCACCTTTACCATACTGCTTTTAATAGAAGCTGTCTTCCTTTGGTACTGTACTTTTCCGTACGAGCTTGAGGGGAAAGTAATTTGGTTTAATAGCAGCCACCCTCATTTTGAAGCAGGCCTTGATTTAAAGCCGGAAGTAATTAAATGTAATGAAGCCCTTAGCTTCTGCACTAGGATCAGAGCCATGTTATTCACAGCCATGCTTACACGTCCTTGTTGCTAATGTGTCACTAGTCTGTTTCTTCCAGTCACCGTGGCCTGTGTTTTTAATTTCTGCTGGCCAGACTGTGGTACAGTATCTGTGAAGGTTAACAGCTTTACAGTAATGGTCTGAAAACAGAGGGAAGGCTCATCTCAGGACTGGGGCGTTTATGAGATTTCTGCTTATGATCTAAACATGGCTTTTTGTGCTCTATTTCTTTTATTGGTTTATGTAGCAGTGGACTGTCAGTTCCCAGCTCTAAACAAAAGCCTTTAAGGCAATAATTCACAAATTTCCCTTTCAACAGCAAAATTAAAAATAAAGCTTGCCTTTTAAAGGAACTTGCATACAGCTGACTATTCCTTCTCTTTCCCTCCCTCAGAATTTCATCAGATTTCTCTGGGTGTTCCCTGGGTGTTCTCTGGGTGTCCCTTGCTCAGTTTGGCATCTACATGGCTCCTTCTTCTGTTTGGCTTGTTAGCACTTTGGGGCAGGGAGTTTGGAAGCTTCCTGAAGTCATTGGGAATTGTGCCATTGGCTTGAACAGGGACAGGCTTTTTAACCTTGTGTTACCTCACTGGTAACGGTAACCAAACAAACCTCTCAGTGCCTCTTTTAACTTACCAGGATCCAAATATCAGATGTAATGTGTGACAGAATCCCAAAAAGAGGGTCATCAAAACAATCGAATCATACAGGAATGCTGTGGGATCCACCCGCCAGTGTAAATAACTCTGTGACCTCAGTTTCATTATTCTTTCTTTCTGATGTCAATAACTTCCCACCATAAAAGTGTACCATGAAATGGAAGACATTTGAGAAGTCTGCCTACCAGCATGGCTCTCATATTCAGAGGTTCAGCAAAAACATATCTTTCAGTAATATGCACGTATACATGTGTGTGCATTTATATGCAGTGAAGCTGCATACTGACTTTTATAAACAGTTATTTTTAAATTTTCAGAATGTTTTATTAAAAGCAGGATCATACAAAGGGCTTTTACTGCAGAGACTCAGGAGAGCAACCTCAGCTATCTCCCCCTTCCTTCACCCAGTGGATCTTGCTTAGTCAGTCCTACGAAGGGATTTTTTTCCATATTGTAATCATTAATAAGGCAGAAATATAACAGCACCATAAACTCTAATCTCATTGCTTCTCTAAATTGATTATGTTGATTAGTTTCCCCTCACCACGCTATCCTCTAAACAACACTAAGAGTTTCTTCATGCAATTACTAGAAAAGTATGGTCCCAATATTTTTAACAAGCAACTTTACCAAAATTAGTCCATTAGTTGAGGAACTGGCTCAACAATGTGTTATACTGCTGGGGTCAGCAATATTTTATGAGTGGCCAGTACTCTATTTCGGTGTCCAGTGCCAAACTGGGTATTTCCTTCTAAAGTTAGAGGTGAAGTCTGCAAGTAGATCAGAGCTAATCGCAACACCTTTCTTCTGGCAAGGCAGCACTTCCAGCTCCTGTTGATTTCCAGATGGGCCATCGGATGGGTAGCACGCTGACTCCATGCAGCTGAACTCAGTGGAAGCTGCAAGCTGCTACTTTACATGAATACCTCTCTTCAGCTTTTGTAACTTTCAGCTCTCAGCCACACACTAGCCTTCCTACATGGCATTCAGAATTGATCCACGTGCTGACTTTTTTTGGCCATGAGTGCCATGGGTTACTGATCCCTGTTTTTCTTCAAGTAATTATTTTTGCATGCTAATGGATGGGACAGTGTGCGTATTCTAGTGTCCTGTTTGAAAACAGTGAATTTTCAGAGCAGTGTTAGTGTGGGTTGACATTCATGTAGACTGCCTGTTACGCTGCCAGTTATTTTAGCAGTCTCCTTGCTAGCATCCTGCATTCCTTTACCTTATTCCTTTATGAAAACAGGCCAGTCTCTTTACCTGCCATTCTAGAGCAAAGCTGATCAAATGGTACTTATTTGTTTAGATGCTGATGGATAGCCAAGATCACACCCTTCGCAGTAGCACGGTACCAGGGTCATTTGCAGGCCAAAAAAGCTGCGATAATAATCGCACTGTGGGCCACATTTAAATGAGCTTGTCTCATTTACTTAGTGCCTGCTTGAGATTACAGCTCTCGTAATGTAAGACTGAAAAGATGGCATAACTCTGCAAGGCATACATGTAGTTCCTAGATGCATATTCTATACTATTGGTCATATTTAGATTTTTTGCCTTTTTGTTCTTTTTTCTGGCACAGGCCTACACTTTAAATAGACTGTAAACTTTCTTCAGAAAATACATGAAAATATAGAGAGTTAATAAGGCATCCATGAAGCAAAAGCATTCTTCCTTTCTAGGTTTGGAATCATCCTTGCAGAACCTCGTTTATTTCCCAGCGGACTTGTAGATCTTTTGCATACATGCAGAACAATTACATTTCAAGGAAAGCGCTCCATTATGGCCTTGTTACTTACAGATCTTATTGTTTCTTCCACCATATGTAGAGATGCCTTTCCAATTCAGTAGATCTTGAAAGATCATTCGGAGGAATAACATCAAAGCATACCTTGCATAGCAGTGGAGACCCTTGTCTTTGAGACGTACTTTGCATCTCTTAAGAAGTGACAGCTATGCTCTCCACAAGAACACACGTAATCGCTTATCTGACCTCCTGTGAACAACATGTCCCCCCCCCAACAGGCTCACTTTCCTGTCCTCACTAAATATAGGAAAGCCCTGCCTGCCAGGCCACGGTGATGGCCCCTGGGCAGCAGCTGACTGCCAGAGCCCCATTCCCAGCAAGGCACAGCGGACACCTACATGTTCACTACGCACATGGCAGCGTACGTGGCCTGGAAGCACCCTCCATCTTTCTGATTTCACAGTGCCGTGACTTTGTGAACAGTGTGAATGGGCATGATACAGCAACAGATAACATACTCTTTCAGTCCTCTTCATCCTCTCCACACAGAGAGCCAGACGCGTCTGGGGTGTTGTGGGGGCAGTGTGCTCCACGTGCTGCCCTGCAGCCTCCTCTGCCCTCTCCAACATAGCGGAGGCTATTGGAAGCTGTGGTGTTTAGGAACCTGCACAAGCTATCAGGGGAAAACTCTGGTCTCTGGCACAACATGGCAGCTCTCAGATAGGCAGCAGCCCAGCCCAGACCTCAAGTGAAGACTGCACAGCCAGAGGCATATGCATTTGCAGTTTTTAAGTTTGTGGGTAGTGTTGAGCTTTCAACATCATGTGCAAACTTTCATTGGTTTTATTAATCACTCGTTCTCAGGTTTGCACATTTTATTATATTATGTTAAAATTTCTGTAAGAAGAAAGTATGTTTTTTAAACCCCTATGGATTTTTACATTTTTAAACCCCTATGGATTAGATACATACAATGTAGCGATACAGCATTTATCAAGGTATACTTCCTGGTAATGTATTCCTAAAATCTGTCATGTATTCCATACATTTTCATGAAGTACACATAAAAAATGGGTAAACACATATGGGAACATAACAGCATATCCAGTCATATCTTGTCTCACCTGAGTAATTTTAAGTGAAAAATTATGTTTATTGAAAAGCGATGCAAATTTTCATGAAACTGTTTTATGCCTTTCATGAAATTTGTAAGTCGCAATATGCACTAAATTTCACAGCAATATTTGTGATATTATATACTATTTGTTGTAGTCTTGACATTATTAGCTACAATTTATTAAACAAAGCATTAAAAATTGCAATCACAAGTTAAATTTAATCTGATAAAATTAAGCTTACCATATATAAAAGCAGTTCTTAAGAATGAATGTATTGTCATATTTCACAGTTACCATGAACATCTATCTTTACTCCTCCATACTGGAAGGCAAAAATGCAATCCAAACCAAGTAAGGAAAAATAAAACCCAACCAGCTCCTGTTCTCAAAGTAGCAACGCAAAGCACCTAAAAATACTCCTCCATATGAACATATTTTGTCAGTTTGGAAAATAATCATCTCCCTCTCTCCTCGTAGTGCATGTAGAGGTCTCCGCACTTCTCGCTTACTGCACAGCTTTCCACCGGCTGCTATAAACTTAGGGAGGTAGTTTTGGCTGCTTTATCACGAGAAAGCACTGTATTTCGTTGAAGTCTTTCCCGCCCGGGCACCATTCAGCTGCTTGGGCGAGAGCTGCTGTGCAGCAGGTGCCTCGGGCCAGACCGCTGGGAGAAGCGACAGGAGGAGGGCAGGGCTACGCCAGGGATTTCTGCCACCATGGCGGGGGTGCAAGGATGGGTTCTTGGTTGCGGCTGATGATGAGGCCACGGCTGGCGAGCTTGCAGTGCCGGACCACGGCCACAGTTTCCTTCTGTGGCCCAGGCGGCCCTGAAGGTTCCAGAAGGTTCCCCCCTCCCGCAGCGAGGGGCTGCCCCACTCCCCTCTCCTCCGCAGGCTGCTCCCTGTGCGCGGCTGCGGGGAAGGGGTCGGCCTGGCTCCAGGCAGGCTCTGGGGAGCGCTGTGGCAGCAAGGGCCGTACTGGCCAGCCTGCGGGTTGTGCTGCCCCAGCTTGCCGGCATCGTGGCTGGGGACAGCTCCCGGCCAGGGTGGCCTCGCAGCGCTGCTCTTCATGCGCTGGCTGCATCCAGAAACGGCCCAGGTAAACCTGCCTTTCACCCGTCCTGTGTCCTTCCTGGGCTGGAAGCATCATCCCCGCCTGGTGCCATTGCCTTGGTGCAGGGGGCTCACACCTGGGTTTTAATGCAGTTCTCTGGAAGCAGGTGGTGTGGGTGGGTGAGGAACATGGCGAGGGTTAAGCCCATCCTTTGCTCTCTGGCCCAGCTGAAATGCCACTGCACTGCTCTCCGGAGGCCTGTTAGCAGGGGACTGAGCTTTGCCCTCGGCTTGCTGGCAGCGCCTGGGCGTGGGCCCCCGAAACCTGGGAGGAGTGTGTGGGTCGGGCACAGGAGTGGTTACAGAGAGGGGGCTTAAACTGGAATCTGCCTGCAGGTCAATTTGTCTTTTCCCAAAATAAGCACGCGGGCTACAACCAGGGTGGTTTTATAGCAGAGGAGAACAGCACGTGTTTGATACCACATCAGCATTGGTGAGAGTACTAGAAAAGGGGTATGTATCTAGAGTAACTGGAAAGCAGGGTTGTGTTTTCTTCGACTAGGGAATCCTTTTTTTATTAAAGTGCAAAGGCTGAAGAAGCTTTCTGCGAGAGGCCCCCAGGGGGCTCCTGGCGGCGGTTCCCGAGCAGTGTACCCGGGCGCCGGGGGCTCGGGGCCAGCGGGGCAGGCAGCGGAGCAGGTGCTCGACACCTGATCAGTCACAGGGGCTGTATGAGGCAGACGGTGACAGAAGTGGTGATCCGTTCCAGCATATTTAAAAAAACCCTGTAGGTCATGTATTCTCTGACTGCATACGTTTTCTGAAAGCAAGATAAATCATTGTATACCTGGGTCTGCTTTAGCATTTTAAAAGAATGTACTGGTGGTTAAATGGCTTAATAGCAACTACACACAACACGGCAACTGATATTGTCGTGATGATACAAGGCTGTCAGACCTGTTAAAAATATCCGATAATCTAATCCCCTTAATAAGTTATATTAAAATCATGTAAGTGCATGATGCAGACATTGTAGTTGTTTTCCCTGTTTATAGCAATCTTACAGCTGTTGCTTTGCTGGGATTAATTTGTCTCCAAGGGGTTTCAACACTATCCTCCCCAGTGCATTATGAGAGCCTGTAATGTCATGTAATCGGGGCCATATTATTTTTGTCGAAATCTCTGGGAGTGATGTAAGAGGAAAAAGGAAACTAGCTAACTCCCAACCATTTGACCAAAGGTTAAATTAGTCTTGGCCTTCTCCCAGCTGGACCTGAAGCTTTTCAGTCAAACATTTGTTCTGCCCTGCTCAAAAAAATTTGATGTCTCTTCTTGTCTTTTCTTCCTCCTGTGTTTTTTTGTTTGTTTGTTTGTTTGTTTTTCTTTACCAATGTCACAAGTTTTCTTTAGTGATTTTCCCTTATTTGTTGTGGAACACATCACTGAGACAGCAGATGTCACCTACTGGAAGGTCTGACCTTTGGCTCATAATTCCTGTAGATGCTATAGAATGCCATGGGCATTAAGACTAAATTTTCAGTAGGTCATATTACACTGTGCAAGAAAACTTGATGTTTTTATTGTGTGTAGTAGATGCACAATTTGAGCCAAATCCAGTCCAAGTTGCCCCAAGCATGGCCCTTTATAACACTGCAGAAGCTCTTTATCTGCTTGAAAGGTGCTAGAAAATCTCACAGCAGCGATGTTTTGTAGGTGGTATAAAAGTCTCCCTGCAGACTGTTCCAGACCATGTACAGTCTGAGAACCTTCCGTTAGTACAGAATGACTAGCATCTGTTGTGTGTGTATTCTCGTGTCTATTTCTATGTGCAGTGATGCATTCTGGTTTGGAATTTTTTTTTTTTACATTTGTGTGTACACATTTAAGGCAAAGGAGGATAAGGTTTTTGAGGTTCTTTAGGCTATTAGGTAAGAATCTTGATTTAATTGCAAAAGGCTGGTATTAAAGTGTTTCGTTCTATGTTACAAGCAAGTAATGTCTGGAAAGATCAGAAAGAACATTGGACTGGCCTCTAAGAAGTCTGGTTGCTTATCACCATTCTTTGGTGTGCAGAATGGGTTGAGCTGCCACAAGAAGAGATTTCTAACCACAGTCAGCTGGAGTGAGACAGTCGTGACAAGAAAAAATTATCTGGTGCACTGAACTATGAAACAGATTCAGAATGGGAATGAAGCAGGGGAATGAACAGGAAAAGAGGTGTACTTGGATATTAAGCCTTGAGGAGAGTTCAGAGACGTTCAGCAGTTTGCAAAAGTTCACATTATTTCTTAATGCATCTGACTTGTATGCCTTCTTTAAAATGCTTTTCTGCTCATGTCTTGTTATATATTTGAAATACAGATTGACTTTTATTTATGTAATCTATTATTAAAATCCTCAGTATTTTGAAAAACTGCTAAAAGTCCAAATCCCATTAGGGGCCCACTCAGAGATACATATTTTGGCTGCTTGAAGAAGAGAATCATAATAAAAAATGCTATTTATATACATCAGAATAACAAATGTGATATTAGGTGGTCAAACAATGATGGTCAAAGAAACCTAACTAATAAAGAAAGAATTGTTACAGTACTAATCCCATCAAATCCTTTGTTACGCTAATTAATATATTCTAGTGTTCTCTATTTCCACAATGCTTTAAAAAGTGAGGAGTATAGAGGTTATAATCTATTTAGGTGGTGGTGTTTTTCTTCTAGTTAAACCAGTTTCTGAATGATAGATTTGGATGGAAATCATCAGCAACTCTTATAGAAACATAAAGACCATAATTAAGGCTTCTGCATTTGGAAATTTTACATGACTTATACATTGATATGCCACCACCTAATTTAAGCTTCCAAATAAAGTCACAAGAATTCAGTACTAGTCATATACCTTTTCAGATTATTTAGCAGAATCTTTCAATCCTTGCAAGTGAAGCTGCAATTAATTAGTGTTATGTATTGCTGTTTGCTAGTTCATGTACTCTCTATATGAGCAAAGATAGTTCAGAGGTTAATTTTCTTTTCCCTTAGCTCTGCTGGGTGGACTCTGGCCACCCCTTGGGAAGTAAGGGTTCAAAAGTGACCTTGAAAGTTGTTCTCCTTGGGAAGAAACAAGTTGAGAGTCTGGCTGGGGGATGCTCTCCACCCTTGGGAAGAACACAGCTTGCATTGCATCAATTGTTTGCACTGGCTGGAGCATATTATTGTAGTCATGAAGGCAGCTGAATTGTCTGTAGTACCTGGTACCCTCTAGGAGGGTATTGCACTGTAATTGCACTGTAAAAAGAAAATACCAAGAGCTAAGAGCAAGCAGCTAGTGTGACTATATGCAGTTTGTTCAGTATTAGACAGCAAAAAAGAGTACTGAGACTAGTAATAAAAGAACGGAGAAAAATAATATACAGGCTGGCATAAATCACACTATGTAAGTGCTTAGGTGAATAAGGAACCAAAGGAATAAGTGGCAAGAGTTTAGGAAAAAATGTATCATCATTAGTTATCTGATCAGTTCACAAAATCATTGGCATTTAGGGTGGTCATTATCAAGAACTCAAAATGAACTTCTGTTTCTGCTTAAGTGTTTTCTCTCTGTATATGTTTTTCTAAAATTATAGCTTTCTTTTACTTAAAAGCATGCATTCCTTAGTTTTTTTTTTTAGTTTTGACATTCTCAAGGCATTGTTGTGCCTGTGTTACAGTGCAGTTGTAAATTGGCACCTTGATGTTTTGAATCCTCAGGATTTAACAGCAGAGTTAGTAAGAGGCTCTAATCAGGGTTCCCTCAGGTTAACCCACCACGCTGCACACATAGTTATGTAACTTTGCCATCAAATCATCATTAGTTTTGAGTTTAGAAAATGAAGCATTGAATATAATTTGAATTAATCTAGGATGTAATTTTCAAATAAGATCCCTTAAATTAGGAACCTGGGCAAGATGAACCTTACCCTAGGTTGGAAATGTCTATGCGGGGGGTGCTGACACCTGCTCTGTGGGTCTAATCTCCTATTGCTGTCTTAAGAGATCAAGCCAACAGGGTCAACAGAGTCTAGAGAAGAGTTCATCTCAACCTAGAGCTCTAGCTTGTATGCTGCTGCTTGTGCTGGCTGGACCTCTGTTAGAAATCTCATGTAGTGGTCCATCTCTAGACTGAACTTTTCAAAGGTTTTTAGTTAGGCAACTATAAATGGGTGTTAAGCACAGCCAGCCACGAACTGATGCCTAATTGCTTCCTTGAGTTAAAGCCTCACAGATACGTAAATACCTGTATATCCCAGGTTTTCAGAGGTGCTAAACACTGTCAGTTCCCAGTGAACTCAGCAGGGATGAACAGTGCTCAGGTCCTCTGCAAGCTGACCTCCTGTTGTGGGGAATAAATGCAGGAACAGGGAGAGAAAGGGGATGCAAGGGATTGAACTGTATACATCCAAATAAAAAAACTGCAGCCTGAATGTGTGTGTGCACATGTGCACGAGTGCACATGTAAAAATAAATAAATAAATAACTTGCAGGCATATTTAAGTATGGAGTTTGCCACTTGGCTGTGGAGAAACAGGAAACAACACACCAAAACGGCAGTAAACTGATACGAGTGCTGAAAAGCTCACTTGTCTATGGTCAAGCCCTGGTGAAAGTTGATGGTATTATTTATTAGCTGAGAGATCCTGCACTGAGTCTAAATATGTATAAATGAATGGCTGGTGGGGCTGTTCGTAACAAGAAAAATCAGACCCCCCTACCTAAGGTCTTAAAAGATCAAAGAATTTCAAGGGCTCTCTCCAGCTCAGTTTGTCAGAAGTGAAAAGCATTTGGATTGTACTCCTATAGATCTTTAGACAAACAGAATTCCTCTGTAAGAGTCTCATCAGTTCTCTGTGTTTGTATGTATTAATTTTTCCTTTACAATAGTGTAATTGCAATATTTATATTCAAGAAACAGCTCCGGAAAAAGCCAGTACCAAGTAGGGCACTGTGCTGGGAATCAGGAGATCTGTGCTTGGTCCTAGCCTTTGCAGCAGATTTTCCTCTGTAATCTTGGAATGAGTTGCTGCATTTGTTTCACTCAATCAGGTCCTTGTCTACAAAATGGTAATAATAATTATTTTCTTTTTTCCTGGCTTTTCATTTTACTTTTAAAACCTTCGAGGCCTAGACCAAGTCTATGATGTTTGTAGAGGACAGTGAGGCCATGGTTTTGATCGACTGCATACAAATAATCAGGTGATCAATTAACACCTTTTTCTTTTTTTGTGCCATGAAGGGGGATGGACAAAGATGATGCAAAAGAAAGCAAATATTGTTGTCCCTGCAGGCCATTGCAGCTGAAATAACTTGATTTTATTACAACAGTTTCAAAATGGATGCTTACCTTGTAACTGTAACTCCCTCAGTTCCTTGTAACTTTGGTTTGTAGACCATCCAAAGCCTATTTGTGTTGTAAATATATTCCATAGGAAGAGCCCGTATCTACAGTCTCATGAAGAGAGGACAAGTTTCTTTCCAGGTCTGAACTACTTGAACAGCCCTGATGTAAATAAGCAGCTGAAGCAAATTCATGGTTTTGGATTCTGTATGGATTCTGGAAATTCTGAATATTGTGTGAAGTTTATGTAGCTTGATTTCTTATATGCAGAGAAATCTTTCCATTTAGATTTCTAAAATAATGCCACTTAAAGGACAATGGCAGAAGGTTGTAGAAGAGGAGCTGTGCAGGAGTTGTTATCAAGTGCATGCCTGGGAGTGAGGCATGAGGCTGTATGAGGTGCGCTAAGGACTGGGGGGGGAAAAGGAAGTGAAAGCCCATTTAAGCCACCCACTCCCACTACCCCTTCCCTTCCATAAATTTCATCCTGCTTTATCAATTTTTCTCTCTGCTCAGCAACATTTGCAGTTGCTCAGATAGTAATTTGCCTATGATTGCAATGGGAGATGGTTCGTGACTCAAGCTGAAGCAAGCAAGCATGTCTTCCAGAGCTTTAATAACATTCAAAGCAGGGAAAGACTTGACTGTGGATAGAAACCTAGCAAGTCTTTGTGATTGTTTATTTTTTATTTTAAAGGTTATAAAACATGTTTGAACAATAAGTTCTGAACATATAGTACCTTTGCTGCTGCTTAATTTCCTGAGCAAAATAGATTACAAAATTATTTGCTGTAGAAGTTGATATCTGTAATTGAAAAAAAGGCATGTTGGACTGGTTAAGATAGGCTGGTGCAGATGGGACTAAGAATGACTTACTGAACACTGGCTGCCGTGACTGAGTCTGGAAAGTGAGTTATGTTTGCTGCCTTGGTTTTGCAGTCTAAGTCACCCAGGAACATAGTCTAATGAGGAGCTACTGCCCGGCCTGCCCAGTGTTTAATGGCAAAGCTGGAAAATCCTAGCAGAGACTATATGCACAGTGAAGTTAACCATTCAGTGCTTTGCCTCAGCCAGAACCTTTAGAGAGGCACCATTTACTCCAAGAGGAGTAGGAATTACGAAGGAAGAAAGCAGCCCATTAGGGAGAATAATGAGGAAGAAAAGTTGATTGTCCTGAAACTTTGTATAAAAAGAAACAAATTGGAAGAAGGCCATCAGTTTGTTTTCCTTTGTCAGGCAGAATCTGCTGGTTGCTCAACACACTGCACTGCTCTGTGCAATGTGGTTCTTGCTGCCGAACACAGCTTTCACAACTAATGCATGAAATCTACCTTTGTTCTTCTGAGCTTTGTGTACAAAACAGCTGAGAACAGCATTTGCAGTCACTTTGGCTTGGTGACCATGTTACTGCCCCAAAGAAACCAATAGTAATACAGAGGAAAGCATGTTTTTTTCCTACTTAATTTTTCAAAATTCTAGAAGCATCATGAAATCTCTTGGCCAGCCCATAATCCTAAAGCTTTTAGAAACTTTCAGCAAAATGCCCCCACCCAGACAGATTCTGCAGTCCGTAGTATGAATGTTGCTTGAAAAAGAATGGGGCCCCAAATGTTTGAAACTGCACGCTAGAAGGCTAGCTGGTAATCAGTCGTCCCAGAGAGGACATTGTAAAAACAAATCATTGAGCCATTTGTTGCTGTTCTACCTAAGAACACAGTTAATTAAAAGAGCCTCTTTGCCAAAACCCTGAGAAAGAGCTCGGATGCTCTATATGTTTCTAAAATAGAAATCAACAAGCAACCCTCTCTTTTATCAGAGCTTTGCATCAGCCCTTCTATAATACATGAGCAGTTCACTACAGGGAAGAAAACAGGTTTGGCATTTTCATAGGAAAGAGCTGCAAGGTGATTTGAAACGCTGAGAAACAGTATCTACGGTGATTTTGTCATCGTATTTTTTATGTCTGTTATAATGGAATATGAAATTAACTTAAAACATTTGTCCCCGAGCCTTGGCTATAAAGTCGCTACAGATGCAGGAGATGAGAGCATCTTTTTGGGTCTTTTTGAAAGGCACTGGGCAGCTGGAGTCTACTGTCATTTTCCCACTAGAGCAATCTGAAATGGTGGCATCAGAGAGGTTCACAAAGGGGAATCTAATGGGAATTGTGGAGAGGGTCAAATGTTCTGCATTCTCTAAGGAAACTCCTGTAAAAGTCTGTTGTACCAGTGGCATTTCCCGGGCGTTTTTTCCCATAAATGTCTGGCAAATTGTGTCTGTCCTTGGGAGGCAAACGCTGCAAAGGGACGACTGCTGGAGAGGCAGGGCTGCAGCAAAGACAGAGCAGGAATTGCTCTGGGTTTTCCTGCGGTTTCAGTTATGGGAGTAGGTGGTTCTGTATATATTGATGTGATCAGAGGCTTGGCCAACTTATCAGTCCCCAGGAGCTCTCTAGCAATGGCTTCTTGTGGCTTAAGGTGTGCAATATGCACTGTGGAGAAACATGGGACAGATTCTCAGAAAAGAGTCCATTGCTCCGGTTTAGTTTCATGCAGGACAGAAGGGGCATAGTGCTCTCCGCAGCCTCACTAGACTTGCCTCCTCCCCTGCCTCGGATGTGGCAGCCCCTGTGATAAGGCAATCCTGGTGCAATGCAACATCATAGTGTAGGAGCTTTCCTTGTACTGCTCAGGAGCTCCAGGCTACTCAGGAACCACGGATTGGTAGCTGTATGAATGCTCATTTCTTTGGAGACAATTCTCCTTAATTTCACAGCCAGGTTGTATTTAAAAGAGAATATTCACATGATGCTGGAAGAATAAGGCTGAAGAGTATTTGGTGACTTTTCTGGACTTTTGGGAATGTTTGATTTGAATAAAGGCTGTCTGCTTAGTCCCCATAGCTGTACAGCCTGGGGACAGGGCACCTCACTAGCCAGCTCTGAGTGACAGCCACGCTCTCATGGCGAATGAACGAGCTGGGAGTTCTGACTAGTGGCAGGGCCATCAGGTGCAAGAGGAATGCTTTAGCTGTTGTCCTTAATCTGCAGTTTCTCGGTGGGAGCGAGGAGTACCTTTCCATTCAGCATCCTTCCCAGAAACGTTAGTGTTTGTGAAGTTCAAAATTAAAAACTAGAAGGAGGCCTGTCTTGCCAGGCACTGACTGTGCTTTGAGATTGGATGTCAAGTGCCAAAGGCTGTGGGAGAGGTTTTGGACCAATAGAAAGCAGGAAACAGCAGAAACTTCACAAGAGATCCCACTCTGTGTCCCATATCGTGGTCCCAGGTGAGCCTGCAAAAACCAGTGGACCATAAGCCGGAGCCCTTTTGGTGGGGAAGCAGTGCAAACACATTTTCTTTATGTTCGGCAGCAGGAGTGAGCTGCACGCAAATGTCTTGCTAATTAAGCTGCTGTAGGAAATGGGAACTCAGCCAGGCATACAAAGAGCAGGGAAAAACCCTAAAATGAAGTGAGTTAATATTAGCACAAGTTACACCAACCTCATCATGAGGAACCATAAGGGAGAAGGAGAGGGGCTAAGCAAGGTCACGAAAAATGATCAAATTGTGTGTGTGTGCATATACACGAACGCATGAATACTTTGACAAAAGCTAGTGGTGGATTGTTGAGGGGCCAATGCAGCTAAGTTCCTGCTTTGTTACATAGATAAATTGCCAAAGGAAACATTATCCAAACAGTTCTACTTCAAAGGCAAAACGACAAGCTTTGGGGAACTTGCGGTACTTTCAATCTGGCCAATAACCAAGTGTAAAGTGTAAAATATACATGTTTAGGAAGTAGGACACATGCCGTTCAAGACAGGCCTTTCCCATGCTCTCAGACCAGTGCAGCTTCATTTGATGTGCAAATGCATGATGTGTGATCTGTCCTGGCAATGTGCTGCCTGCCAGCAGCACAAACATTTCACAAGCACCCTTTTGGGTTACTTCAGCCTGCTGTGTGCACAGCCTCCTTGGCAACCTCTGCAGCTGGAACTTTTCTTACAGTCTATTGCTGTTGTGGTTGCACAATCCAGGTTTATTTAGCAGGTCTCGTCAAAAGACTCCAGGCAGATAAAAACACCTCAAAACCAGCCTGGAATTGCAGGATTTGATGTTAGATACTAGGATTAAATGGCAGTACAAGGAATGGTTCCAGTAATGCACTGGGGAACATACCAGTAATGCAGACTTCACCGATCCTTAAAGCAAATTGTCTTGGCAGATGTCCCAGCCTCCCTGGGCATTGGAGGCTTTGGGGCATTACAGCTCATGGCAAGGGCCCTCCATAATGTGTTTATAAATGTCACCTGAAATCAGGTGAAATAACGTTCCCTGGAGTGCTTCCTGGCACTGCAGGCACGGCCAAAAATGTGTGTGCTGTGCACAGTACAGGAAGGCCTCTGCTGTTGGGCGAAACTCATCCTATAAACCCATGAAAAGTAACAGTGCAAATGCTCACCATATAGAAGCAGTGGATCGTGGGTGCAGTCCTTCTTTTCAGTAGCAAAAAATAGTTGTGGTCTTTACGGTGCAACAGGGCTCTAGAGTACCTGTGCTGGGGGATGAGGTTGGCTTTTAGTGAGGGTTCAGGATTTAAACTCAGCTGGCTGAACTGTTTTAGAATTAACCATTCTTATGAACCAGGGGCACGTAGATGTGCTTTTTCTCCCCCTCTAACAGTAAGCTAAGGGGATTAGGGACGTTATGCAACAGCTCTGGTGACTTATCCCAGTTGTACCAAGAGGCAAGTCACCCTTGTGCCTCTACTTATTGTCTTTGGGACAGATTCTCAGTCACATGTGTGTGCGCAGCCTCTAGGCCTCAGTCTTAGATAACCAAGCACTTGGTGCTGAGCACTAACCCGGTGTAGCAGCTTTGGCTGCACAGACAGCTTAACCTGCTCTTCACCGCTGAAATGACTGAACTTGCACTGCAGCCAGCTGTAATAATCTGTTGCTTGTGTTAACCTTGAATTCCAGTGTGTCAGTTCCGGTCCTCTGAGAAAAATTAGGCAAGTGCTTATTGAAACCAGCATCCCAGCACTCCACATTGTGCTGTGTGGAAGAGGAAAGTGGGACCCCAAGCCCTAGTAGTAGCATATTCTAGCCATGCTTTAGTCACATGAAATTATACCACTACTCTCACATCAGCCTAATCTATGCTTATAAATGGCCCAACTTCATGCTGAAGTCCCCCATTTTGCTTCAGAAGTTCCTGAGCTTTCTGGCAGAGCCACACATAGTTCCCTGATACCTGTGCACTGTCAGGGGACACAGAAGATACAGTAAAGATACAGAAAGAATTAATCAGCTATGTGTTTAACAAGGACGAGGAAGAAAGATGCGTTTTATGCAGCTGTAGTCTAATGTGCTGGGAGAAGTCTGAATGGGTTGGGAATGCTGATGGCATCTAATAGCCACAGAGGCTTTTCCTGCTTCCTGATAGCTATAGCACTGTGAATATCAGTCATTGTGGTATGAAGTTGTTATGAGAAAAATAACTTCCTGTGTTGATGGACTTAGCATGCAGTAAACGGAGATGTATGGATGCAAATGTAAGGTGGTTGTAAATGTACTCTCCAGAGCTCTAGGTGTGACCATGCAGAGAGCCCTAAGTAAGCAACACAGTGTATTGCTTGTCTTTGACTTCCTCTATAGCTAACTGGTGCCCTGAATTCAGCGTAATTATGGGTTCTCTTTTTTCCAGGACAGAACTGAGAAATAAGAGGGCACTGTAACACAGTGCCCCTGCATATGCAAGACATGCTTTTTCATCCTGGCCTCTGCAGGGAGGAAGAGAAAGAGCGTTCTTTGTAACTGGGCACCAATAAATGCGTGAATGCTATTCAAGTAGTATCAATATCTATCACTTTGTCTGAAGGCCACAGAACTGAAATTCTTTTTGCCTTTCTTCACATCCTTTTCCCAGAAGAAATGCACAATTATTTCCAAACTCTCCCTTTATTATAGCTGCATACACGTTTATTGATACATTTACTTTCACTGGCTGGGGCTCCACAGAGTGCTTATTTACTATGGACTGAACTTCGCTCATTTCTGTAGATGACAACACTCCTTGTTTTCAACGGGTTCCAGAACAACCTTCCTTCATTCATTGTGCTTTCAGAAAAGCACTCCATTGCTTGTGCCTATGTGACTGCTTGGAGTGGTGAGACAGGTTGCAAACAGGTCAGAGAGATGGGGAATATGGCAAGTGCTAATTGTCCACTCGCAGTCCCATGACAGAGTGTTGTCCATGCCACTAGTTAAATTGAAACGAAACTCTGCTTAATGTATTCCTGGTATCCCAGACTTTCAGCAACAGTACTTCTTTTTGAGAATGCAATTTCACTCCTATTATTAAGTTTATTCTCTATTATCCCATCTGTTTTAGTCAAGTTACTTTATCTATTGTGATTGCCTGTAGAGTGTTGATTAAACCAACAGTATTATTCTGTGACACTGAGATATAACCATTGCTTGCCATACAATGAAGTAGCTTGGCCTTATTAACCGAGTAGTTACTTTATCTAAATAGGCACCATTTCAAAAGACGACTGCTGTTCCTGGCAATGAAAGCAACCCTGGAACAAAAAAGGGATTGCTTGAGAGACAGTTGTATAATACCTGGCCACGTGAATTTTACTGGCTGTCAAATAACTTTGTCTGTCCTTTTCCCCTGTTTTAGCATTTTGAAATTAAAGACAAGTAGAATATCACTCCATAAAAGATCTGAGTGTTAATTTAATCATCTCTGTGACTCATCTACTAGAGAAAGAAAAGGCATCATGATTTTTTTAAACATTATCCAAAACTCAAGCTGTGATGCAGCAGTTTGCAAGGGTGCCCCACTGGTTCTGATGATTTCAGACCTTCCCCAATAGCTAAACTTTATGACCATGAGGCTGAGGATGAACTTTGGCTATGACCTAGATCTGCAATTCACAAGTGTTTTCCATACAGCTGCAATAATATTCCAGAAAATGTAATTGGCCTTTTACTTCATTCACTTTTGCAAATGAAAATAAAGCTACTGTGAGAGCAGATCTTTTGCTAAGAAAATATTTTTTTTAATATTTTTATAGCTCTGTCAACAATAAAGGAGTCCCACAGTCTAAAGTCTTTCTCTAAACCTTTTTAATGAAAAAAACTTCATAGAAAATATCCTTTTACTTTTTTAATAACATATAACTATATACATGATTAAAAACTGTAACAAAAAGCTGCAGGGACTGGAAAAATGTTTTGTTGGATCCATGCAGATGGTACAAAAAAGGATTTCACAAATCCATGTACATCAAATGGAGCTGCAGTGACAGGGTTGAAAAAAATGGCAACTCTATATTATTTACCTGAATGTACTGGGAATAAAGCACAGACATACAAAATACACAAAAAGAATACAAAAGAGTACACGGTGTAAATGCTGTTAGCACAAGAAGTTTCTTTTTTAAGTAAATAGGAGAAAGGAAGTAAAATCTCCTTTTCCACATTTTATATTGCAGTTTAAAAGATAACTAATCTCTTATTTGCTGTATTTTGTTTTTCTTCACTGTGACATACACTACAGTAGAAGTATATGGCATTTGCATTTAATAACTCAGGAATATTTTGATTCATCTCCACGTCTCTGAAGGTACTGTCATTTCTGAATAACACCATGTATACATATTGCTTTAAAAACACATACACAGCTTGACATGAGTTAGCAATACAAAATATTGAGGGCCACCACACTACACAGTGCTGGATACTCTTGTCCTGATCCAGCAGTATGTTTAAGGACACACACACCTTCAAATCTAAGAGGAATTCCTCAGAGAGTAAAGGAAGTTAAGAACGTGCAGAAATGATTTGCTGATCAGGTCTGGAGTTTTCAACAGTTTGTAGTATAGACTCTGCACCTAGGAAAACTGTTACACCTGAGGCCATAATTCTGTCCTTACACCCCAGATAATGTAGCTACACAGTGTAGATGATTTACTGTACTTTTAAAATAAATTTTCTTAATTCTAGGTTAAAACATAAAATGAAACCTCTTTAAAAAAAGTCTGGGGAATTGATGAGCTCTGCAGCTGGAAAGAAGAAAGAGATGGTGTTTAGTTTGTTAGTTAAAAATTGGAAGAGTTTCTGTAGGCAGCAGGTAATAATGTGAGAGGTTTTAAACACCTCACTTCTAAAAGAACTTGCTCATATTTTTGTCCTGAGCAAAAAAAAGAACAGACATAATTGAAAAGTCAATACCAGCCAGTAAGCTCACCTGAGGCTCACAAGCATGGTGAGGATGGCAAGCCATCATTTAGTAAGAAAATCAAGTCAAGCTTACTTCTTGTCAGGTGGGCTTTTGCTGGGTTCTTCCTGCTGTAACGAATACTTAATAATTCCCAGTGTAATCACAGGCAGTTTAATAGCAGACAAATAAATGGAGCCTGCGTGTGCATATACTTGTTTAAAAAAAGAAAAAAGGTGATAACAACAACAATAACAACAACAACAAAACTAGACAAGCAGTGAAAGCTGAAATATTCTGTGAAGCCTTGGGATCTGTTCCTGTTTGCCTTAACACCCTCCCACCCTGTCTGGCCATGCTCTTTTGGCAGGCAGGTAAAACCTTTCAAGTTCCTGTAAGTGAAGGAGGATTTTTGCTTGTAGCAAGACATAAAATAATTAGGAAAATAAGTGTTGAAAACCAAGTCGCTGTGGGTCATGAAAGCCAAATCTCACTGATAAGTATTTGGATTTCATTGTCCTTCTAATGGTTTGATTCCCTCCCCAGTTTGACCTCTTTATATGAGCATGCTAATTGGAAAGTTGCCAATATACCAGTTCTTGGCTTGTTACCATTCAGTCTTTCATTTTT
The DNA here is from genome assembly GCF_047370975.1 of Nipponia nippon. Lineage (NCBI taxonomy): Eukaryota > Metazoa > Chordata > Aves > Pelecaniformes > Threskiornithidae > Nipponia > Nipponia nippon. The sequence goes on along the minus strand of NW_028262413.1, from coordinate 33,561,931 downwards.
TAAGAACATCAATGATACTTGTTTATGTTGTTCATGGCTAGCATTTTGGGTAAAATCTGGCTTGTAAAGCCCTGATTGAAACTAGAATGTCAGTACAAGGCAGGTCTGTTTGAGAAGGCAACCTGAAAGCAGTAAGACTTATTTTGTTTATTTAAAGAAGAGATAAATATGTGTGTGCATGCATTTGCATTTAACAGTTTTATAGCTAGAACCGTTATTAAATGATGCCCAATAGCAATTTTATCTCATGGTTTGTTTTATAAAGAAGTAACGATTCTCAGGAGAGTTTTATGAAAACATGCAGAGTTGGTTTGCATTACATATGCAGTTATGTGCCCAGTATATACGTTGCAACTTAATTTCTTAAATATATATTGTGTAACACTTTTTATTCCTGAGTGCTGGTCTCCATAAGGAATAGAGAGGGTGGCATCATGTGCTCTTCTGCACGCGGTCCTTCGTCATTTTAGGAGTTTTTCTGAGGGATCTTTATTGTCACAGTTTTAACTTCAGAATATTCTCTCAATCCACATTCACCCCTAAAAAACAAATTGCAGCATCAACTTACACCAGACATTAATTCTTTATCAAGCAAAAACCTGCAAAGTGATTCCTTGATAAAGTTAAGATATAACCTAAAATTCTCAGCATAGGTTTCTCTTGTACTATGATTTTGTACAGGTTTTCCTTTCATGCCATCTTTCAGAAAACCTGAAGATGAAGTTTCAGTTCAGGTCAAAAGAACAATGAATGGCTCCAGCATTTGATAAGAAGATACAGAATGACATTAAACCCAGAAATGCTCACTGTCCGTTGATGGAACTGTTGGGAGTGGATTGATATACCCTGTCCTTTACGGACCTTCAAAATGTCCAAACACCAAGACCTACGCCACTGGCTAGTGAAATTACTGCTTATATTTGCACTCAAGAAAGAGAAGGTCCAAACTGAGTATTACAGAAAATGAACTACTCACAACCCTGGGTAAAGATGAACTTGACTCCTAACCCACTGATCTTTTTTCCCTGACAAAATATCCGGCAGCAGAAACCAGCATTTGCACATACTTTGAAAGAGCATTCAGCTTGCTCAGATTTCCACTAGATTGATGTAGAAGACCTCTTTTAGTCCTGGCAAAGCATCTGACGTAGATCCTCTATACTGCTAGAAGCTAGCCCCTTACTAGCTCCCAGTCATCTGACATATGTCTCTGAGGGGACCACGTTCTGCTTTGGATAAATTATGCTTAAGAAATGGGTGTTTCTGAATGCTGTGTAGATTTTGTTGTAGTCAGCTCTGGCCTGGCTCATCTCTTAGGCAACTTTGCTGAGGTTTAGAGTGGGTATTGCATGGCTTCTTGGGAGTTATGCCTGTCTTCTCTGAAGTATAGGTATTTGCATTTGCTGTGCCTATTTTGAGTAATAGAGAAGTGTGTTCTAGTCAAGTCATTAGTTAAGTTCTAATATGTCTGCTGGATGCTGTGTATGTAAAGCAAACAATGTCCCCACCTCAAAACAGGTACAGTCCAAGTCTGGAAGTAGAGTATCTCTTCTGCATGAACTCATATGAGGATTCTTTTGTACAAGCTCTTACAGACATTTGTTTCTTGGTTAAATTCTTATCCCCACCCCTAAAACACACACAATACTGCTCCCTTACTTATATTAAAATCTAAAAAGTGCTGACATGCCTATCATGTTAGCATGTTTACTATTTGACACTGCCTTCCCTCTGGATCCCTCTGTGTAGAATTTAATGCCAACTGCACCATAAAGAATATTTCAGGGGAATTCCTCAGAACTTCCTTCTAATAAGCGTTGCTTTCAGAATGGAGTGAGGGCCCACTGTTCAAAGCAATTATACCCCTCTGTATGCCCACGGTGTTGCAAAGCCTACTTTGTATTTACCTCTGCACTGTAAATTTTACACAAAATATACCATCGGGGAGGAACTCCTGTAACCTTCCTTGGAAAGTTAATTCATTTGGGCAGAAATATCAGTATTTACTAGCCCATTTCACTCCACCTGCAGTTTTGAAAACTTTCTGATGTGCCTGTTCGCTTAGTTAGCATTACATGTGATATAGTGGCTGATATTTAACTCAGACTGATGATTCAGTAGGCATTTTAAGATGTACCAGAGTCTAAGTACATGCAAGGAAATATATTAGTAAAGATTTTTTGACATGTGAAAGGTTGCCATTGATTTGGACCACCCCACCCCCAGCTTTCCGTAGAAAGTGGTAGATTTGTCTCCAAAGAATGACCAAAAACTTTAGCTATTTATCAGACTCGGCTGAGCCACAGAACCATTCCCTTATGTCTCAGTGGAAGCTGTCACCGGGAGCCGCATGGAGCCCAATAACTAATGCTAGTAAGTCTCTCTGTGTGAAAGTTTCTGCTTGATTCAGTAGGGCTGTGGCTTGGCTCCAGACACCTGTTGCACACATTCTGAAAAGTCAATAGATAACCTAGCCAACAGAGTATCCACCGCCTTTATGTATGTTCCAACTGCCAGCTGGTTTCTTATCTTGGTCTGGCAAACAAAATTAGATACATTTATTGTCTGTTTCTTCAGCTCAAGGCTTCAGGGCCTTACGCATTTGTTTTCTGGCTGAAAGTTTGGAAGTGGACAAATGTGAAGAATTCTAAGGCAAGTATTTTTCAAAAGTTAAAAAGTTGCTCTTGCTGAATAGGAAGATGGGTCATTCCACACATTCAGAGCAGAAGAGCCAGTGTGTGTTCAGTTAAAGGGCTCGCTTGTCCCCACAGCCTAATACAGGGAAGTAGGGAGCAATAACATCCTGTTCTATGGCCACTTTGGGTCGTCTTGGATTGCAGTTTGGTATCAGGGTGAGAACAAGGGTTGTGTCTGTGAAAAGGAAGGAGCCCACGGGTCAAGTTTGCATGATGCTATCCCTGGGTTGTGTAGGTGTGAGGGAAGGGGAACAAATTGCTCTTCAAAAAGAAATATTACATATTCTCTTCCCTCCTTCAGTCCAAGAGAAAAAAGATAAGGAAAAGAATGATAACTCCAAGCCGTTCCGCTTGCATTTTGGGGAATGCAACTATGTACTGCTGTATCTCAGAGCTATCCAGACGATACTAATTCCTATGACATTAAAAGATAGTTCTGAAGTAGAATGGCACCTCCTTCCCTTGCAGACATTTAGACAGAGACCAGAATTTTGAGGGACTCTGATATAAAATGGCCACATGTGGCTATCTGGGATGAGTCACCTGATTTTTAGTTAGAGGAGTTAAATTTTATACCACTCAGGTAGTAATAAGAAGCTTTAAAGAAGTGTGAATGTAAAAAAATCCCTCTTTCAGACTCCTTTAAGAATGCAAGAATATTGTAAGTAGCCTTAATGTAAACAGAAATCAGCTGTATTATGTACATGAGTTCTGGTTCTCTACTGGTATGCACATACCCTGCTGCATTTTGTGGGAGTGTAAAATGAGTATAGCAGATCTCAGCCTTCTGTGTTCCTTTTTTTCCCCGTGTGTGATAAAAATACGTGAATTTAAATGCAGGAACAAAACAAGTCCCAGATAATACAGTGCTAGCACAGACAGCACAGTGGCACAATTATGATCTGGCTGTAACATAGTATTAGCTTAGCAATGACACACCTATGTATGGACATTTTCTCTTCTTTTCTTTTTGTTCTTTAATTGCCTGAGTCAACATTATTTATGCTGTAAAATGTATCCCTTAAAAACAGGGATCTAAGAAACTGTGGCATTTTAATAAAAAGTAGGCAGATATTAATGCAGGGTGGAGGAGGTGAATTAGAAGGTGATATCTGATCAAAGACGTTCTGAAAGGAGTAGAATAATTACTCATAAGTAGATTTTCAGGCATCTTTGTGAGATAGAGATTATTGCCATTCCAAACATTTATTGTTTATGATGAATATTTTCAAAGCTGTAGATGGGAATCAAGTGTACAACTACCATAGATTTTTCCGTGGGAGATGGGGTGCTGCCTGGTTTTCCCCCCCTTTCAAAAACTCTACGATATCAATATGTGAATATTTGGCTTGCACAGTTAACCTCCCTGAAGTCAATGGGGTCACTCTTGGGTGTCAAGTTACTCATGTGCTCTATCGAGCTTAATAGTTTTAGAATATTTTCACAATGATAAGAGTTAGATGAGCTGACATATTTATGCCAATGTGAGATCACCTCATAACTCATGAATGTGGAGAATAGTATGAATGTGTTATTCAAAGTACTCCCTAATGAGGGAAAATATTTCAGACTACATAGAGCTTATTTTATAGATCAAGTTGTATACTTCAACATATTTAAAGTTTTAAAGAGTTTGACCTTACTTTAGTTTTACTGCTGAGTTTGCCATTAGCCATAAGCTATTTTGAAAGCTTAGGTGAGACATATCTGGTGTACATGCCTCCTGCGCAGAAATTAATTGAATCCTTTGTATGCCTAACCAATCTGGGGCTGATGCAATTGCTAAACTTCCTTGTGGTTGTAATGAGAATTAAAAACTGGTAAGACTTTAAATTAGGTACATAGGACAGTATTTGAGCATGGAGCTCCATTTCAAAATATCTGACACTTAGTTGTAAATGGAATAAGAAAAGACAGAAAGCTTTGTAATGGAAGGTGATTTTTTTGAAAGGGATGTAAGCACATTTGTCTGTCCTTCTCTAGGCCTGATTTCATTTAACATTGTTTACAAATCTGGAAGAGAAAGACAACATTTTAATAAAATTCAGATGCACCTATATTAATAAATCTAGGAGAAAGTAAAGAAAGGAAAAAATAGCAAGAGAGGCAAAATATATGGCAAAACAGCTCTGAAACAAGTACACCAAACCAGACAACAAGCACACAGCAGTGTCAAAAAGAAAATTTTTCTTCAAAAGTGCTGGTTAATATGGCTAAGAAAAAGTCTCAGAAAACACAGGTTACAAGCTCAGAAAAATACTCAGAAATTTTCAGTTCCTTTCAGAATAAGGGAGTTCCAGTAACTTATTCTGCTATGTCAAAAAAAAAAAAAAAAAAAAAGAAAAGGGTCTTACCACATAAATCAATTGCATTTAGAACTGGCAGTGATTCTCAGTCATCTTATATTATGCCCTGATCCTCAGATGGGAATATTTCCTGATCTTAATTTGCATGGAAGGATTCACTGAATTTTAAGTTGTAGAGCTGAAAACAGTTTAGAAGACAGCAGTGTAATACTTACATCTCTCTCCCATTGCCAGACATCTTGAATCCTCCAAAAGGACTTTGGGCATTTAAGGCATTGTAGCAATTTATCCTGTAACAGGAAGAGGCATTAAGTCCAACTGCGCTGTCAGAGACACCTTTGGACAACTCAGGGAGAGGCTGAAACTTGTGGAGCTAAGGACACTGTATACCTCTTAGTAATAACAAACTTGCCTCACGTTAAAAAGAAATGAGGGATTTATGCCACAAAAATATTCTGCTCCTTACTTGTAAGGAGAATGGGGTGTGGCCTGTGAGGGCTGGAGGACTTGGATGCAGCTTCAGTAATGAACTGTTAATCTGCTGACAAACCTCAGTGCCAGTTTATAGCACAGAGCTATTAGATTTGAATTTGTCTTTTTTCTCCCCTGATTTCTCATGGATCTTTAATTTACCCAGGCTTGGCATACCAGATTTCAAGCTATTAAATTCTAGAAGTAGCATTACCTATTCCTACGGACTAGAGGGAAGAGGTGACCCCTCAGTTCCTTAATGTAGAAAGTATATGATTCTTTGTGCCTTTAGCAGAAACCTCTCAGGATTCCTCTGCTGCACAGAAAGGATCATTTATACTGTTTTGTTTGTTTTCAGTAATGCCATTCAGCAGCGTGGCTGCCATGCTAATGGGAAGCAAGGCGCTTTACAGTTTTCAATAGCATTTACCCACAGTGAGCAGAGTCACAACACCTCCCTACAGCTGTTCCATATCTTGGTTAGTGATTCACCACTAGGATGGTCTAGATAAACATTTTTCAGACAAAGGGTGCAAAACTGAGGTGCCATAATGATAGTGAGTCAAACTCTTTATCTCCAAGAGCAGGAGTGTGATAACTTCTGCCTTACCATACTGTCCCAGCCTGCATTGCTGAAGAGACTGTCAGGGCCTTGTTTATGTCATTTGTAAAAACAGCAGCTACCAGCCCAAAATCAGAATTGTTGGCTCTCTCTATAACTTCATCCATGGTTTTAAATCTCAGTATTTCTTGAACAGGCCCAAAAATCTGCAACAAGAATTAATCATTAATTAATAAACCAGCCCACTCAGAGGCATTTTATTCTGGTTTTATTCTGCATTTTTAATTGTCTTCTCTCTCCTGTTGCACTCTTTACAAATTCCCACAGCAACATTTAATAGTGATAACAGCTGTCTGTAAAACTGCATGAATTTCTCAAAGCAGTTGCCTCAGTGGAACTCATCCATTCTTCCCTTATCTGTTCTTTGAGGTCTGAGACTTTAGAGCCAATGACAAAAATTGAGATTCTTTACCCAACTGATGTCATGAGTTGCTGTGTGCATAAGGAGTTCTGAAAAGATTTTACTCTCTTTTTTTTTTTTTTTAATATAGCAGTAATTTTCTTCCTAAAGCTTTTGTCTCAGAAAGCAAACAAAAGGAAAAAAATCATGTTTAGGGCATTCTAAAATGATCTTGTCCGTGTGTGTGAATACCTCCTCCTTGGCAATCCGCATGTCATCTGTTACATTGGAAAACACCGTAGGTTCAATGAAGAAGCCCTTTCTTCCTAGCCCTTTACCCCCACATTCAAGTTTCGCTCCTTCAGTAATGCCGCTTTGAATCAGTTCCAAGATCTTGTTGTATTGTTTTTTATCAATCTGAAAGAGAGAAGAAGCCGTTTGACTTGCAGATTGTGCACCTGACAATCAAGTCAAAATAGTTTTTTAGGCAAGTCATGTCCCAGTGAGTAGACTCATGCTTATATTCATTACTCTTTGAGCTGGAGATGCCAAAGATCTACAAACAGCTGCTGACTGTAACCTAAGGCTCAGTCTTCTTAAGGATGTGTCCCCTTTTGTATGTGGCTTAACTCACATTCTTGCTAAGCAATCTGGTTTATAAGCACAAACAGAGCAGATGATTGTTATTTTTTGTCCCAGGTTAACTTCCTGAAAATGGTATAAGCCCAGCTGGTTATTAGTGGCAGGAACATTTTCTAAAGACCTATTTCTAATTCTGCCCATCTTTTCCTTAGAATTCCTGGCTCTCTAGTGGTCTACAAGCACAGCTACGGTTGTAGACAATTCTTGAAAGTAAGTGCCCACAGAGACTTTTGAGAGCTTCCCACAGTTTACAGTTGTATCTTGGAGGCTGAAGATCAGAATCTTGCTGTTAAAGCTGGGAGGCAAACTTATTGATATTTAAGATGAGAGTTCTTACTTAACAAGAAACACCTCTGAGCTGCACAGATTATCTGCTCTGCTACAATTTTAATCTGTAAAACGTTTATCATGTCAGCTACCCTGGACGGTGAGTGAATATGTACTGACTGACCTCTGTCCTAGTAGAGTTTAAATGCTTCCAGGCACCTTCTGGGCTGTAGAGCTGAAGCACTATTCCTTTACCTGTGGACCTTGTTCTGTAGTTGGGTCAAAAGGACTCCCCACAACTCTCCTCTTTGCACGTTCTACGCTTCTTCTAACAAACTCTTCATAGATTGATTCTTCCACATAAATCCGTGAGCCTGCAGTGCAGCATTGACCTTGATTGAAGAAGACCCCTTGGTGAGCTTGTTCCACAGCATAGTCCACTAGAAAACCAAGACAGCATATGTTGCTCTGAAACATCGTTGACACATCCGCTATTGCACCAGTGTCATGTGTATTACATAGTGCCACCAAAACTTCAAAGCAGAAGTAGGATTTGCTTAAAAAGAAAACAAAACAGTGACCAAATCAAAACATACTATTGTTGTGTTGGGTCATAAATGAAGATGATTAATTTCATTTTGTGTCGTAATCCCTGTGAAAATATGGGGTTTTTAAGCATGTCGAAAGTTGATTTTTTTCCCCATTTCTTCCACCCTGGACACAGCTATACTGGAAGGATACTGGGAGCATTACAACTGTTTCAGAAACACTAGACTGCAAGGGACCACTTGGGACTTTAGGCATCGTCCAGGTGAAGAAGGGTCCATAGGTAATAAATTCCACATGCCATCTTGTGACACAAGCCACAAAATATTGCTCAATACCCCACTGCAAAAATTAAATCAAGACAGTGCTTTAGCAGTCTATAGGGGTAGGGTATGCAAGAATAATTTCACCAATGTCTTATTGGTGACAACATGTAATTTATCAACATGTAATTTATCAACTAAAACTCTTAAGAGACCCTAGGAAGCGGATTGTGCCCCACATTACAGAAGTCTGTCTAACTGGGGTCAGTAGAGGAGGGGAAAATTTGTCTGTGATCCCAAGTTTGCACTTGGTTTAGTACTGCATATGTGAGAATTACAGTCAACCAAGTACTTGAGAGAATTTGACTTTGATAATAGTAAGACCTATCCTTCCCAAAAAGCCAGATTATTTTTCTGCAACACAGAAACATCTTCTTGGCCTATACAGGTGACTGGATAAGGCTTTAAAAATATAGGTCAATTATAGAACAATCAACTCTTGATTTCTACTCTAACTTCCTTGGAGGTACAACTAACACATCCACTATCCAAGCAGGAGAGAGGATCCAGTCATATTTAGACATTCAGAGCTAAATTCTCCCATTGGGTGTAATAGCTGACTAGACAAGAATATTGAATTCATCCCTAACCAGTGATGCCCTGCAGCACTGTAATACCTCTGTTATCAGCTGTAGCACTTTGGAACATTGCTTAAAGTACAATATTTCATGGAAGAAACAAAGCAACAGTGCTTTACTTTCAGCACATCCTAGACAACTCCATCTAACAGAAATGTCTTATTCTGCCCTCAGTGTGGTCTTGAAAAAAAATTATATGGGGTGTTCTCTGGACCACATTCAAATTTTCCCAGGCAGCTCCATGGAGATTGAAAACACTAGTGGATAGAACTGATTAACTGATGTTTCTTCCTCTATTGTTAACACAGTTTTTCACCATGAGGGGCTCTAACCATTCTTCTCTGTTTTTTTGGTGCACTCAACTTGGCACACGGTGTTCCTCAAACAGAACAAACAGCTCCTTTGGAATGGTGAGCAAATTGTCTGCTGTTCTTAAATAATCAGAGCTTTGAAGTCTGAATCTCAGGTTAAGTGCTGGTGGCTGTAATTATGGGAAGACCAGAGAGATTTAGTGTGATACACTGTGGAACAGACAGTCCTGAAGAAGGCTGTGCTCTCCTCTGTGCCCTGTTATTCCCCTGTTGCCTGCAACTTCTCCCCAGGTCCTCAACCTTATTTGGCAGATACGGCAAGTCACAGATAAACTACAGCTCTGTGTGGCAGCTAGGAGCATTTGTCCTTCCCCTGTGGAAGGCCATAACACAGACCTGCCCCCAGCATATATTACTCTACTAGAAGCGTTCAGGTGATCCCATCTGCGTTAGTAGGTTAGGGACATTTGAGATGTGGGGATTTCTGGTGGGAGATACCGATGAGTAACCGGGGTAGAAGGCGGTAACATCTGCATCTGTCTCCAGTTGGCAGGATCCTTTTTAGTTACCTGGATGACTGTGGCTGTAATTTAGACCCCCAACTTGGTAAAACATTTCTATGTAGACACACTGAAAGTTCTTAAGCTTTCCCTTGTCTTTCAGACATTGGTAAGTTTTGAAAATGGATATAGGATTGTAACCAACTCTTGTAATTCATGCTATTCAGAATCATTCTTATATTCACTTTCCCCTTTTAAATTAAAAGACCAAATCCTTATATGTCTATTTGTTTGGGGTTACAAAGTTCCCAGAAAATGCATTGAGTACAGTGTGCCTGCACACAGCCTGAAACAATAGCTCAAAGCAAGGTGTGAACTGTCCCATTCATCTTAATGGGGTGTTAACTTCAAAACCTCCTGCTGACAATTTAGACAGCAACATTTTTAACTATTTCATTGCCGATCATTTAAGCAGAAACTTCCAGTTTGTGTTTTTATCCTATCCTAAACAGCTGTCCTCTACCTTCTCAGGTGCCAAAAATCTCAGCTGCACAACATCATCCAGCTGCCAAAATCTTCAGCTCCCTGCTGACAGTGGCAATGAGGATATTTCAATACACAATTCTTCAATTGGGAAAATTTTAAAATTTGAATTATCTCCATTTATACCTACTATCAAAACAGCTTAACAAAGGAATACTGCACTGGCTAGATTCGCAACTCAAGGGTAAATTAAGGCTCTCCCTTTTTATATTTGCCATGAAGCAAGAAAAATCACAGAATTTCCATATTTAAAGCGCTAAACCACCTTGCTGCAGAGTTTAGGATGACAAATGTGTATGGGACCATGACTGTGAATAACACCGTTTCTGTATGCTTGATTATAACTTTTTTCTGCTTTCTTGTTGTCTATGAATCTGTGGGTTCAAATGTTGTCTTTTCTATAAGAAGTATCACACCTTAGGCTGCTTCTGTAAGATTAAAAAGTGCAATTAGATACAGCTATATTGGTCCATTTCACTTTGTAGGAAAGATACGCCCTAAAATGAAAAAAAAAAAAAGACACCACACAAACATGTTTTTAAGAAAAATATGGAAGTGCTGACTTACAATCAGCATCTGCAAAAATAATGTTTGGGCTTTTCCCACCCAGCTCCAGTGTAACTCTCTTCAAATTACTCCTTCCAGCTGCTTCTTGGATCAGCTTCCCAACCTGAAAGGAAATGGAGACACATTTTACAGGGAATGTAGTCATACAGTTCACTTTAACAGCCAATGTTGGCTATCACTGGAACAGAGCTTTAAATAATCCAGCAGGTTCTTCAATCCAAACAGATTCTCATCAGCAGTGGACAGCTTTCCAGTTTTTTTTCTAGAAATTGAGAGGGGATAAAGCACAGCACTAAGTGTTTGTACCCTTCATCCGTTTGTATCTATGCTAAAACAGCCTGGGGCTTTCTTTTAGGGTGCTTTAGGAGGGCTGAATTAAAAATCTGAAATTGGTGTAACTAGAATTACTTCCATCCAAACTAATGGCATGTTCACAAGGTTTCAGATACTATTATTAAGAGGTTTAGTTATATGATTTTTAGTGGAAAAAAATAGATCTGATATCTGAGTATGTGTTAAGCATGTATTAAGCTTATTACTATTCATTAGTAATAACTGCTATCATACTTCTGTATATAGTCCAATGTTAGCTACTCCAGATGATCACTGCTTTTAGAATTTATTTCACTTTTACTACTTATAGTTACTAAACCGCTAGCCAGCCTGTTTGTAGGATGGCATGGGTTCTCCTCAAAATACAGTTTTCAGTGCCAAAGGTTTAACTAATTTGACCATGAAATCATGATCTAGAATATGTCAAATTCTAATCAAATCATCAGCCTTTTCTGCAAGATTAACAGCACATAGCAGAATACCAAGTGGGGCAAGAAGTTGCAAAAGCATCATCCCAGAACTTACCCTCAGCTGCACCACGATAATCTTACTATGCGTTGAGGAGGTCAAAAGCACCTCCAAAATGTCTTTGTAGATTGTGGGGTCAGCTGGAGCAGAATGTAGCCCTGTGGCTGGAGCAGCCGCAAATTGCAGATCTCGCCAAGGAACATGAAGGTAGATTAAATGGAGTAGCAATCTGACAGCTACATGTTTGATGTGTTTCCACATCAGTACAGTTGGAGAGGCAGCTGTGCTCCCTGTAAATTATCCCCTCCCTGGATCAATGAATCCAAAATAGATTGGATTTTATACTGTTGCAGTGTAACTATGCCCATTTTGCAGCTAAGGAAGTAATCACAGGTAGATTTAGGCCCCTACATGGTAAAACACAGGATTAAAAGTATTGAAGCTTGAGAACCTTGATAAGTGCTTTCTTTTAACTGGGGCATGTTTTAAGGTCACACAGAAAGTTACATGTGAAGTGAGATGGGAGTGAGTCCAGAGCTGGACTTTTTTCTCCACGTAGTACTCTGGTCTCTCTAGCTGTCTTCTATTTCTAAGGTAAGGTGAGTGAGATTCCCTGCAGTAAAGGGTTAATGGATAAGAAGCTGAACCTCTTAGAGAACTGAAGGCAGTCTGCTGGAGAAAGTTAAGTCAGCACTGGAGTAATCAGAAAGCAAATGAAACAGAAACCAGGGCCCCCACAGAAAAAACAAAGCAAAACCCCCACAGGATAATGAAGGAATTGTCAACCACTTCATGTACCTTTCTGATTAGCTGTTTATCTGGTGATACCACAGTCGAGTGTGACTGAGGTTATTTAAAAAAAAAAAAAAATTAAAATTAGCTTCTTTACCCCTGTATTGGTGGAATGGAGTGTTGATATTATCATGAAATTCCTTACATATTCCCTTAATTGGAGCTGATTTTATTGCTATGTTTGAGTGACAGCCAGAAGTGAACATGAAAAAGAAGGACCCTTTCTGCCCTCCACCCCCACCACATACATCGAACACGTCATCTGGAAATTCCAGTCTCTCGCACTTTGCTGAAAATGTACACTGGAAACCAGTGAGAGTGCTGTGTTTATAGCCAGTGCCAGCCAATGCCATTCACACCCTTACTGCCTTGAACCTCCCCCTCTCAAAGAACGACCACCACCTATTTCACCTCAAAAATCCACAGAGAGCAGAACAGACCAAGGAAGCCGGAGCAATGCGTCCAACCCACCGTCTTTCCACCTTCCATTCTACCACTTTAATGTCAAAACTCTTTTGTCCATGTAAGTAAAGATTTTGAAAGGGTTTTATGCAAACAAGTGATTGGCAAGTATGCAAGTCCAAATATTATGTATATGACAAATATTAAAGTCCAAAGGGCTTGGAGATGATGGTGTTGATTTGGAAAAGTATGATCCAGAGTATTGTTAATACAGGGAGGTGGTTGTCCTGTTTCCAAGTATAAATTTAACAGACAGCTTCACTGCGTCCCTCCCGTTAGAAATCAGTGTAGACATCAGGATGGTAGGGCTCACGCTGCTCAGCATTTTTGTTCACTGTGCTCCTATTGTGCCTTATGCACTTACAGGTTGAGAAAAGTCTTAGGGAAGGCACCAGCGCTGTGATTATTTAGTGACAAAGGCAGCCTTTTGTGACTGACCCTCTCTTTATGGAGAAAGACAGCATGAAAGGGATAAGTGATAGTGTTGCAATCTGTATGGCCTTTCAGTACATGCTTCCTGTGGTGTCTCTCAGCTATTCTCTGGGAGCTCCCAATAGGCAGTACAGCCTTGCGAGGGAACACTGGAAGAGAGGACTCCCCCACAGATAATGGAGCTGTGCGATTATTCAGCAGGAATGTTGGCAGAGAAAGCCCTGACTCCCCATCCTTGTTTTGAATAGGCTTCAAGATTGATATCAGGAGTATCCCTGGATAGCTTGTGAAGTACCATAACCTTGTAAGCTGCATGGAGGGCGAGGCAGATGTAATTTGGCCCATCTCAAAGAAAACAATTTGTTATTCAGAACAACAACAACAAAAAAGATTAAAGAAGCATTTTGTGGCACCCCTGTGCAAAAAAGCTATTTGAAGAATAGTCCTGGAAGGGTCTGTTTCTGGGCTGTGAACTGTATGACGTTAGGCATTGAGAGTGTATTGTGATATAAAACGTTTGATTGTTGCTTATTTATGCTTTCTGTGTTGGGAAGTTTAATGTCTCTTTCAAGAGAAGCCTTATGCAGTCACATTTTAAATAGTGCAGAAATTCAAAATAGCCCGTTGCCTTTCATGGTCCCTTAATTTTCTGTTTGCAGACAGAAATCAATGTTTCTAAACGGTATGGATGGGTTTGCCTGTTACTGTTAAAGCACTGGAAGTTTCACGAGTCAAAAGCAAACCTCCAAGGTTTCTGATACTTCCTCTACAGCTCCATCAGAATGTCTGGCGTCTCCTCTGCTCTGAACCTTCCTTTGATTGCAGATACACATTAAGTCATTAGGGAACACCTGAATGTAGGGGAACAGCAGTCTAGCTGAACAGCAGGTAATTTTCTTGCACACTGCCACAGACAAGACTGTGAAGGTAAGACTCCACAGGAAGCTATGTAGATTAAAAGATTCCAGGAACAGTGCAAAAACTGACAGAGGAGACGGTCATCTTCAGTTAGGCATTTTAAGTAACCGGGCTGCCCATCTTTGCTCTTATACCTTTCTTGGGATATTGAGAGAATATCTGAAGAACAGTAAGTGTTTTAAGTTACAAGAGATTAAGTTTTGGGGAGATGGTATCATCAGACAGAAATTTGCTATGTTTTCTGGAATTGCAGTTTTCTCTCTCCAGCTATCAAGGCACTGGATGTCAGTGTTTTGGCAACACTGTCAAACCCATGCTGCTGCTTACTTAGTCTGTCTGTTTTTTTTTTTTTAATTCCAGATTGTATGCAAAATCTTTCCAAGAAACATTTTAGGACTGCATGGCATGTTCAGGGTGTGTCTCCAGCAAAGACAAGTGAATTTTGAAATATTGACATGAAGAAGAGCAGCTTTATTTGACTGTGCAATGCCCTGTGTGAGGAGCAGCCCTGAAAAGAGCATAGTGAATAGTGCAGCACAAGTAAAAAGGCAATCCCAAACAGAAATTCCTGGAGAGAATCCTAAGCTATAAATGGCTTGTTTGTTTCTTGGGTTAAATCCTAGCCCCATGGAAGTCCATGGCTAAACTCATGTTAACTTTGACAGGACTGATACACCACCCTATTTGTTTCAGTTTTAAGAAGGCAAATCCTTTTGACATGTATCCTATAGGCAAGAGGCACAACAGTTGTCCAAGGACAGCTCCCTAAATTCTACCAAAAACACCAAGGAAGGAAAAGGGAAACGGCTACTTTTCATTCAGGAGGCTCAAGCTGTCCAAGATATGATGAAAAAGATTCAGCAGAAGCAGGAATGAATGATAATGTAGCCTCCCTAAATCCTCCTTACATTGAACAGGGCACGTGCGTAGCATGGTAAGCTAACAGACTTCCCAGAACAGGTCAAATCACCTCTAGGATTCTTGTTGCTAAAGTAGAAAATGCCAGGATGTAATTCTTCATGATATCCAAAACCAGCAAGAGATTGTGTGATCCAGGAGAGCTGACACAACTCATTGCTTGTGCAGTAGGTAGACATTATGTCTACATCATGCATTGTGACATTCATCTCACTTCGGAAATGAAAGGAGAATCCTGCTGAGTAAATTAGGATCAGTGGTAATACAGCTGTTAGCTACAAACATTTGTTTGGCATGAATCAATCTTGACTCTCCTGTAGTTTGCTTTGATGGTCTCTCTAGTATCTTGTTGACTAATGATGAGATCATGGTTTGTTAATCTAAGTGCATAAAGAAAACATTCTGCCAAGCAAAATGCAGACTCTTTTGCTGGGGTTTATTGCAGTTGTTTATAGACCTTTTGTTTACACAGGCATCCAAACCAATTTGTTGGATATTTATTTGGGTTACTCTACAGAACTGCATGAACACAGACCTGAATCCTATCTTTAATCTGTCTGCATTTTAAGGGGTCATAGTTTGAACAAAGTGGAAACCAGCCACTTAGGATACATTTCTTGTTGGCCAGGGCTTCAAATGTTTTGTGTGCTATCTGTAATTCTCATCTTGAGAGCGTTTAACAACTGGAGAGAGTTGTAAGCCACTCTGATTTGGAGGTAACACATTTGTTTTTGAACAGAAGTTATTAGAACTCATTAAACTTTTGCAACAAGCAAAATACAATTTTTAATCCAGCCAGTGCTTTAAATGCACATATTTTTAAATGTGTAACTTCTTGCTCTCCATAATCATCTCTAATCTTAAGCCAGAACATAACTGCTCCCAACTATTCCATGTGTACCAGGAACTCATGGGTACGCAGTTCCCATTCAAATGGAGCACACATACACAGACATGGCCAGACAGCTCACAGCAGTCAAAATGGCTGTATTTGCAAAGCCTGTAACTGAATTCACAGATTTGAGTGGAAATAAAGGCAAATGAAGAGTAAAGCAGCTTCCGATGGCTGCTTTTCTCTGCTATTTGAAGGCCTCTCACCTTTGCTACTTAGCAAAAGTTCTTTCAGAAAATGAGAGAGTAATATGAAGAAGCTCTCTGCGTTTCTGATATGGGTAAAAATTGTCCCCCTCATCAGCACTTGTCTTGGAAATAAATAAGGTCCGCTGTTCATTTAACTGGGGAAGAGAAGAGACTTGTATAACCTCTCCTGTACTTCTGAGCTCTGCAGCCCAACAGCAGACACATGGGTAAGCCAGACATCCTGAGTTTCGATCTGTTCTTAAGGTCAGAAAATATAAATGACTGAGTTTTATTTTAATTAAATTGTTGCTAGTAATTTTTTAAAAGGAACTCAAATAGACAGGAATACATGCAACAGTGAAGAAGCTGAGGCAGAGAGGGACAGAGTAAAAGGGAAAGGCAAGTATAGTGAACAACTGGGAGAGTGCGGGAGATGATAGCTGAGCTTTACAGAACCACTCCCAAGGTCCTGGAGAGTGAGAGTTTCACCCTACAGCTAGGGACCAGAAAGATCAAGGAGAATACAGTAAAACGTAATGAGATATTTAAATTGATTATGGGCTTTCAAGGGAAGGTAGGAAAGGGATAGGAGCAAGTGTTGACATGGTCAGATTGGCTGGAAGAAAGATTGGTTTTGGCAGTTTAAGTTTCATCTGATTGTGGAAGATGAGGAAAAAATGTGTCAGTGAAGCCTGAGAGGAGATTGCCGTAATTAAGGAGGATCATGGATTAGCCCTGGTTCACTAAAACCAACACAGTAAAAATAAACACTTTTGTTAAAATGCCCATACCAAACAAGCTGCTGGAGAGTATGAACCAAAGCAAGCAGAGAAGCCAAGAAAGCTGCTGGAATCTAAGAGGGCACAATATTTTTAGGCTTGCTTTCGTACTCAGTATGATTTTCTTTCTTTCGGTGTGACAGTTGTCAAAGTGAAATTCATAGCCTGCCGGGTGTCTGCAGAACCCTTCCTAGTGAGCTGTAGAGGGAAGAGTTTGGAGAGCCATGCACTAGGGGGCTGGGAGAGGAGGTGATCCATGGGAGGGTGTTTCGTAAGAAGCAGGCAGGCTAAAAGGGATGAAAGAGTTGGCAGACTACTCTTTTAATGTGCGTGAGCTAACCCATAAAAGGAGGGGTCAGAAGGAAAGAGGGAGAGAAGTGGAATCAAACAGTGATGGTACCACAGAAAAAGAGCTTTTTATGATTTTTCACATATTATTTGGGGGGGAGTGTGTGAAAATTAAAAACTAGTACTTAATTTTCGAAGCACTAGAGAATCTAAGAAACAGAAAAGAAATAGTGCAAACTGGACCAGCATCATAAATTAGAAATCAGTATCATAAATGAGAAATCAGTATCATACATGAGAAATCAGTATCATAAATGAGAAGTCATTTATGTGTTGGCATTGCATAGGAATGGGCTTGAGGCCTCCGGAGTTTCAAGAGGTCCTGGACCAACGCATGGATGACAAGGCCATTGGTTGCTATTAAATACAATTGTCCACATGCACCTTCAGGCTCAGAAAGTCTTTAAATTGTTGATTACCAGAAGCTGTGAGGCTACAGCAAGGAAAGGATCACTCTACACATGCTCTCTTCTCCTATAAGCATCTGTTACTGGTCATGTTGCAAGATAAGGTGCTAGGCTGGATGGATCTTTGGTGTGGCTATGTCAGGCTTTACTGAGTTAAGGTCATGAACTTGGCCTTTTGGCTCATATTTCTATGGATTGGGTTCTACAAATTTGGGAAAACATTAGCATTAGATTTTTTTGTAGGAAGAGCAGCCTGTTTTCTGCTTTTAAAAAAACTTTGCAGGAAACAGATAATAATAGCCTGATTTTGGTGATTTTTACAGGCAAATGGGGAGTTTTCATTAGCCATAAGTATATACTTCAAAGGTAAAGAATTTATATTTTTTTCCAAAAGAACCTCATGGTGAAAACTTGAGAAAAACCTGTGCTTTGGACATCTAAACTTGAAGATCTTTGCTTTTGTACTGTTAGGTTTTATCATTAACTTGTTCAAGTTGAAAGTATTAACTGCCTTAACTAGCACCTGGATGAAATGGGGGAATGGAAGTTAATGTCATGGCATTTATATATCTGATGGCTATTGGAAATCCACATCACTGGAGTGTACAATTGACACGCCTCAGACAAGACCAGAGAGACAAAATATTTCCATTATTATTTCTTTAGAAATTGAAATCTGTTTTGGAGAAGTCAAAGACACTATAGTATAGCTCATATCACAGCATTGTGTTTAAAATGTTACAATGTTGACTTGCTGTTACAAAAATTCAGTGTTACAGGAAATCAGAAACAATATGGAATAGTTTACGCTAACTCTGCATTAAAACGTTCCATCTGTTCTTGCTTTAGGTTCTTAGAGAATTGCTTTTTCATCTCTGTAATGCTTTTCACTTCCTATTAGTAAGGCTTTTAAAGGCAGGCACTGAGTTAGTATAAAACCCACAGCTTTTGAGTTTAAACGCCTATTAAAACTAAAGCTGTCTGGAACTACAATAAAAATTTATTTTGGCTACAAAAGACAACTTTGAAACCTAACCCATCTGTATTTTTCCTCCTCCAAACAGTGCAACATCCTGTATAATAGAATATTTATCTTAAACAGAGACCACATATCTTTAAGAAAACAATTGTTTCAACTTAATTTATGGGGGGTAATCAGCTCATATTAAAGTTTTCAATATTCCAGGATGCTAATATAAATTGGTTACAGGAGATGTAATGACTAGAGTAATTCCACAGAATAATCTGAAATCTGATGTTGCCATTGACTTGTAATGTAACCTGTGTATATTATAATCTAAAATTGCCATAAAAAAATTTGTGTACAGGCATATAGTAATTGCAAAACAACCGTGTGTGTGCAAATTAGGCATATGACTGCAGCTACACTTTACTGGTAATTTAGGCTCGTGTATGGTGACTTCCAAACTCGATTACAGGATAATTCCACCAGAATAATTTATTTGAAATAATTGAGCTGGTCTCTGCAATCCCTGGGCCCACCAGGGAGATACCCACACATATCTATTAGGGTTGCTCAGTCAGTCAATTTATCAAGTCAAATCAAAAACAAATTGACTCACTGGAAGAGCAGTATCCCTGGGATGCATAAAGCCTCCCACTGCCACGAGTGGGAGTCAAACATATCAAAGAGAGACTGGATCCCTGGGGTTTAGCTCCCTCCATACAATAGTTTGTCAGATTTTGAATTGAAAAGGGCCGGGTTTAGCACTCTCTAAATATAACCAGCCCTGAAACTCCCACTGAGATTCCTTTCTGTCTGCCTTCAGACGATGAGATAAGGCCCCTTCTCCTGTGACTTCAGTCTGGAGTACCTCTATCATCCCCACCCCAACCCTGATAACAGCCGGCTTTGCACATATTTGAGAGCAAGACACGATCTGAGTTTTGAAGGATTCGTTACTCTTTATGCAGATTACAGCCTTCGTCTTTAGACTGAACCTCCTCTGTAACACCTGCATCAGTGACTCATAGCAAGACATTTTGGCGTGCAGGAGACAACTGACTCCCTTCATCTTCTGGCCAGCTTCTTTTCATGTTGGGAACAGACACCTTGGACAATCTCCTTTTCTCCCTGCACTCCGTTTTTAGACCTCTTCCTCATCCTCAATATACTGGAATGCAGCATCAAAGTTGAAGTACATTTGCCCCAATTTGCCTCCTTCCTCTCCCCTTTCCCCCAGGTACGCCAAGATACACAAAATTATGGATGCTAAAGCAGCATTTGTGTGTGCTGTGATATACATGGGATGTTCTGCCTACTTGCATGTGATTCACATCCTCATAAGCCCACAGGAAATCCCAGCAATATTTTTCCAGGCATATCTCCTGTGCTGAGGTGCCGAGCACAGCAGGGGCCAGAGGAAAGGAGCCATTTCTACTTTAGAAGTACTGCGGTACATAAGTTAGCTGGGAAGAACAGACCACTGTTATTTAGATGTAGCTCTTTCACTCAGTGACAGTGAGAAATGTAGCACGAGGACTTAATACTATCTCCTTAAGTATGTAGTCACATTTTACAGTAACATATCCGTGAATCCTCTTACCTCAGTGGATCCAGTAAAAGCAATTTTATCAATGCCAACGTGAGATGCTATGGCTGCACCAACAATTGGACCAAATCCTGGCAAAATATTGACAACTCCTGGTGGAAAGCCAGCCTGTCAAAATAGGAATGAATGAAGGGAAGCATGATTTATGAGAACTGACAGAGCATGTTAAACCAGGCATGTGCTGGTAGTTCCTTCCCCACAAGGAGAGACAGAGACATTATTCCTGTCAATTATTCTTACCTCCTTGATGAGGGCTCCCATATAGAGAGCGCTGAGTGGTGTTTGTTCTGCTGGTTTAATAACTACTGTATTGCCACAGCACAGAGCTGGAGCAATCTTCCATGCAAACATCAGCAGGGGGAAGTTCCACTGTAGGAAAAAATAAAAGTTGATAGATGGAAAAATATTGCAGTGGTGTTTTGTTTGCAAGATGTCAAGCTGCTACCTCACTTATTTCTCAGGCTGATCCTCAACATAAATCTTTCCCAGCACAAAGCAAGGATTTTTTTTTTTAATTACTGCCATTAAGAAAGCGACAACAGTGACCTTTTAGTTCTTTCTCTTCTGTTCAAAGAAATACAGCCCCCACCCGCAGTCTTCATAAAAGAATCTTCTGTTATCTGTTAATTTTTTTAGTCACAACTTTTTATTTCATTTACTGTTTTGCAATTGGCACTTTTAATTCCCCCATGACAAATAGTTCTTGCTTCTTATACATTTGGAAAGAACTGTTTGTTCATGCTGAAGCATTTTTGGATGTGAATTTCCTATCCATGCATAAATCCTAAGATATAAAATTTATACTCAAAATTATATAATCCTTAATTGATGGGATTGCAATAAAAAAACCCATAAATGTCAATGCTCGGTCAAAGCATTTCATTTTCTTGAAAACTTCTTACTGAGCAATTTATATGGAAGATGTTAAAAGAACAGTAAAAAACGGGTTGAGAAACATTGTTTGCTGATATAAAAGTTTGTATCATCATTAATTTCAACTTCATTTAACTGCAACAGAAGATGTAGTGAATGATATTAGTTTGATGCACAAACAAGTTGTGGATAAAGCTAAGAGTAACAAGCCTTTCTGCATCAAGGCCTGATCCTAACAGGTTAAGTGCACAGTCCTGCTGATTTCAGTGGAAATGACAGAGTAATAAAATAACTGTGTTTGCACAATCACTCTTATAAATGCATATAATAATCTCTTTTGGAAAGAAAGAAGAAAATATCAGTCACAAAGAGTCAGCCACTGGCCAGAACATGTTACTGCCTGATGCGTATCAGCTGCCACTCTCACGGACATCTCTCTAGCCCCTGGCTAGCTTGAAAAAATACACAACTGTCTTTCCTTCACTGAACACCCAATTTTTTACTCCCTCAGTTGTTTATAAACTCTGGAGACAAAGTGATGTTTTAATTCCATCTCCAGTATATAAACCTGGGAGGGGAGCTATAGGGCCAACAGTGTGCTGACAGCCTGCACTTCTAATGGTATTGCAAGGAGAGCTCTGACGAGTTTTTATAGGGTAGTATATAGCCCTGTTTATGCTACAAAGCTGCCGAAGAGCATATGTTTTGATGGAAGCTAGGATGTGAAAGAGGATGAGGAGTTTAGTATTAGGCTTGCTGTTTAATTTTATTTTTGTAATAACATATTTGCTAGTGTAATGGCTAAGTGCATGCAGCGGCCCAGGGGCTGTACTCTGTGCCTAGTAACTGTGGAGGAAATATGTAACAGATTAGCAGTAGTGGTAGAATAGATGCATATGACAGCCATGTTCAAGTTTTGGAGGACAAACTTGGAGGAAGAATGAACAAGTAAGGTAGATGGCTGTGTACCCTGAACAAAGAGTTCTACAAATCTAAACTAAATAAATCCTGCTTTTGGCTTGATCTTCAGCCTGTGGCCAAGTTTCTTCAACAGATTCATCAGTTAAGCTCAATGAGACAAGCCTAAGAGATGTCCAGCAACTTTGGGGCTAGATGTTGGGGTTGTCATTTTGCAAATGCTTATCCATGAGCTTGGCTGAAGAATGGGGACAGAGCTATGGAATCATTCGTTCATAAGGACCACTCGTGAGGCAAGTTAGGCGAGTGCGTAGGTGTTTGCAGGACGGGTGTAGCCACAGATTCTCTGAGTCGTTTGCATGTTTCTCTGAGTTTCTATGGAGTGCCAAACACAATAGCCACCCCTTAACAAAGACATGAAATAACAACAAATATAAATAGGAAAAAAGGGCTTAACATTGTTAAAGTAATCTTTTCTGGCTGCTCCTCCTTTAATGGAATTGCTGCATGTTGCTGTTTAGTGGCTTTGTGGTTAACATGAACAAAATAAAAAACAACATCAACAAAAATTTCAGAGAATGTCCTGATTAGTTCCCCAGTGCTTTGACAAGGAAAAAAGCTTCCACACAATATTGTAATAGCTATATGTGAGCCTCCCATTGAAATTTCTGCCAAAGCCGGTTAACTGGTTCTTCTGAAAACGTTAGCTTCTCAGTGTAATTCCCATGCAGTGTTCAGCAAGAGTATATTACGGATATATTTTGGGGTGTGGGGGGAGTATTAGATTTGATGAAATGCTGTGTTTCTCTCTCATAACAAATAAAACAAACATTTCATGTCTTTTATTAGCTACACAATGTTAATTGTAATGATATGTCTCCTGGAGTTTCCTTTTCTCCTTCAGCCTTGTAAAGAAATAGCAGGAAAGAATGGAATTAAAATGCATCACATTCTCCCAGGAACTGAGGAGCCTGTTAAATCACAGTAAAAACTAAATAAATAAAAAGACTACCACAGCAAAGCATCAATTTTCCGTAAGTTGTGTGAACATCCATAACCACTGACAGCATATTAACACTGTGTTTTGCTTTGCTTGTTTTAATCATGAGAATTCTATGACTTGAGAACTTAACTCCTAATAACAGAGCCTAAACCCTATTAGCATGTTCAAATAAGCATTTGCAGGGAGGCTGTTAAAGATATGTCAACAATATGAGCTCAGCTTTTTTCGTAATGGAAAACACACATAGCTGAGGACCATGTTTTATGTGTCTTTAAAGAGAGCTGGTTCAAATGAAAATAAATAGAAAGTGCTAGTAGAGATACTCACAGGGATGATCTGTCCACACACTCCGATGGGTTCGTGTCTTGTAAACGTAAAATAATCTCCATCTGAAACAGATGAGCATGGTTACTCTCAAGTGCAGTTTGACTTGGCAGAACAAAAAAAAAAAATAGAGGGGGGAAAAAGCTCTAAGGATCAGCCTTTGATGGCAGTAAAAGAAATAAAGAAGTCATGGAAGTGTTTTTTCATGAGCCAGCATGGGAAACCTAGGTTCAGGAGCAACCTTATTGTTCCTTCTGTAGAACAAAGGAAGCAGGCATCTCATCAGAAAGTAACCTGCTTTGTTCCTTGGGAAAGAAGACAAGCTGTACCGCACAAAAAAGGGCAGTAGCAAGGAAGGCACTTACTAGCCTCTGCTGATTTCAGGGTGAGAGAAGAGAAGGAAGAGTCACAAAGGCAATTTCCTGAAAGGCAGGACTGGGACAAAGCAATATAAAGGTATATATACAAGCAGATGTGCGATAATAGAGTAACGTACATCTCCCTCATCTTCCACTGAAGACACAGGCAGTTTCAAGTAATGGAATGATATACCACACTCTGTAGATGTGGAATGAAGAAGGGAAGCCAGTGACTGATGTGTAATTGAGCATAATTTACTGCAGAAGACAACACTAAGGAGAATACTGGGGTCATCGTATGGCCATGCTCTGATAGCTGACTTGTAGAACAAGGCCTGTATCAGAAATGGCCTCAAGCTAAATAGGCAGTCAGTTTAAGTTGACAGGGAAAAGTTGGATGCAGCTAGAAAACAAGACATCAGAGAATAAGAAAAGTTTTCACAAACCTTTTGGGCAAGGTAGAGGTGAATAAATAAATAAAGGGACCAAGTCAACGGAAACCTGGAAATTATGGGTTTTCTCACTGGACTTTTGACAGAAATAAGAATATGGACTAAGAGAGATCCTAACAACAAAGATGAAGGAAAAGCAGACTGCATGTTCACAAACAGCAGGTGTGGATGGTAGGAGGCTAAAGGGAATTACTTAATTAACTCTCTGATCTGGTAATTATTTTTAAGGTCCTGATGAACAAAAAATGGCAAAAAGCTCCAGGGATGAGCGGTATCATTAATTAAAGTGAGTGCTACGCTAGATCTGCAGTCCTTAACTAAAGCACTGTTGAGCTCAGGGCAGCCTGAGTCAGGTCATGAAATAAACAGATCTGTGATTTGGGGTCAGGCCTGTGGTCTGTGGGAACCTTTCACATGGCCTGGCCTGCTCAGAGCGGCAGGCCTCTGGGCTGGCTCATTTTGCACAGCTGGTGTAAGTGACTGTCATGGGGGCTGATGGAGTTCATGCTCTTTCACAAAGCTGCACGGTTGTTGCTGCTTCAGCACTTGTCTGTGGTCTGGGAGTACATGCTGAGGTTATACATGCTGTGATACGACGTAGGTTTCTTCCTGATTGATAAAGAGCAGGAAAATTACCTGCTCTGTGTGGGGACCGGTTAAGGTATTGTCTAACCATCAGCTTTGTTAGTGTGCTTGGCCTGCATCTGTGCAAAGTAGATTTACAGCACTTTTGTACCTAAATTGAGTCTTGTAGCTGTATAAACTAGCCCAGGCTCAAACCGCCTCTGAATTTAGGTCAAATGTTTTTCAGTGAGGCTACAGCTGAGGGAAGGGCATGAGCTGAATGTGCCCCTTGGCCTGTAGTGCTTGGTCATTTAGAAAAACTTGAATCTTTTTACTTAGGAAAACCATTTCAACTAACTATGTGATAATGATGAGAAAGTTACCTAGGCCCAATCACAGGAGATAATTTCCCAGGATAGGAAATGGTCAGACGGAGGAAGGGAGTAAGAGAAGGACAGCTTACAGTGCTTTTGCTCCCATTGTCACTGTCCAACGCAAGGGTATGTGCTTTCCTTCACATGGTGTGAGAGCATGCGGGCAGCTGTGGCCTCTACCCCATTCAGTTTGGAGCTGCCACCAGCCTTGTTCAATATCGGAGAAAGACCTAACTTCACAACTGAGAGTACATTTTGGGAACCTGCTGCAATGCCCTGTACTATACATCTGGTAACAATAAATGGGTTAATCCATAAAGCTTCTTGGGTTTAAGTAAAGACTTCAACTTGAATTTGGTTAGAAATAACCCATTTTCAGGACTGCTTATTTCTGTACATCTACTTTACAGGATTTGCTCAGTAGAAACCTGAGCTAGAGTACCTAATACATCAGCTGGGGGCCAGATACAGAATAATTATGAGAAAGGTAACAATAGTCTGCAACCAAGACAAGGGACAGAACAGAGGAAGTAAAGGAGGGAGGGAAAGAGAGAAAAGAGATTCACATCAGGAAAAGGAGGAAGAAAATAGTTGATCAGTTGGTTTGCTCTGCACTGACAAAATGTCATTGCACCGTTTTGATCTCTAGATGCTTAACAACTTCCCAGTGGAGATGAGAATATTTGTTTCACAAATTGAGATGATCAGTTTGATTTTCTAGGTTATCTTTCACAGATGCTAGCAGTGGTTCACAGACCATAGGAAGAATCATCAGACCAGACAGAAGTAAAGTAGAAGCCAAAATACAGAGAACTATATACAGGCAAAACTGTCTAAGTGCTCAAGAGGCACATAGAGGAGTCAGCTAAAAATACCAGCTTGTACTTGGTAGTACTGTGAGAGGTGGATTCTCAGCCAGAAGGACGGTGACAACATAACAGTAACACAGTTATGTTAGCACTGTCTGACTTTAGATTGTCACTGCATAATCATTACCACATGTCTGCGTGCTTCATAACATAAAGTTATAGATAACCTGAACCTGCTTGCCAAGTCAGGCAAATGGTGGTTAATTCTACCGAATGTAGGCAGAACGTTCTTTCTGCAGAGCAATACCTCCCATGCAGAGTTGCTTGCCCTGCTTTCTTCCACTAGACCCTAGGCAGCTGCCCTTTTTGACACCTACTTCCAAAGTTCATCATCCACAGACTTACTGTTAAGATCAGATTTTTGAGATTGCTTTCTAACAATATCTTTGTGAACATACAAAGAACATACGCTATGGAGCATGTCCAGAGGAGGGCAACGAAGTTGGTGAAGGGTCTAGAGCACAAGTCTTATGAGGAGCGGCTGAGGGAGCTGGGGTTGTTTAGCCTGGAGAAGAGGAGGCTGAGGGGAGACCTTATTGCTCTCTACAACTACCTGAAAGGAGGTTGTAGCGAGGTGGGGGTTGGTCTCTTCTCCCTAGTAACGAGTGATAGAACGAGAGGAAACGGCCTCAAGCTGCGCCAGGGGAGGTTTAGGTTAGATATTAGGAAAAACTTCTTCACCGAGAGGGTGGTCAAGCGTTGGAACAGGCTGCCCAGGGAAGTGGTTGAGGAGGTATTCCTGGAGGTATTTAAAGAACGGATAGATACGGTGCTTGAAGACATGGTATAGATGGACTTGGCAGTGATAGGTTAACGGTTGGACTCGATGATCTTAAGGGTCTTTTCCAACCTTGACGATTCTATGATTCTATGATTCTATGATACGTGACTTGAAGTTATTCAGAAGCTTCAGATGCCTCCGGACAGGCCAAAGATGTATCTAAGAGCTGCCTTGTCCATAATGTAAAATAAGCTGTTACCATGACAAAATAACTCAAGACTGATGAAGTGAGTCACTTTTTCTGACCAGTGAGCATAGAAAGCTCCTCTTTGCTCAGAAATTAAATAGGAGACTTTTAAAATGTTTTAGAGTTTGAAGATGAGTTTATACAAGTCATGCTAATAACACTTATTCTAAGATGCTGTTGCTGATAATTGTTACTCTTATCCTTCTACTAGCTGGCAGCCAGAAGAACATTGCCTGAGAGGGATCTGACAGTCTGATCCCACATCCAATCTACAAATTTGTCTTAAAAATTTGTTTTTTAATATTCTCAGCTGATGTAAACTGGCATTCTTCAGTCCTCACTGATATTAATAGAGCCAGATCAATTTGCAGCTGCTTAGCACCTGGCCTGAAGATTTTTATTTTTTAATCAGAAAGAAAGCCCCATTTATCCAGGGATCTCACTTTGGGACAGCAATACCTTCCACAGATGTGTTTGCTCAGATTTCCATCAGGAGTCTCTGCCCCAGATATTATATTTGCATAACAATCATAATACAGTCATATGCCTCATATAGCAGGACACAGCAAACAAGTGGGTGAGGAGAGCCGAGTTGGTTCTTTAAGCTATATCATATCATATATTGATTTAAAGAGGCATTTTTGCTTGCATTCAGTTTATTAGTTTAACAGTTTCTAGTTTAGCCTCATTCTGTTTTAATTTAAATCATCAAGGCTTTACGCCTGGGAGCAAGCAAAGGGCAGTCTGAAGGTTTTAGCAGCTCTGGGACCAAAAGGAATGTGACTGTAAAACGCACTGTTCTTCTTCTACTTTTCTATCACTTGGCTATTTTTATTTTAGAGGAAAAGAAAACCTCAACAGAAACAGATGAAAGATTGGGAGGTTTCAGATTTATAGCACACTGAACAGAAAGAGAAGGCGATTTCATGTGGTTTTTATTTTCGTTTTGTTGTCTTGTTTGGTTTCCTTTGCTGAGCTGATGGTAAGTGAATGTAAAGAGCACCATTGTTTAACACTGGCCTTGCTCTGAAATAGCTTTATGAGAATGACAAATTTATGGTGTGAAACTGGAGGAATACAGAGGAGTGTTAAACCAAGAGGAAGGACTAACTGATACCCTGAAAATCTGTGAATGGACTTATGATTCTACACTACTGATAACTGTGTGTGTTAGCACCGAGCTTTGCATTTAGGAAGGCCTGCTGAACATGTGCCTTCCTCTCCCCCAGTGTAGCCCACCTCACTGAAAAAAATAAGGGTTTTCATCTGATACACTTCTTGAGGACAAGAAAAAGCAGAGAATATTTATTCTCCTTAACCTAGCAATGCCTTTTGGTGACTGACCTAAATTTTGTGTACCTGTGGGGCTAGCGAGTGAGGAGGCGGCATTCACTGCCCAGGGAGAAAGGGATTAGGGAACAGGAAATTTGCTGAATATATGAATTTATGGTGCGCTCTGCACTTTTGCATGTTTAAATGTGAAGTGCAAGCCGCAAAACCAGGATTTATGAATCTCAGCCTAAATGACTGTGGAAATCTTCAACACTCTTTACAGGAGAGTCTACACTTGAAATATTAATATTGTCGTTTCTTCGGTGAAAACATACTAGTGATGATAAACATCAGTCAGTACACACTGCAATTTTAGTAAGCTGAAACACCATGATGAGTAACGCTGCAATAAGTGTTCCATGATCTGTTTTCCTCCTGAAAATTTTGGGGCCACATTGTCAATTTATCTGCTTGCCTAACCTCGATAGTTTTGTGCTTTGCTGTACAGAGGCAAGCTAGTGTACTGCAGATATTGTGTTACATAATGTAATTTTATGGAAATAGATAGGCAACAGCAAAGTTCATTTATTTGTGAGTGTGCCTTCCTGGTCTCCTTCAGTAAAGCGTAATAAACATGCATGTGCAATGAACAGAGTGCACCATGAAGCCAAAAAAGAATCCATAGAATACATGTTGGTTTTCCTTACTGTTTTTCCAAAGATTTATTTTATGCAGGTAAAAGATGAGTACGTTTACCTTAATGACTGCACCTGCATAAAATCATTCTTTGCTATCATGTGCCATTTTGCATAATTATAGCAGTTAGTACATCTAGTCCAGACTGCAAATGAATATGTTCGCAACAGAAAACGCAGCCTGTATTTGTTAAACAGCTGGGAGGGAGGGGCAGGAGGAAGAGACTTGTTAATAAAAATAATAGTAAGGATTTTTTCCTTTCTTCTCTCTTTAGCAAAAAATAAGAGCAGAATAACTAATTTCCCAGTATTCATAAAGATTTATCTCATACATACAATATAAAACTCATATACATACAATATAAAACATACAATATAAACCAAGATTTAAATGTAGGTATTGAGCTATCTCCTTCTCAGATGGACACATGCAAAAGAAAGAAGACGCTCTTTGGGATGTGCACGTAGGGCAGAACAATAGCAGGTCATCTAGTCCAGCCCTCGCTGACGTTTCAACATCTGCTTCAGCAACATACTACATGCTATAAGACCAAACCAAGGTTCTCTTCTACCTTTCACGAAGCTGTAATCTATTAAGCCATTTGGCCATGAGAAGGTTTAGGTGCGTACCTGTGCTTTAATCCCCCTTACCTACAGGAATGGTCATTCCATGGATTTTGTCTGCCCAGCCGGCGTAATACCTCAGGGTTTTTATGACTCCCTGAAGATCTACGTAGAAAGCTTGCAAGAAAGGTTTGCCACTGTTCAGTGATTCCATAGTCTAGAGGACAAGAAAAAGTTAAGAGATATAAACACAGCAGCAGTTTTAGTCTATTGTACTTAAGTATTCACTGTCTTAACAGCTCTTCAATCATGACAGATTTTAATGAAGACCAACCAGTTACGCCTTGGCATAGTCTTAACCCACAAGGTTCAGAACAACTATCTGATCCCCTTTGTTACTTCTTTTTGCAAATGTGAACAAAACCTATTTTCCTTAAAAAAAAATCTAGTTCCTTCTGGAGTATTCTGGAATGACTATGATTTTAAGAACGTGTGCGTGTGTGTGCATTTGTGTGTCTGTCTTGTGGGTTTGTGTGTGTATCCACATGCATGTACATGTGCCTGTGTGTGTTTTGGACCTGAAAGCCACTGTGTTTGGTCCAGATATATAAATGCTGAATTGCTTTAATCGGGAGCCAAGATAAAAATGCCTGTCAAACTAGGTTCTGTTATGTTAATGATAACAGCTGAGAAGGGGCTCCTTGTAACCCCATATTAATGATCTGAATCCATAAAGAGAAGAATGGACATATCCCTCTTTGTATAATTGATGTGAATATAAAAATTTCTCTATATGGCTGCCAAGACTCCTGCTGAGGTCTGAGATATCTATACTGTACAGCCAGTGTATTTATTGCCATCAAATAAACAAACTCTCCTCTAGGGAAGCTCATAAATTAACAAGCTAATGTCCTTATTTTTAAGTTAATATTCCTATTTTTAAAAGTATCTTATAAGCTATCCTCTTAGGGGTTCCTAAGACCATTTAGCAAAAAGAATCCAATAAAATATCCTAAGATGTTGAGTAGCTTAACTCATTCTCAATAGCTGTCTAATAGAAATCGTTAAGAATGGGCAAAGGACGCCCATGTGTAACACACCAACCATCAAATGAGTTTCTATAGAGAAGAATGGAGGCCTAATTCTGCACTGACTTATATCCCCAAGAGCAATTAATGGCATTGCCTGCAGTGCAATTCAGTAAAGAACTTGGCTCCAGAAATACAAATCGAATGACAGGCAGAGTAAACTTGATTTGCTGCGCACTTCCTTCTCCCTGTGGCGATTTTACAGTATACACTGGTGGTAAGATGATTTAAGTGTTGACAAAGCTGGAATTAAGATGTTCACCAGCTTAGTTTAAAGCACTTGACATGCGGAAAACAACATTAACAATGCCACCGTTTAGATGGCTTCATATGTGAGCGAAATAGTGCAATACCCAGAATTCATGTTACCAGTCGAGTGTCAGTAAGCATTTCACCTGCCATTTCATTAATGTCTGCACAAATCACTTCACTCAGTCTTCCATTTTTTATTTTAGAAAAGTTACAGGTGTGCATAACAGGTATACATGTGTGTGCACACCCGTTCATTTGTCTGATGTCCAATTTAAAGCTCATTTGAGTCAATTGGAAGATTTGTTGACTTTATGAGCTTTGGATCAGGTCTTAAGTAGACAGCCATCTTAGCCATCAAGCTGAGTGTAGTTTTCAAATATAATTCATATTAACACATTTGGGAACTAATTTGCTCTCAGAATGTAAAACTGACAGGTGATTTGACTGTTGATTTTCATGTGCCACTTACAGCGAGAATTGCCCTGTCTCTTTCGACCAAGTCTGCTAGCTTATCCAAAAGATGGCCTCTTTCCGATGCATCCATTCTCCTCCACACTGAACCTAGAGAAAAGGCAAGGCGAGCTGCCCTCACTGCTTTGTCCGTATCAACCTGTCAAGAAGGAAGAAAAAAAACAAAGGCACTGAGGTAAATAACAGTATCAGGCTTATGAAATTTGCTGTTGTACAACCTTAGTCACATGATGGGTTTTGGAACTGTGATAAATAAAAGGACTGTCCAACAGTGCTATTCTGGACCTGTTGCTTTGATCTATTTAGACATTTCTAGCCATTCACGGGATGCATTACCTTGTCAGCTTCCTGGATCTCACAGATCTGCTCTCCTGTTGCTGGATTATATACTGGGAATATTCTCCCACTTTCAGAATTTTGCCACTCATTATTGATGAAAATCTAGAAAAGGAAGAAAAGTCATCAGTCCTCCTGCATGAACAAACAGTAAGGTATATAATAACAAATTCCTGGGAAAGGCTGCAGATTCTAATACAAAAGAGTTGAAACTTATTTATGCCTGTGAAAATTACAGTTTTCAAGAGTTCAAGCAAAGGGTCAGCCCCTGATGTCTTTCTGTATTCTGTGGCAGTGTTACTATAGAAGCAACGTCAAACTCTAAATAACTTGGTTGACATTCAAAAACTGTAACAAATAAACGAAAAAAAAGGAAAAACCTGTATCAGAGAAAAAGCCTTGAAGCTGCTGGAGACAAGACAAGGATTTGGAGTAATCATTCAATTCAGTAAGTAAACATTTGGTCACTGATACAACCCAGTCAAGGCTGAATAATCTCAAACATCACAGTTCTTCAGTACACAGTCAGTTGATTATGGCTGCAGTGATGGCTTGCAGCACAGAATTAACTTGCTTATCTGCTTGGAACAATAGAAATTGTTAAATTCTCTCAGTGTTGACATCATTTTAATTGTCATGGGCAAACCAAATTTGAATTTTAATGGTGCTGACAATAGCTGTCTTGCGAGAGGTAATGACAGATGAATTTATTTAAAGTAGATTTTTACTGGTAGCTGCATACATGCCAGTTATTTTCTACTAAATGACTTTCAAGAACAGGATGCAATTATTTATCAGCAAATATGACATAAGTCACTCTAGGAAAATGACCGAGTGAAAGGTTTTCCAGGTATTCAGATGCTTTCTGTCCTGAAATCTTTCTAAGAACAAGTGTTCAAAAAGTCCAGGCACCATATGAGTTCCTTGGAGATCAGGTATCAATGTTCTTTCATTGTATTCCATGAAATACAACTTTAAATGTGTAAGGGGATGTTCTGGCTGCATTGAAATCAATGGGAATTTTACCACTGACTTCATTGGAGGCAGGAGTTCACCCCCCAATAGAAGGAATGTTCACCACCCTTTTTTGCATGAGGGGTTACATTGTGTTTATTGAGACAGGGACCTTTCTCTGGTTAAAGCAAAGCCAAGCCCCGTACCCCACACAGATCCTACAACTGTGGATGAGTAGAAAGCCGAGGGACCCTTTGAAAGATTCAGGAGTCAGTTCCAATCAGAGACAGTCAGGTAGCAGAAACTGGCCTAGATCATGGCTATGGAACAAGAATGAATGATCCATTAAGTATTGGTCCCATTTCCTCACAGAACCACCACAGACGCTGGGACAAAAACCTGTCCGACTGATGAGGCAGACTAAACATCACAAACGACTTGTCCAGAGTAGTACATTGCCACCTCTTTAATCTTGCACTTTCTGCTCTCTTACTACCACGCAATAAAGAAGCTGTCACCTTTGTACTGATACATGGCTCAGGTCAGCCAGATGAGCTCAGGGAGACGATGGAAGACAGTTCATCTGTAAGGACTTTGCTTAAATGGTGTCAGGTTTTTGGTTCCTTTTTGTTTGTTTTCTTTATAGCAAAATTTGATGTGGCAAAAACCAGAACAAAAAAATTACATATTTTTCATGTGGAAATGAATGTAACGTAATACCCGTCCCTTCCAGTCAAAGAATAGTATGGTATGATTACAGATCAGCTGCTGATTTTTTAGGTTTGGAATAGTACAATGAGGATAGCCACACCAGCCTGCCAAAACTTACTCTAACTTAAGTGTTTACAACTTGTCTGATGGCAAAAAAAAAGCATCAGCATCAAAATGCTGGGTGTTTAAGGAAGGAGGATCACCAAAGCTTTAACATATCTGTAAGGAAGGAAGGAAGGAAACAAGTAGAGTGCTAGTCATAAATCGATAAGAAGAAACTGAGCTGGGAAAAAAACCCAAGACTATTCTAGCCAAAAAAGCAGCCAAGAGAAAATACAGTCAGAAAGTTCAAGATGAACAGTTGCAATGCCAAAGAGTATAAAGTGTCCGTAAAAGAAAAGAACATGGTGAGGACACCGATGCGCCTGTGCATTTTAAAGAAAGTAAAGAAATTGCACACTCATTTGCACATGAAGGCGATGATACATCTGTAGAGTTTTCTGTTACCAGGGATGAGCTTACTCAACCTATTCTCCAAGCCAAATGGAAGCCATGTAGCTATGTTCTTCTCAGCAGGGCTTATTAGCTCAGGCTCAGTGCCACACTAACTGCAGTGACATAGCTTCTGGTTCAGAGCTGACTCATGTCCGGCTGACTCAGGCCATGGGCAGAAGGAACCTGTGCCTGCCTGCAAAAGACCCTGGCAATACAACAACTGTGCATAGCAACCAACAATTACACGTGCTTTTGCTTTTATGGATGTGTTTCCATTGTGTTTCCTCATCTTCCCTGTGCCTCTAGCCTCAGCCACTTCGCTGTGTGCCCTTCCACCCATTTCAGAGTCTGTCCTTTCTTTGCTTTCCCCATCTTTTTGTTTTGGTTTTCAGAGGTAGCTGAATCCAGGCCCTACCACACCATTACCCATCTATCACTTTCTTTGCACACTGTATTTATCTTGAACCTGTTCATGGCCGTGGACTGTAAGCTCCTCAGACCGTGGGTGGTGTCTTCCTGCTCAGTGGTTACACTGCTTTGCAAACCAAAGTATTGGCCCCGTTAGGACACTTTGGAGCCAACCCAGCCAAAATAAGATAATGAAAGAATCACCAGTGTGATCTCTAGCGACTAACACCGTAAGCCAAAATCCTCCAGTGTATCATTGTCACTTTTTAGACTGTAAGTGAAACAAAGAAACTCTGAGATCTGTGACCTGTGTGGAAGAAGCCTTTTACTGTCATTCTTTCCATTGAGTTCAGTGGAGTTAACTCCATGCCCAGAGTGTGTGGGGGTGTGCTGAGGAGGGAGGGGAAGGGAGAAAAGCTTGCAGCTTCGGGAACAGATGGCCAAAGGGGATGTAAGGATGTTTGTTTAAGGTTACAGTATGTACATAAACACATAGGTTCCTCGTGTGATCTGTCTTGAAAGAATAAAACAGTTAGGTTGAGTACAAGAACCTGAGAAGTGGAGGCAACTGCAATTCAGTACTCTTCCCTTACAGGAGTGGTCTGTTCTGTTTTAAAAAGATTGAAAAAATGTTAACTACATTCTGCTGGGATGAACACCTATCATCAGGTTTGCTAGTACACAGGACACATATTTGTTGTTAAAATACGTTTCACTATAGCAGTAAGAAATAGTGCCTTGAAATTACAAGAGTGTTGCAATTCAAGTTGACTGGAACTATAAGGTGTATTATTTTTATGGAATGCTCCATTTATCCCACAGATTTAGAAGAAGAACAGTGATAGCAAATATTTCGGATAGGACATGGGAAGGATCTATTTGGCATAAAGTTAGAGTTGAAGGCAAGAGAAATTGCTACTGTTAATGGTTAATGTTAGTTTCTTCCTGTTCCACTTTCTATAAACAAGGTATTGCCTATACAAGCTCATTACTGTAAACTGAGCACATTTAAATTGGCAGTAAAATCAGAGTATTTACTCTAGTGCACAAATAAAGTACCTAGTCCCATGTTTTGGAACAGTTTCAAGTCTTGAAATGCAGCAGCTGGCGGCTTTACAAGCAAAACCTTACACTTAAATAATTCACTTTTGAAAGTTTTAGGTGTTCTGTGTCAGGTAGTACCATTCAGCAGATATTCCTACCACCAAGACGCAGATTCTTTTGCAATAAATTTGCATTCACAGGGGCTTTTATAACTCTTCCAGCACTACTGACTCCAATGGCTGTTGATTAAACGTATATATCCTGTACATTTAATCTGACTTTCATTATGGCCACTTCGTAAAAATGCCATGAAATGGACAAGCGATGACACATTGCAAGAACAAGGAATCCCTGCAAAGCCTCAAACTGGGTTTTTTTCTGCCTTATTTATAGTGACCATGGTAAAGGCTAACTCTAAATCAGGGAGAATATTTGACAGCAAATGTTCCTATCTATGGATTATATATAACCCATCCTAAATGCCAGATGAAAAAGGGGTAACCCTAGAAAAAAAGAAGGGCTTGCTTCCATGTAAATCATGCTACAAATTGGACAACACCCAGTGAGTTCATTGTTCAACCTCAATTGTGAAGGCTATTCACATTTACTATTCCCCTGGAATCAATGTTAATTAAGGCTGACTGGGGCTATAAATCAGCCTTTGGTTTTTACAACTTAATTCAGCATTAAGCATATATATGTAAATAAAAGGTAACTGATTAACCACTTGAGTTTTCCAGGAGTTACTGAGGTAATTTGTTTTTGTTTGAGTCCTAGTGTTACCTTTTGTGATTTGCAGCAAGGAAAAGAAAAAGTATATAGTATGTCATGTATTTGCTATGTGGTATTGTGAGTAGTTAAATAATCTGGCCTGTTGGGTGCTATCAAGAAAACTGTGCCGAAAGGGAAGAAGGGAACACTTGAAAAATTTTGGAATACGTGAACATTTAGTTTGCCACCTACTCTCAGTAGAGCCAATAACAGCGGTATTGTCAGAGCAGGAAGAGAAGCGGCAAACCTTCCTGTTTTGCTTAGGTGTCCCTGCCAGTACAGTGATTTGGCCAAGAACAAACCCAACAGGCAAAACAGACAATGCCTCTTCTAAGTGAGGAATCTGGCGGTAGTTGGGGTACAGTGGTCTAAGGAGGAAACGAAACACGATTTGGTCACCAGCAATGCTGCCTCAGGCAACACGCAGAACAGGGCAGCAGCTGAGGTAGCGGGTGGGTGAGGGGGGTGCGTGTGGGATGGGGAAGTTTTGAACAGGCCTTACAGTGTAATAGGTGTGGTTGGAAGCTCCTGGTTGCCCCCGTGAACATGCCCTTGGAGTGTCATCATTCTCCTGAGATCTCATTGTAAAGGTCTCGTGATAATTTCTGTTCCTTTCCAAATGAAAGATGGAGAGAGCGTGGCATTTTGCTAAAAGAACAGGCACACCCCTCCTGGTACTGACAATAACCTTTTCCCCACACACGCACATGTTCTTATAGACCTTTTGATAGAACTTTGCAAGATGATGGTCCCACCACATACTTGCAAGGTTCAGATTCTGCCCATGGTTAATTACATACAGCCACCGTTGGCAGAGTTCCATAGGACTAATCAAGGAAGCAATCTGACCCATCCTACAGGGCACATGACTGTTCAGAGCCTTTGAGATACTGTATCATACAAAAAAGTATACAAAAGAAAAGTAAAATTCAAATTTATCATGTAAAAATTCAAGTTACTTTGAGACTCTGCTGCCATGTAGTTGGAAAGAAATTATATATTGCATTTTGCGTAAGACCTGCATTTCAAAAGCATTATGCACTGAGTTCAATAGCATTTTTGGATGCTCATCAGTGTTGAAATCAAGCCAAGAGTAAATGTTTTTAGTGTAAAGCAAAGCAAATTAAGCTTTGCAAATAAACAACTACAATATCTTGTTTAAGTAGCCATCTGTCCCAGTTGGCTTACTAATAATTAGCAACTTAATGCTCATTTCAAACCATGCAGGTAATTGGAGTGATAAGTATTCAAAGAGAAAGGGACGTGTACAAAACCAGGCTGAACAATCTAATCTGCAATGCCGTAGCAGCAAAATTCAACACAGGGAGAAAATGGAAAGGATTTTGTGTTTTCATCACTATTTACCACTGAGGAAGTACAAAACAACTATCTTTGTGGGGGTGTGTATAAATATAATTATTTAAAAATGCAGCACAGAACTAATACCTCCTTTGCAGCGCTTAGTTGAATGAGGTTTAGGTTTCATGGCACTACAGATTCCCTCTGATGTTCACCCAGGGGCCAGCCCTGGATTTGGAAAATGGAACTGATTTTGGAATTCACTGGGGATTCCTGCATGCTCGCTGCCTCTCTTTTTTGTATTGTCTTCTCTGAAAACATAGAGGAAAAAAGTAATTTGGGCTCCTTTAATTCATAAGTGTAATCAACACAGGTGGCAACAATGTAACTTTTCATTTCCTTTCTTGAAAACCTTCTCAAACGATGTGCAAGTGAAATGATGATCTACATTCTTAATTCCATATTGCTTGG
Organism: Nipponia nippon; assembly: GCF_047370975.1. Classification (NCBI taxonomy): domain Eukaryota; kingdom Metazoa; phylum Chordata; class Aves; order Pelecaniformes; family Threskiornithidae; genus Nipponia; species Nipponia nippon. The sequence continues at coordinate 33,524,174 of NW_028262413.1, read as the reverse complement.
TGATGATGTCATCAGACATTTTCTTCAGGCTCCCCAGCTGTATAAGTAAGAACTTCAGCCAGTGGACAGACAGTGGCCTAGCATTCAGCTCTTTGGAGGTGGAATTATTTTCCCATGGATTTAATAAACAATATTTTTATGCTGTTGCAGCTCCAGAAATGTTTTTTTGGTACAGGAAGAGGATTTTAACATCCAAATAATAATGGCTTCCCACAGGAGATATGGTTCTGGATGAATGGAGGAAGGAATGGGAATTTCCTAACTCAATTGATTTAGTAGCTGGTTACAGTTTCATTCCATCAAAGATCTTTTTTTCATATGTGACTTTCTCCTTAGAGAGCCTTTGACGTTAAATCTGCAAGGATGGGGGAGGGGGCATCAGATGCCAAAGTACTTTATAAAAGAATCACAGCTGTTCGGCCCTCAGCATCTTCTCATAGCTGGAGGCATTAAGAAATACATAATGGCACTTTTTTTTGGTGGGGGGGGACATACAACAATTTTAGAGGCATGCAAAAAATCCAGCAGCAGCATTTCCCTTGGTAAATACTGCATAACATCACAGATACCGGGCACCTGTGCCTCAGTCCGGTCAGGAAATTTCATATCCTTTCCCATCTCGGCAACTTCATTTCCTCTCCTTTGGAAACATTTCAAGAGCCCTAACGATTAGTACAATTGTAAGGGAATGAAGTCGAAGGGATTGCCAATCAGAGGTGCAGCTTGTTTATTTTCTCAAGCTTTGTTTTCCTTCACTTTTATGGCTGTCTTGATACAACAAATCTCTCACGTTCTAGCCAGAGCCACTCCTGGGAGTGACTAGAAACCAACAGCTGGCTATGGAATCAGCAAAAACCTGGTTTATAAGGAGGCACTAGGAAAGCAAAAGCCAACCCTGGCAGACCGACTGCTGACTGGCCAGCGATTGATCAGCAGTGCCGTTTTATTTTATTTTTAAGAAGGGGATTGTTCAGGTGAACAGCAAGAGTCACTGCTCCTTGCTGGCAGTTCACAAGTCGTCAGTAACGGGCCACAGACTTCGAGGCCAACCTCCCCAGACATTCTCAGTGCAGAATCCTGCTTCTCGAGGCAGTCCGTGAATGAGCCTTCCGTTGGGCAGCGCCAATGACTGCATTGCTTGCAAACGATACACCTGCGCAAATCAAGGCGGGCTGGCTGGCTTGAGCGTACAAACAGAAATGGTTATCATGTTGTTCATGGTAGTTACCCCAGAGCAATATTAGTCCTGCCGAAGTTACACAGATTTTGGTTCTTGTAATGAGATGCCTTTCAACTGTAGAGGAACCGTAATTGTTTTAAGAAGAGTAACACTGAACTGTACATGAGTCACACTGAACTTTGCCCTAAATTTAATTCTGGCAAGCAAGCGCCTCTGGATATAGCTGGTTTTCAGCCACTAGAGGTCCAGTCCCACCCACAGTAAAAGAAAAGGAAAAATCCAATTGGTTTCAGTGGGAGCTGAATCAGGCCCCAGTTGATGATAAGGAAGCAATGGCAACAACCTCCAGAGGGATGTTTGTACTGGGAGACAAAGCTGTTTCACTGGAAACTTGACACCTGCTCTAGAGCCTGTGAGATCTGCGAGGGCCAAACAAAACCAGAACATGTTGATTTTTATTTTTCTTCTTTGGCTGTGGGGTTGTCCTGGCTCCTTCCCTCTCCTTACCTTGCAATGCTCCCCCCCAAAAAAAAAACCCCAACTATTTGAAAAGGAAGAAGAGCTCTTTGCTAAAGCTGTGTGTGTTTTGGGGTGTTCAGGTTTTTTGAAAACTCATTTGGACCTCAGAGCCAGAAGAATAATGTCATGGCTTTTAGACACAGTCTACCAGTCTAAATGGGGGTTTCCTTCATAACCCAAGCTTGAAATTTCAGTCAAGGAATCTGGAGTCCAAACTGCAGAGTGTACTGAGAGGGTTGGAGAATTTTAAACATTTACAAACATACTACAGCAAGAGGATAAAAAAGTGGAATCAGAAAGAAAATGCACAAGAAGTGAATGAGGCTGCTCTGGCTTTGCTGTCAGCACAGCAGTACGTCAAAATCTCGGAGAATTATGTTTGCACAACCCATGTCCTGTGCCAAGGGTACGTGTCTGCATGAGAAAACTAGAGCGTTCAGCTTCTCTGGATGTAACTTCCAAGTAGCAAAGCCTGAGCCAAGCCTACAGAAATCAAACAGTCCTTGACAACAGTGGACTTTGGACCAGAAACCAAGTATTTAAAATAGGTGAATACATCAACGTCTCAGTGACATTTCAGTGTGTGTAAATGAAGTCAGACTTCAGCATGGCAGACATAAGCTGGAGGAGGATTCATATGACCTAGCACCTAATGGTGGCATCCAATGCAGAAGCTCAGTCCCCTTTCCAGTCCCGGTGGGGTGGGAGGAGAGGAAGCAGCACTCCCTCGGGGCAGCACCCGCCGGCTCAGGCACGCTCCGTCACCCCCCCCGCCCCGTCAGGGCCTGTCTCTCCGGTGGCTGTTGCGCTGGCCCGCTCACCTAGACACCTTGTTGAGGTGCTTAAAGGTAGATACAGCGAGTCCCCGCTGAGCCAGCTCACAGCCAGTATAGGTTTGGGGAACGGTACGCTAGGAAACGGGCGTGACTCAGCGGAGAAACTGGGGGAATGCAGGGTCTCTGAGCAGCAAATGGAATCGGAGAAAGGGCTTGAAGCCTCCTGTCAGTCTGCTGTGAAAGTGGAATGTAACATGATTTTTTTCTCCCCTATGTCCCAAATCCCTCACACCAAATGTTTGACCTGCCTGTCTTCCTGTCTTAATTAGTCTTCTGTCCTTCTGGGAGCTGGGTCTGTTCTTTTGCAAATGGCAGCACATCAGACAGGGGAAACCTGTCATGTTTATTTTCTAAGCTGTAGGGGGCACCCATTTGAAAAAACTCCCAGCTTATCTAAACGTTTTTGTTTGTATGATTTTGAATTAGGAAGTGTGAGTAATTAGTTAAGAAGATTAAATAAGTCTTAACAACATGCAGTAGCATGCTTACTTTCCTCCTCCCCCCCAAGTATTTCCTGCACAAAACCCAGGCCGCCAAACTGTGATGATACCCTTTTCTATTTTAGTTTCTCACTGTGCCACATGCTGATATAGCATCCGTTATTTCAATTCAGTCTCATTAAAGGGATTATTTTGCGCCTGGTTGTTCAAGAAAATTAATCTAAAGAGAAGACACTTCAGATTGTATTGTCTGTTGAACTATACCCACCACAAACATTTTACTCTTTTTGGCTGCCTTATTAAACCTGTGGGAAGAAACTTTCCTTGCAGCACATAAAGGCTTCCCCAAAGCAATTTCTACTTTTTTTTCAGTTAATGAAGAATTTATCTGCTGTTAATAGCACAATACAGGAGCAATAACACTTTCCCATAGCTCAGGTAATATTTCATGTATTCCTAAGAAACTAAGCTCGAAATTTTACTTATCCTTTCACTTGTGGAGCTCTCTTTAATTGCTGGAGAAGAACATTTACTGTCTTGCTTAGCGCTGCATCAGAAAACATTGTTTCTGAAGCCAGGATGACTGAAAAATGAAGTATGCTCTACATTTCCACTAATAACACAGAAAAGCCATCACTGAATGATTTGGGTAAGGATGGCAGTGTTTTCTGTGGAGTACGATCACTGATGCCACTTAGTGCAACTTAAACATGAAATAATGAAAGATTTCTGAAAATCCATTAAATCAGGAGTGGAGAGGAGGGAGTATTTGTTTACAGGATCAATTATTGGGCTGTCACTGGGCATTAATGAAGTTGTAGCTATTAAGAACTTGATCCTGGAAACCCTTCCACAAGCACTCATTTGAAACAGTGGGAATGAGAAGGGGTTTGTACAAACAAGACTAATATTAGTCTGTACAGTTTCCCTGTGTTTTGCGTCATTGGTGCATTGCAAGTCTTGTGTGCTTATTATGTGTGACATAAAACAGTGTGGTCTATTTATTTATACATGGGAAACATGTTCTGCCATTCAAAAGAATCTAGCAGATCATCACTTGTAGGTAACTGCCATTTTAAATGTTCATCACCAAAGAACAAGTTCTTACTTGGAAATTAGCTATGCTGCATAAATAAATACTCCTACTAGGATTTCAGACACTATAGGCAACGTGGAAAAATACAATGGACAAATTTATTTTGACTTAAAAGCTCCGTCTGAGAAAATTACCTTATAACTACACATGAGAAATTGCTGGAATGTCAACTTCATTTGCAGTGGCCCCTTATGGCCTGATCACCCCTCCCTGGCACGATAAATCACTGGCAAGATCCTTACCTTAACACGTTTGATCTGAGCTCAGCAAGACTTGGTTTTGATGTGAAGAACTCCAGATCTGTTAGGTCAGAGACAAATAGCAGAGCCACTGACCTGCAAAGTGCTAACTCTATATTAGACCCAAGTGAGCAGCCATAAGCTCCTGGAAAGTTTGCCTTCACTTCTACTTTGCATCCTGAGTATTTTCAAATATTACTGCTAGCATGTTTTGCTGAATGGTGCCAGTGACATTTCCTTTCATGTCATGCTGCACGTACAGAATCCACAAAAAGTCAAACCAACAAATAAGCATGCAGTATGAGAAGCATTATCTTGGATAAACTGCTAGAATTATTTGCACTTTAGGGCGACATGAAATAAAATTCAGTATTTATCAGTTTCTTTATTTCATTTACATAAATGGCTTGCACTGGCCCTTTTCTACCTGGACCATGCTTACTAATATCATAATGATATTCACCAGTACGCTCATTAAGGTGATTGAAAGTGCCTGTATGTACATGTCTGTACATACAGACATTCAAACTACTCTAAAAAAAACAACAACAAAAACCACCACCAAAAACCGAAAACCCCAGCTTATGACATTGCATTCAAAGTCTGAACTTTCACAAAGACCAGTTTTGTGGCCGCTCAGTTTTGCGCCTGGGTTTGAAACTCTTCCTTATTGTCCTGGGTAAACAGTCACTTATCTGTACAATAGTAAGCAGGAGTGTTAGTCTACCAGAAAATTGGATGTTCTTAATGGGCTTTGGGGGAGAATAGCTTTGCATCATCAGCATTAAGTTAAATCACATTAAGTACCCACTTACAACATAGGGATTACCACTTATGACATCTTTGGTGAAAGCCTTTAAAACAAATTGTTGTGTTTGTTAGAAGAAGCTGGGAGATAACAATCCCCAGAAGTCTGATTTATAAACCCTTTTTGCTTTTCAAGAAGATGCAAAGGAACCCAACACCTCTCATTCAATGCTGCAATGAAACCTCTCAGGCTGGAAATGCTTTTCAGTAAAAAGTCTTGGGAAATAATGATTTATTTACTTCAGAATATTCCTCTGGAGAGAAGAAACCTTTAGCTAGATTCCCTTTCCTCAGAGTTCAGTTCTGATTTCTCCTCCAGTTCTTTCTGCCGATAAGCCATTGACTTTACATACACAAAACTGGAACAGGTCATTCTACTTTTTATTATTCATAAGGCTGATTGGGGAGAACTGGGCTTAAGCTGTCAAAGTATCCTGCTGTGCTTGGATACCTGACAAATTTACACCCCAAAGTACACTGTGGTGCTAAGACTAAAACTGGATATGAAGCATTCTTGCAAGAGCTGATTACAGTCCCAAGCAAATAAAACACTTCAGGGTATAGCAAAATAATGCCAATATTTTATAGAGTTTAACATTTTTATAGGTGACTGGCAAGCTATTCTGTATAGAGATGTAGGCCTGCATGAAAAATGAGCTCTTCTATTTACCTTTAAATGGAAGCAGACTAATAACTTTGAGTGTGTAAATTAAAAACATGACCCTCACCTTTTGCCAAACATGCAGCATTAAAAAAATGGACTAAGGCAAAACCAAAACATAACTATACTGAGATTTCCCTAAATGAGAAAAGTAGGTTATAAGTCCTGTCAATAAAAAGCCTTCCTTAAAAACAAATGTTCATGTATGCAGTCCTGAGAATTTTTTTTTTCCCCCATTTCCTTTAAAATTCATGTTTCTCTTCCCCTTTCTAACCAAATTCCCTTTTTCTCTGCTGGAGCCCCTTGTAATGATACCAGAATGTGGGCAAACCTCAGTAGTCTCCCTGCTGTTTACAAGACAGGATTTATGCTCAGTGTAGTGAACACAATGACACATGATCACTAAATGGCTAAAACCACCATCAAGACTTTAATCTGAGAAATTTTTCACCCAGACATTGCAAATACTATTGGCATGTAAAAGTATGAAAACCAGTATTAATTACAGCGAACATATGTCACCCAATGCCCGGCTTTCTGCAAGGAGTACACCAATACTAGCCGTTTGTGAAGGTTAATTTCATGCAACCTTTGGCAGTTATCTGGTATAAGGTATGTCGCCAATTCAATCCATTAAGTAATAACTAAATCCTCATGGGACCTAGCTGAAGTCAAATGTTGTTATTCCAGGTTCACTGCTTTTAGTCTCCCTGAAGACCATTTAGGCAAACAGCTGGAAGAGCTGACTACAAAGGCTCCCAGTCACAGGGAACCACTCTAGGAAAGCAGGTAAAGGCTTCTAACCAGGAAATCAGTTATCAAGGATTTGTCCTGTTGCTCCCTCAAGGAGAGAAATGAACTGAGACAGAGAGCAAGAGCATGAACACATTTGTGTTTCAGCTAGAGTCCAAACATTAAAAGCAATTGTCTTGGCTGATGGGAGGAAGAGCTCTGCTGCACCCAGTTCTGCTCTGGGCTCCTGGCTGTCATCTAAATAGCAGGGCCTGCCTTCTCTCTTCACGTTGGAGCACCTTACTAAAACAAAACCTTTGAAAAGGGAATAGAAACAATACCAGAGGCAACAACCTGGGCTTCCAGTACTGTCACTGCATTGCACCAATGGAAATACTCCTCCTCCTAGCAGAAAAGTACAGAGGGGAGCAACACCGCAAGCTCCAGCTTCATTTGAACTCATTATGCAGATCTTCCAGCAAGGAGGGCACTGCCTCCCAGGCAACGCTCAAGGGAATGACAACAGAGATGACAACTGATAAAGTGACACAGAAAGAGAGCAAAGAGCACAAAGAAAGGGGTCTTTTAATCTATACTGTGTACGCATGTACAGGTGAGTGCACAGAAAAGTGTGCAATTAATACCATATAGAATTGTAGACATGCATCCACATGTAAACACTGGCTCTGAAATTCATCTGCATTTCCATTTCCCAGAATAGTATGTACAGAAAAAGAGTTTTTATCTTCTAGTAGTCTGGCTGGTTTAGCAAGAGATCCTGCCTCTGACACTGACCTACTGTCTGAGTTAGTCATGGTTACACTCCCACAAATTTAAACTCCCCCATCTGTGAATGAGCCTTGTCACCAGTTTGACAGTGAGACTGAATCAATTAATGCTTTCTAAAAGCTTTGATGGAAGGAGCAGAATATTAACACTTGCAGGGGAGTGATGCTAGCTAAAAATGTCTTTAGTAATGTAACAAATGCGTTTTAAAATCACTATCAAAGGGCTGGACCACCAAGACTAGGTCGGTCATCATCAGCACAGCTAACCCATTTAGTGTTAGTCTCATATCACAATTTCAGATGGACAAGTGAAAAAGCAGAGCTTGATTCTCCCCTCTCGGGAAAACAGCATCCCATAGACATCACAAAAGAACGAAGAGGCCGTTAAGTAGCTGCGGTAAAGAAAATGTGATAAGGACAAAAAGAGGAAGACCAACAAAAAACCATCAAGCACTGATGGAAAAGGGGATGAAGGCTTAGCCAGATGTCCTGAAAAACAGGAGTGCACGTTTGTCAAGGTCCATGCAGGCCATTCCAGTACAGGACTGCTGCAACCACACGTCACAACTGAAGAAACTGGAGAGAATAAAATAAACCCCTTGATTTGAAAAGGCAGGTGGTAATTTCTTGGTAGTTTCTAACTACTCAAGAATAAACTTAAACTATTTCTGTTACAGCTGAAAAAAAACCACATAACCAAATGTCAAATGTGTATGTTATGGTATACTGGTGAGTTTTGAAAATAGCCAGTGGAATCAGGACACTGCTTTTATGCCCAGATGCAAAAGAACATTTAAAATAAACTCCAACTATGTTTCAAACAACAAAATGAAGTGGTTCCTTAAAAAAACAAATCTATGTATCCAACTAGCAGTTACATAAATGCCTTTTCAAATCAATTTGACAGTGCAAAGAAGTATTAAAGCCAGTTTAGATCTAATTTCTATTTTAAGGACTTTTTACACTATCGGAGTGGTAAATCAGAGTGAGGTGCAATGTCACGGGAAGTGCTTTAGTTGTTGAGCTGAAAAGACTTTACAGGGTTTTTCAACTGACTACACATCACAATTTTCATCTAGGCCATCTTACAGTTAGGAAATAAAAGCCCAAGTGCCTATAAACCAGGATAAGAAATCTAAGTGTGAAAATGGGTGATCTGGACTGTATCACGGAGAAGAAAAAGACTAGCATTTTTTGAGCGTAAGGGGATGAGAATTATCAGAGGCATACCACAATTTCTAGGTATAAGCTATGTAGGAAGGGCAAGTCAGGCGGCCGAGAGGGGGGAGTAGCTCTGTGTGCAAGGAATTGCGTGGCTATTTCTTGGAAGAGAAACATAACACAGAACATAGACCCACGGATATAGAGGCAGTGTAGATCATGAAGGATAATAGCAGCAGTGAAGTACTGACTTCTGAATAAGCGCAACTGAAGTGCCATTGAAGTGGCACTGAAGTGGAAGAAGAATATGAAGGCAATAAGACTGGTGCAAAAGGAACTGCCTATTAGTTCAGTGAGAGCTGCATTGAGATAGTGTCTAGAGAACATACAGTGTTCTGTATCCTAATCTAAACAACATTCGACATAGTCCTGTCAAGGACTAAAAATTGTGTCTGAACCCCTGAGAAACGGTTACCCACATAAATAATTTCAGCTTCATTGCAGGAGAGAAACACATGAAGAAGCCCTACTCTCTGGGATACTAAACTTCAAGAAGCAATTTTTTTTTAAAAGAGGAAGTAACTTAGAAACTCCCTGCTTGAAGCTAGGAAATTAAAATCCATAGAATCAGCATGGAGGCTTAAGAATGTGAAAAAGTCAAAGAAGATTTGCATTCCCAAGGCTAAAAACGGGAAGCACAAGCAAGAAAACAAATGGGGTGACTAAGCAGGATGATACAAGAGGAGATGTAGGCCAAAAAAAAGAAACAAAGTGCTTACTTTAAAAGGCTGCAAAACACAAAATGAAAATTAAAAATTGCTACTAAATATTCTGAAGACAGATACTAAAAAGGTAACATAAATAACACAGCCAAGAGCAGCCTAAGTTTAATAAATAAGCAAATATAGGCTGTGGGAGAGTCAGTGGATCCCGATAACAACCTGGCCATGAAAAGTATAAAAGGGAGACTGAGAGTATTTCCAGAAGTGGCTGCTCATTTGGGGGGATCTCAATTTAGCTCTACCAAAGTAGATGATATTTTTGGCCAAAATTTAATACATGTTATAGGGTCAAGGGAAGAAAAGCAGAGCCACTAGTTTGAACACTAGAAGATGACAGGTAAAATATTTGTTCTGGGGACTCATCTTCACTAAAACTCTAACACCAGCAAATACACCGAAGATCATTTAGAGGCTATGTCCAAGACAAGGGTGCTTCAGTCCCAATTGTGCTGCAAAGAGTTGAAATAAAGCTCCTGAAAGAAATCCCAAATGCTAATGCATCTCAATTCTTCCAGTTTTCAAAAGCTGAGGCATCAGGAATTGCACAAAAGCCACTAAGGATATACCAGGGTGGTGGCGGGGTGATGATGCATTAAGTGGTGTTTTTCCCACTGAAGCATGAGAACGCAATGCCACAGCACAGACCTGGAAGGACCTTCCAATTGGAGAGATCGTATTTCAGGTGAAACGTAGACCTGAGGTTCTGACCAGCTCTAGTCACGTGAGGCCAAATTTAAGGCATGCTGGCCTATTCACAAGAGAATGTCAGCTTTTATTTACCTGTGTTTACCTGAAATAGTAAATAGCTCTGCTTTAGAAATAAACCCGTTTCACTTTAGAGTGAAGCCTTTACCTGTGTAAATATATGTGTTTGGAACTTCCGTAGGGAAAGGCACTTTCTGATAGTTTCTGAGTCAAAACTGAGGGATTTTGTGTAACCATTGCAAGATGAGCAGAGCATGGTAAGAGGACAGTGTCTCCCTGGCATCCTCTTCCCATCCAAGTTCAGCAAAGAGGCTGCAGCCTGTTCTTCTGTGCAACACTTCCTACGTCTCTGTGACTTTCCAAACGGATTTTTGTAACTCGCTTGTTTTAAATTGGGGCATACTGGAAATCCACATGGAAATGAGCAAAGTATATCCTTTCTGTAACCACAACACCTGCTGTAGGCCTCTCCACAGCTGTCCCACCAGCATCCCTTTAGATTCTGAGTTCAATTCAAAGTCTTCATTACTTATGAATCCCTCACAGATTAAGGTCTATATACGCTAGTGGTCAGTGCGGTCCCTGTGTTTTAACCTCCAGCTGAGGTCAACTGAGATTGAGTTGACCTTAAACATTTTCATTTGGGTCACAGAATTTGATGTGGATGGTTCTCTGCTCTTAAGTGTTTTCCCACTTCAGTCCAACAAAGCTGGAATGTATTATGTTTCAAGTCATAAGGTAAAAATCTAGTTCACTAGGCTCTCTGGGAAAGGAACTGACTTCAAGTGAACAAGAATGAAGTCCTTTTTTTCTTTTGTCAGTTGGAGACTATTTCAGCAATGCTATTGCAGCAACACTTTGATGTGGCTTCACATATCATACTTTTAGTAATGAAGTGCTCCTATATTTAAAGCTTAGTTACACTGCGTAACTTAAAATCGATGTGTTGCACTCATGTCACAAAGGTAGATTGCTATTAAAAGTAACAGAAAATGCTGGTCAGTAGAAATACGTTTTTAGACAAATTCTGAAATATGGAACTTGTGTTTTGGATAACAACCAATTGGGTATATGCAGTCTGAACAGGAATTCCTCTGTTCGTTTGAGTAAGCACAAAAGTAATGAATGACTGGGCCCTTAGATGTCAATCACTTTTTAGACTTCATCTCTCTCCGCATAGTACTTAGTAGTAAGCCTTCACATAGCTATTTACGCACTTATTTGTGCTTGAGCAGGGATACTAGCACTTGTTTGAGGATTCCTCACTAGAGGACTGCACAGAACTGCAACTTTCTGAAGATTTTTTTAAACCTTTACACATCTGTGCTTATATTATATTTACATAGCTTCATTGTTGTCTCTGTATAAACGTATAATGTTGTCTCCCTATAAATGTGTTTTTTGTCTCTCATTTCTTTAAGCTGAACTAAAGTTGATGTTTTGGTTACTTGTTTCAGAGCATGAGTTCTTCTCTTTAAAAAACCAAACAGATAAAAAGTCGTGTTTTTCAGAAGTGGAGAGAATTAAACAATTTGCAAAAAATAAATAGTGAAATGTTACAGTTCAGTCTTAGGAAAGATAGCTGCAGAACTATAAAAGAAGAAATGTGACTTTACACAGGATCTGACTAATAATTTATGATATGGACCACTGAACTCATCTTTTGTCATTTATCTCTGTAAACCTGCAAGATTTCTTGGAAGATAGGTAGTCAAATGAGGAGCCGAGATGAATCAGTGGATATAATTTATTTAGACTTTAAAAAGGCTTTTGATGATAAAGTCCTTAGCAAGAGGCTATTAAGGAAAGTTAGTAACCATATGGTGAAAGATAAAGTCCTGCCATGGATTAAAAAGTGGTTGAGATAAGATAAAAAGACTGGAAATAAATGGATAATTCTCCCTGGAAAGAGGTTAATAGCAAGGTGCCCCTTCATTACTGTGACTAGCAATCGATATCTTGGTTCACCTGCTTTTGCAGATCATTAATAGTAAGGTACATAGTTTGCAGATAAAAATATTCAGGCTAATCAGAGTACTGATGAAAGTATCACTAGGGCTGAAGTTAAAAGGCATTTGGGCAACTCAAGGGTAGCTGAAATTTGCCAAAGGCAGTAAATGCAAAGCAAAGCCTGTTGGAAGGAAGGGTTCAAATTACTTTTAGATGCCGATATGTTCCCAGTGACCTGCAATGGCCATGGACAGCTTATGAAGGCAACCGTTAATGTGCACTGTAAAGAAGGGAAGACAAGCGGATACAGTGGTTCCATTGTGTGGTGCTCCCGGGAACAAAGCAGTTTATGGCAGCGAATACCTTCAGACTGACAGAGCCCATTGAAGTCTGTGGGGAACAATTCTGCATGGACAAGCTGAGCAGAGATCATCAAGAATTGTTGGACTGTTGGGACTTTTTTTTATCAGAAAATGCAGATACATCAAGACAGAAATTTAATACGGAAATGTACCAGGATTGGTGAACTTCTGTGGGAAATGTTTCTGAAGGACAGAATGGAATGGGAAAGTATGGAGGGACTTTTTTTGTCAGAACGAACGTGTGTGTTCAAGGCACATTATCCCAACTCAATACTCCAATAGTTAGGGTCAATGCCTGGACACCCATAGATCTTGGATCAAATCCTTGCTCTGTCCGACATCATGAGTATTCTTGGAGCAAAGACCTGAATCCTGCTTTTCCTCCATGAGTGTCCTGCCCACTGAGCTATCAAGTTGGTATCTCTCAGGCCTCATAAATACTTACAAGTGAATTATCCAACAGGCAAGAATGTGAGACTCTTTCCAAGGATAGCCAAAGGTGGATAGCATCCAAACCTGAGACCTATCCACCATGAGAAAGTAGGGATCCATATTCAGGTTTCTGCTCTGTTTGCTTCAGAGCAGGGGTATGAATTTTGCTGCTCTTCAGCTCGGGCAAGTGCTCTGATTATTACTGACCTTCTGGTTTTGGTGTGCAAATAAATATATGCATCTTTTGTATTGGAATACTTGAAATCATAAACATTTTTGCAAAGATGAGAAAAGCACTAATTGCGTAGCTCTTGGCTTTCAGTGTATCATCTGACCTTATAGACTGGACAAGGAGAAGAGAATTTCCCTCTAGCCAGCAATATAGCATTGTACAGCTTGATGCATTAAACCAGTTTGCATTTTCCCTAAAGATTCAGTCTTTCCTGAAAAATTCAGCACAGTAAGAGATCCCCGCTACAATAGTTACCTACTCAGTAATGTAGTGGTTATCTGCAGTAGTTATCTAGTTGTTGCCAGTTTCAGCCTGGCAGTTTCTGTATTTTTAATGCTCTTGAATTAACACGGTTATAGCAGCTGTATTGGAGCAAGCAAAGGCAGGGGACTGGATATGCACAAGACTACAATTGTTTCTTGATCCCTCATGCAAAACCTGGGTAAATTGGGTTTGTGCAGAAGACCTTAAAGGTTTGGGAAGAAAGAAAGAATCCTATATTCAGGCTGTTAATTGGAAAGAAGTGCATAAACAGTTTGCAATTACTATATGGGTTGATGGATTGTAATACTAACCACAAAGTATGAACACACTAGAAGAGAATTCAAAAGGTAGATTTAAAGAACAGTAAATCTAAATACAGTATATACCCTAAAACTTCATATATGATGATATAGAGGGACATATCTAGTGACAGCATCGGATGCTGAAGTGTTCCACGAAGGGGAAAAGTAGCTGTTTTATTTGTCTGCTCTTCATGCAAACATCTCCGATTTTCTGTGCCCCATCTTTTGTAACTGGACAGCGCTCACTGAGCTGACCCAAAAGGCTAGCTGATTTCTTCAAGAATCAGTCACTGAATCTGACTTCAAAAGGCATTAAAGTAGTGAGCTCATTCAGGGAAAGACAGGTGGGAAATAGCATGTATTCATCACTTACCCGAGTTGTGCCAAAGCTCATCTTCAGTTCAAAAAATGACAAAGATTCTGCATATTATTGTAAATAAAATAGATTTCCTGCCTCCTATCTTAATGTCAGTCTAGAATTTTATCTGGAAAACACATACTGGAAATTTTGGTGAAAAGAATTTATAATAGTGTTCTGCAGCATTCATTTTTGGGCAATGCCAAGAAAGCACAATGGGAATGAAAATACAGAAACTTAGTAACAAAACACTTAAAACCCAAATGCTTATCATATGAGAATTTGAAATGTATTTGTTAGTTCTTATCTACCCTGAAGCAGTTTGCCTACACTTAATACAAACTGCTGTACACAGATTTCTGTTGCAATCCTGGGTAGTTTACCTGGTCCATGTTTAGAAACAGACCTGATTTTAGCCTATGGTGTAAGAGTAGAGGCAAACCCCTTTACACAGGACAAAAAAATACAGTCGTCAGCCAGTTCAGGGACTACTACTACAGAAACATTTCTGTACCTCTTCACTGCCACAGTGCTGTAACTTCACCCCTTTAGAGCACCTCTTTATAAAAAGCTCTCAAAACCACAATTCTTCAACTTTTCCTTATGCTGAAGTTCTTCAACTCTTTCTCAGACTTAGATCAGTTGGCAAGCAAGAAACAAAACTTAAAACATCCAGCTGGATTGGTGTCTCCAACATGATGCAAACTGAGAATGTTTGTTCACTCAGTTACATGATGTAGTGACAGAGCTAGGAGAGGACAGAAGCCTAGGGTCCTCATTTTATACCAAACCATCTTTTAAAGTCAGTGTGACTTACTAAAACCACTATGAAAATACTTTGTAAAGCAGATTTGATTATACCATAAGAAAGGAAGGATAGCCACATCCTGCAGAAACACCTTTAGCCCCTCAAACGGAGATAGCAGGAGGCATCCATTGGGCTGATTCTACGCCTACTGTCAAATACTTGGGAGATGCTCAAGTCTCAGGAGGGAGAATGGAGTTTCATAAGAGCATGGAAGAGGAAGGCATCAATATGATGCCTAAGCTGAGAACCCTCTGATCACCCTCAGAAGCTATCAGGTTCTCAGAGCCATCAACCCAGGGGTGTGCTTCCTGTACAAAACATGCTAATAACATGTCCTTACTGGTCACCACGCTACGGCTTGTCTCACACATCTGATATTTCTGGAGCAGCCCATTCTGGGAGAGTTTCTGGCATAAAGCTGACATTTGTAGAAGTATGACTTGTTGCCAGGGAGAGGGCTGGATCCCCCGCCTACCTACATGCTCCCTTACGTATGGAGCATAGCACTGCCAACATGCTCCTGACAAGTCTGCAGAGGGCTTGCTGTGCCACAGGGCTGCAGAATAACCTAATTCCACCCAATACTGGAAGATCCCCTGTTCTGCAGATGCAATCCCTTCCCAAATGTTGATGTTAAGAAGTAGAGAATTAAAGAGTCATTACAATGAAAAGAGAGATAATCTCGCATGTAGCAGTTTTAGTCCTTGCCAGCCACACAGAAAAACTTAACCCTGTGTGCTTGAACACGCATCTTCATGTCTGGTTCACCAATTCTTATTACACACATCTAAAACACTTTTCACAGAGACCATGCCAAGGTATTTAAAAGCTGGGAAAAATACTTCTAATGGCTGTTTTTTTAAGGGAGCATAGGCTGACTCCCAATATTGAAGTCCCAACAGATACTACTGCACATCGTACATAACAACATAGTATCATATAATTTTCATCACTAAATATATTTTTTCTGACCAATGAAAAACTACATAGCCTCTGTGTGCTACATCAGGTGTACAGATCAGCAGGACGTAATACACACAGTTTTATGCTCATTTCAGTAAAGCTACCAGAGGAATATTTCACAAGTTTCAATAATTCTGCTAAATAATCAAATACATGAAAATTACATGGGTAGTATTACTTTTATCTATGTTCTTGGAAGGAGCTTTCATAGTAATTCCAAGCATAATGTAGTGTTTTAAAGAATAATGAAAAATATTTTTTTTTTCTGGTACATATTGCAAATCTTTAACTCGTTTACAGATTCCTAGAATTTTAACATGTTCTATCCTAGCAAAACTGTCTATTTCCTAATTTTAGAATTCCAGAAATGGAATTTAATTGGCAAAACATATTTTAAAATTACTTCGCTTAGTTTAAATGCTCACAGGTACCTCTATTTTTCATAAAGAATTAACTCCCAAATGGTTAAGATTTTACATTCAGAGACAGCTGTAATAAAGAGTTCAAGAATTCCGTGTCCTGGTTGTGTATTTAAAATTCTCAGCTAACAAGCAGGAGAGAGGCTGCTAGGAATGCTTACAGATGTCTGATTTTACAAGGTTTGGGGCTGTTGGTTTTTTTTTTTTTTTTGCTAAAGTGCTTTAGTCTAATGTTATTTATTGTTTATGGAAGTTGTTTGTCATTTAAGACATGAAGTGACCACTCCCCCAAAAGAAAGAATCAAGTTACAATCCATTATTTCATTTTTGATTGTTTTTCTTTGTAATAGGTGGGAAAGTGGATCCTAGATAAAAGTCCTGCCCAAGACAAGACTCCGAGCTGAAGACTCCAATTATCTATAAATCACTTGTATTTCCTGCAGAGAAAGAGAAAAAGGAGGGAAGAGCGAGACAGACAGAAAAACAGAGACAGAGAATATGCCAAGTGAAATATTCGATACCTGTCCTAAACCAAATTTCTCTCAAAAGCAACCAGGAGTTACCTGATATCTCAAAACCAAGCTCAGAAGAAACATCTTGCTGTTGTTTTTGGCTTAACGTTGAAATAAAATAGCTTTCTTTTACTTGTTCCATTAGTATAAGATGTATAACATCTTACATATTTCTGAGATGATAGCACTATATATCCTGAATTATTAAAGGTTACTATGCAGTTTACGTTCTCACAGATAGGAAGATATGACTGCTGATGACTGTTACCTTTTTCAAAGATTTTTAGAACCTGTTCTCTAGTTTTAGAGCAGAGATACGCAAGTACGCTTATTATGCAAACTGACTGTGATACTACTCTCATGTATTACCCACCGAACACTCCGGAAGCATATTTTACACTGAAACCAGCAATAATAAAATCCATGCCAAATACTATTTGCACAGTATGATTGCTCCCAAAGTGTAACACCACACAACATCAAATAACTACACTCCTTATTTATTTAAACTATTCTCAAAGAAATTCTATGCAAGAAACCATATGCATCTTTTAATTTGCATATTACAGCTTGCATTAAAATGTAACGAAATCTACAATAGTTGACTTTCCTCTGAAACATTCTTCCAGAACGTGGAATTGCTATATCGACTTAGAGGACAAATTAGTTTTGGCACCCGCTTAAAAAAAGAGAAAAGATGAAAAGCTTTTAAAGTGATGATACAGAGGAAAAAATTACACAACATCAGCCAAAATGAGTTTCCTATCAGCTTTAAAGCTCCTGAAGTTGTATTTCCAGTAGATAAAAATGTTATCACCTTTTTCCAGTGCTGATGTGCTTATTTTCCCATTAAGTTACTCGGTAATTAGAAACAAAGTCTGACACATTGTAATCTGTTTATACATTTGAAACTTCCCCAACAGAAATGAAAACATTCTTTAAGTAAGATACTAAAGATGCAAAGATTCAAAATACGTAAACGAATTTAAAAATTCAAATTGCATTTACAAACAAATGACTGTTCTTAAAGCCCATTTTAATGGACAAAACCAATTTAGTCCCATAACACACCATAGAAGAACAGCAGATTTTTCTACATTGACCCAATGGGTTTGTTCTTAACCCTCTCTTTATGAAAATCAGTCTTAAAGGTTAGTAGGAAAAAATATGCCCTCTTGCAATATGGTTTAAGGGTGTATTCAAGTATCACGGAAGTTAGTAGAGAGACCTGTTCCAGGGCTGTAACAACCTGGTAGTATTAAAGAGTCCTCCAGGAATTGTGAAAGACTCCCTTGGGCACAGAGGGTAATTCAAGAAAGAAAACATTTTTATTTTCTGATTGAGATATGCAGGTATGTACAGTAACTTCCTCTGAAGTACATCAAAAGCGACTGAAACATTTGAGAACTACTGATTTTGCACTGAAAATAAACCCCAAGAGCTCTGTAGAAAATACTACATTTAAAGAGAAGCGGCAAAGCCAGTCCCAACAGATCTAATTTGCTTTTCTACTATCTTGTGTTTTTCAGATGATTACAGGGTAAAAATCTGTTTCCTTTATTACAGATTCAAGGCAGTCTTTTAGTAGTTTTTTAATCTCTACACTCAAGTTGGTTAGGGCAGAATGAAACTGATTTTAAGTAAAATCCCTCCTTTGGAGGGAAAGCCATGAATTTCCCTGCCAGAACAAACGAACACAACTTACCTTGGTGTATTTGATTTCAAGGTTGAGAGTGGGAGAAGGCAGCAGATGCAGAGATGCCATCAGAGCTGCAGGATCTGCCTTCACCTCCCCTGGCATCTCAATTTTACTGGAAGTCATAGTCTTGGGGGGGTTTTATAGTACCACCGAGCCCCCCGCTCTGACCTGATGTTGTGTTGTGTTTTGGGCTGGTCCCCCCCCCCCCTCCAAAGCCCAGCGCTGAAGATGTTGCTCCCGTCCTCTGTATATAGGCAGGTGTCAAGCCGGGTCTCTTCTTATTGGACATGGGGGCAGAGGCAGGGGGGCAGGTCCGTCCTACCTAGGGCGAGAGCGGCGCAGCCCCGCTCACTCGCGCGGCGCAGCCGCCCCGCCGCGCCGCGCCCCGCAGGCCTCCGCCGGGCCCCCCCGGCCCCCGCGTCCCGTCCCGGGCGCCGGGGATCCCCCTGCCGCCCCGCGCAGGACGGAGCGCCCGGGCAGGGGTCGCTGCCTCCCGCCCCAGGAGCGGGACTGGGGAAGCCGGTCAGCGCCGGCGGGGGAGCGGGGGTCACCGCAGCCGCCGTGTTCCCCCTCGTGTCCCCCGCGCCGGGCGGGGGCCGGCGGGGAGGCGCCGCGTCCGGGAGAGGCCAGCCCCGGCCCCGCGCCGCCTGGGGAACCCCGGCCGCGGCGGGCGGGGGGAGCAGCGCCGGGGGCAGGCATCCCGTGGGGAGCCCTGGCAGCCCCGGCCGCGACGGGGGGAGGCCGGGCCGCACTCGGGAGGCCCTGGCGGGGCGGGGGGGGTGGGGGGGCCGGCGGCCCGCCAGCGGCGTTGCCTCACAGCGCGGCCCCGGGCGGCCTGCTCTCCCTCGGGCGCGGAGCCGCCGCGCAGCCGCCGCGCAGCCGGCGGGGCGGGGGCGGCCGAGCACAGCCAGGCACAGCAGGGCAGGCGGCCCCTCGCGGGTCCCAGGCCGAGGCGCGGCGACGGCACGGGGCCGCCCCGCAGCGCTGCCGCTGGGCCGGCAGGGCGCAGCCTCCGCCTCCGGCGCAGCGCGTCTGTCCCCGCTCCCCGGCCGCCCGCCGCCGCCCGCTCCTTTCCCCGCGCCGCTGCGCAGGGGCTCGGCGCAGCACCCCGCGGCTGCGCTGCTGCCGCCACCGGACGCGCGCTCCCTCGCAGCCGCCGGCCGCTCCGCGGCGCGCCCGTCCCCGCCGGCTTTGCTCGCCGCGTGCCCGCTCCCCCCGGACCGCCTCGCTTTTATTTTTGCGGCGACTGGCGCCGGAGCGGCCGCGCGTCCCCGGTGAGGGTGCGGGACGCGCGGGAAGCGCCCCCGCGCCGGCCCTACCTGCGCGCCGCCGCGCCATCCCCGTCCGCCTGCTGCCCCCTGCCGGCCGCGCGCCCGCCGCCGCCCGCCGCTACGGCAGGGGGCCCCCGCCGCGCGCCCCTCACCTCACCTCAGCCCGGCGTCCCGCCGCGTCTCCCCCACGACGTGGCCGCCGCGTCCCCCGCACGGCTCCGCGCCGGGCAGCGTGGTTCCTTCCCCCCGCGGCAGCGTTCCCGAGCTCAGGCCCCGCCTGGCGCCGCGGTCCACCGCTCTCCTGCAGGCCGGCGATGCCGGGCGCCCGCCTCGTCCTGCGTCCCGCGGGCCTGCGCTGCCGTAGGGCTGGAAGCGCCCTTCCCCTTGGTCTGCGGGGGCCATCTCCACAACGGGGGGGTCTTGCTTGTCCGGGGTTTGTCCTTCTCCCCTGGTGGAAAAGCACCGTACACCTTTCCTCGCTTCCCCGGCAAGCTTCCGCACTGACTCCCTTTGGCTATGGGCTGCGCGCTCCTTCCTGTACAGCAGTCTCCCATCTTCCAGTGCTGGGGCACTGCCCCTGCAGCCTCTCCCGCTGCTGACGGTGCAGGGCCACGGGCACTGCAGCTGCTGCAGGCACGGACAGCCTGTGTGGGAGCCCGGAGGCCTGGGACTCATGCAGCAAGGACACCCAGGTGCACCTCTGTTTCCAAATTCCTCTCAGCAAAGACAGCGACCAGAAGGAGCAGGTGCTCACTGCCAGGGCAAGTCCTGCAGCCCAGCGATGGCTTTCTCTTTTCTTGAAAGTTCTTTGCAAAAGGAAGAGGCCTAAAGGGCGGAATAATTTGTTCAAGCAACAGCCACCTGTTCCCAGCTATTATTTTTTTGGGTGCCCCCTTAGTGGGAGGCCACATCATGCAAGAGGTTGGGCATGCCATGCAGTGGGTTACCTGGAAGTCAGCAGCCAAACAGAGCCAGATGCCACTGCTTACCGTCTCAAACTCATCGCATGTGCAGCAAGCAGCGCACGTGCGCTGGACATCTGGCCTAGCTTGCTGGATCAAACAGCAGATAGCTTGTGTTTGCGCCCTGACTGGGCTGATGGACATGAGGAATTTATGGTTAAAGCCCTACACTCACTCTGGTCAAAACTTCTAGGCAGAAAACATACGAAGCCCAGACCATTTTTGTTACTTTAGGCAAAATCAATAAAGTTCTGCTTACTGATGCAAACACTCCCAACATTTTGAAACCGATCAGATGTCATGTTTTGAAGTTATCACATTGCAGATAGATAAACAGAGAAAGGACACCAAAGCGTACAGCTGTCTAAAGTTGGCAAAACAAAGCAGCAAGAAATATACCACCCGACCTCTTTATTGACCTAGTCAAGAATAAACAACGGGATCTGGCCATGTTTTGCTTTTGTTACGTTATCCATTTGTTGATTCCACAGATATTCCTTGTTCCATGTTTTACAAGTTCGTGGATAATTGAAAAGATTGTCCCAGCGTTCTATTAGTGTTTGTACAGGAGCACAGGACAAAGGTTGCTTCTGTACAGACAGGCAGCACGAGATACAGAGTGCCATTTAAGTAATTGCAGGGTTAACATGCATATTTCCAATAATGAAGGAGGAGACTGCAGATTTTGCTTTTTCTCATTTTTCATCTTCTTTTTTTCCCCCCTGACAGAGGAAATGGATCCACAATACTGTGCTGTAATGTGACATGCAAAGCTGTCAAACTGTGACACTTGGGATGAGTGAGACTTTTAAACGTCAGAAATTCAATTTTTAATGGCACACTGGCAACACAGACCTAACACTTCATCACAAGGATGACACATTCTAAAAGCTGTTTTAAAATAAATCAGAGTGGGGATGTGCTCCTTCAAAAGGGGACTGCATTTAAACAAGTTTCAGGAATGAGGAAACTGTATAACAGTTTCATTATTAAATCAAGTCAATAAAGTTCAGGAGATTTTGGTGAGAAAAGATTCCAGTGCATGTGGAGATGGAGTTCAAACCCACATTAATCAGGAGCTGCTTAAGCGACCTCCATCAACTACTTATCGTACAAACCACATTGCTTTTACATCTAAAAGCAATTCCGTTTGCAAAAGCACGCTGAGCCGACCACCTTTAGCCTAACTGCTACCTACGCCTCGTTGTCGTTCCCCAAGTGGAGAATGGCACTGCACTTACCACGCTGCAGGTTCCCGGTCTACAGCCAGCTTCGGAGGGCTCCCCAGAAGAACATGGCGGACACGTGCCTTTGCTCTTCCCAACAGCACGTGACCAGCTGCAGTTCCTCTTCTACCATCTGGGAAGACAATGATGTAGGCCTTAGCGCCAAGACCACACGTGGGTTCTCATCACGTACAACAGCAGCTTTGCTGAACAGAGTTAGGAGCAAGGTCTGTAATGCTATGTTGGACACACTGATGAATCTAGCTTGGTGAGCTGCTTCAATGATTCAGCCCTACACTGGCTACTTTATGATAGCAAATTGAGTCATGGTTTCAAATCATGCAAGTGAATCCTTAAAGCAATTTCTTTGTGGAAGGGATTACTGTCCTTATTGCCTTGGATATTAGGACAATAACTCAGTAATAACAATGAATGCAGAAGTAAACTAATTAATTTGTGAATGAAAAAAGTGAGTCCAACAATTGCCGAGAAGAGAAAGAAGAGAAACAATACCCCAGGTTCAGCCCCAGTTCTGTGGTCCCTAAACACCTATATATGGCAGAGAAACCACTTCTTATTGCAATCCTGTAGTTTCTGGGTTTTTTTTTGTGAATTGGCAATACTAAATCAACTGGTAATTAAGTCAGACTTGCTTATGTTCTCTCATATGAATGGGTTTTAATTAAACCCCTACTTAGACAGCAAATCAGGAAACAAATACGTTCTGTTTCAGATTGTAATGACAAAGATATTACTGTCTTCACACTGTGAAGAAATGGCTGTCAAAATATGAAGAACAACCAAGTAGACTCTGTTTCTTACTGCAGTGTTAGAATTTAGGCTAGTATAGAGCCAAGATCAAAATCATTCCTGAAGAGCTTTATTTTTATATTTAGTTCAATCTGAATGTATAATTTGAAGAAATACCTTTCTTTCATCTACAAGTCTCAATTTCTCCACCCACCCCCCGCAACTGGTATTATTTATAGACAAGGACACAGACTTTGCTTATACAAACACCATCTGATGGAAACAGGACCTTTGGTAGCTAGAGAGGGTGCAAAAGACAGAGCTGTGATGTTGAAGACAATGCAGATGTAAGTAAGGCATTCCTGGGTTGCTCAGTCAGAGTACTGGTATTTTTCTGCCCTGTACTACTGTGTCCCCATTGCCTTAAGGCAGTCATAAAACTAGAGGACCGGGTGAAACTATTTGTATCTCAAATACCTCTTTTGGGCAGAGTAGCTGTACCAAAGCATATACTGATACACCACTGAAATGGACAGTGGCTACAGCAGCTCCAACAACACAGAGCTCTCTGTCCTTACTACTTCAAATCTGTGAATATTTCTTACGCTCCTTAGCGAGACCCAGACTCGAAGCACTTTGTCACACGCATGAAGGAACTGAATCACATTATTCTGTCAGACACTTCCAGTGATTCAAGATCACCTTCAAAACCTGCTCCAGAATGATTTCAATCTGACCCATAAGTTCTTTTTTATATATATTTCTCTCAGCTGTCCCGCTACCATTTAGCAAGGATATCCCTGGTTCCTCATACACATTCAGTATTGACTGAGAGAGCCTTCTCCTCTGTACCCTTTGCCTCCTACCTCAGTAAATGTCCCTTCCTATTTCTTACGTGCTTTAGAAATCACTTTTGGAAGAAAAATAGGGACCGAAAAGAAACTTCCACAAAGTTATTTTTCAGCTCAGATTTCCACTTACGAAATCTCAACTTCATTTTCTGATACATACAGTAAAAGCTTCAGCCTCAGGTGTCCTATTTTAATTGCCTGCTATTTTCATTACTGACCATGATGGCAGCAAATGCTCTTCAGGAGATACTTGTATTTTAATTTATCTGCAAACATAAATCACACATTATAGCACTTTTTTCCTCTAGGTTAATTGAATCAATTCTCTAAATGTCTCTAAGCCTGATCATTTGAAAGAGGCTCACTCTTTGAAATCTCTTAAGAATTATGGCCCTTGAATTGTGTGCAGGATGGTATCAGTCCTTGCTCCAGACAAAGATATTTTACACATATAAGGAAAAAATATCATTATACACATAAGCAATATTATCTGTAAAGCAACACCTACAATATTGTGATGATCCTATAAAATACTATTTCAGAAATTTTTCAAATATCCCAGTGAATTAATTGTCTTAATATTATAAATCTTATTAATAATTGTTTAAGAACGAGTCTGGATATATTTTAAGTTTTAAAGAAACAAAAGTAAATCTGCTTTTATTTTCCTTATTTCTACATTACCTTGAACATAAAAAATAAAATAAATGGTAATATTGAGAACAACCATTTTTATTACTGAAAATCCAGGAACGGCTAATAAAGAAAACTTGATTTATCATATTTTTTACTAAAAATGAGTCAAATGGATCAGTTTTCCTACCTGTGATATTAGCCATTTTATACACAGTAGAACTGTAAGTTGCTGCTATGATAAATTCAGTCCTAAATTGAAACTTGAGTTTAAGGGTTTAAGCAAGCCACAAATAATTCAGTGACAGTGACAAAG